>NC_040037.1:26423213-26644588 GCF_003713205.1 Coffea eugenioides
AATCATTTCATTTATTTCATTTACTTTTGCTTTTTATTTAAGTTATTCATTATGGGGTATGTGTACACCTCTTGGCTTGTAATAGATAGGGCTCGGAGAGCATTTTGTCCATTTTCCCTTCCCCTTTTGCTTTAGTTTAGCAAATGTAATAGGTTCGTTGCTTGCTTTTGTTGCTACGTGTTAATTTGCTTTATTAGGCTCTTGCATCTAGTCGAGCATGCTAAGTGTTATGTGCTACGTGTTTATAGATGATTTGCATGTCTACTTGCTTTCTATAGTCATGGATGAATGTAATGGATGAATGCACGTCACCACACTAGTCCAACGCTAGTTGTGGCTCATTGTCCCGTTTTCCACTAGTCCAACGCTAGTAGGAACTCATAGATATGGGCTAGTCCAACGCTAGACTCTTAGGGATTTCCCTCGCTAGTTCACTACATTTCATGCATTTTTCTTAGTTTTTTAGCATCTAGCATGCCCCTCCAACCCTTTTCCCTTCATTTTAGACTTTGGCATCTTCATGCTAGTTATAGGGTCCATTTGCTTGAGGGTCCCCTTTCGATAAGGGAAACGAGCGAGTTTGGCTACAAAATAGCCTTAGCACGCTAGTTCTTCCTTCTAATCCAAGGGAAAATCAAAGTCGTGAAGTTAGGTGTCATTCCCGTGCCCGACCTGATGCATTCCTTTAAGGTCATACACTTGCATTCTTTTATACCACATCCACACTCTTTTAGCCACATTTTCTCACTATTTAGAGTTTTCCTCAATCTACACTTTCTCACCACTTTCTTCCTATCACTTATTTATTTTTCTATCTCACAAATGGCACCCAATTGCACTTATATGTATCTACTATCCTATTTTCATTCATTTGCACACAAAAACACCTTTATTTTCTCACACTTGCACACTTGCACTTAAGTCCTCACTTGCATTAATCACGATTTCCTTGAGAGCTTTCCTTATTGGCCACCACAATTCATGTGGTTGGGACCTAAAAGCCTCATGAGAAACATTTTAGATTTAGGATTGCATTTTTCTTTCCTTTTCGCATCCACTATGCGATACATACCTTGGGTAGAAAAATTAGGAAAAGTGGGGCTAAGTCACGCAACTAGCTTTGGCTAGGGTGAGGGAGTGCCTTAGGCTTTGCCTTTGCCTTCTCCCTTATCAAATGTGACCCCCGATCCCTTTTCTGGTTACGTAGACCTAAGAGTTCTTAAAAAGGGGTTTGTTTACTTTGCTTTTTCAAAAACAAAATCATTTTTGGGTGACTTGGTACACCCTAACTCCATACCAAGTGGCGACTCCATTTTTCATGCAAAAAAACCCTTTTTGAACTCTATTTGGCCAAATCGTCGTATTTTCAAGTCCCACGGCCTTTTATCTTCATTTTTCACACACGTTCACATACACACTACTTCCACACTACTCACACACATCAAAAAGTGGGGCGCGACATCGAGTGGAGTGTTATCTCCTCGACTAATTAGTATGCTCGAGTATTACCACCAGTGTTTATCTTGGAGTTTGGGCCCAGTAGGGGGTTTGAATGGTGGACGGAGATTGGAGTTAAGTGGTGCTCTACTGGACTTGTTATAATTCCATCATTGACAGAGTGTCAACAGATTTTGAACAAGTGGCCACGGAACCTGCTCCCGAGAGCAGACTATATCCTTTTACCTGGAAATATTGGATATCTAATAATTTGTTGTTTGAAGTGTTATTGCTCATTTTTATGAACTCTTATGCTCACTACTTTGATATTTCAAGTTTTATACAATGGTCAACTTGCTACTTGGGTTTGCATGATATTTTGGAACCTCACTGAGTTTTGGCTCATCCTATTAGTTTTGTTTTCCTTACAGGTGATACAAGCATAGGTGTGAGGCTGGTATAGGCTGGTGTCATCTAGTTTCGACTTTTGTGATTGTACTTGCACTAGTGCTCGATTAGGGTTGAAAGTTATCTAGAACTTGAATCTTTTGTTATATTGGGAAATGTATGAATGTTTGGGATAGAACTGGGTATAAATGTACATCCTAAATTTGGGAACTGCTGTTTCATTTACTTTTGAAGTCGTAACCCGTTTTATTGAAGTGAGTGAGCGAGTCCTGGCAAGAGCTGGACAGGTGGTCCGCTAAACCCTGGGGTACGCCCTAGGGGGAAGTGGGGTCGTCACAACCTATCAACATGATTATAACATAGAGTGAAGTAATATTCATGCATTTTCTAGAAAATTAAACCAAAAATTGTAACTAAAAACCAAAATTCGTAGAGGAAGCTGGAAAAATTTTTCATTTCTCTCTCTCGGCCAAAGTTGAGAATTCCCGCAACATTACTCTATAATCTTCAAAAAGGTTCCATCTTTTACTTACTTAAAACACTAAACATTCAGTATATACTTTGTCCCACCTAAACTGAAACAAACAACATGTACCTTCAGCAAATAATTCCAGCAAAACAACAATAAATTCTGTACTCAGCTACATGCAAATTCCAGCAGTTCGACAGTAAGTACAAGACTATCTCCTTCATTTTTCTTCAGTTTCCTCACTCCTAACTTAACATGCAGGGAGTAATTATCCTGCTATAGAGCATCTTAAGTAATATTATAAGTTTACAACCAAGCAATCAAAGAGCAAAGCTGGACCAAGTCTTAAACTCCCTCTCGACTAGATTGAAAAGAAATTCTTGCAGCAACCAGTTATACGACATGAAACTCTTCAAAAATTTCTTCATTTACACACAAATCTTTCATGCTGGCTAAGACTAAGGTATTATATAACAAATCAAGCCTTAATGTAAAAGTTTGGAACCAGAGTTCATGAGGAAACCTGGAAAATTCTTTATTCCTTTTCGGCTGAAGCTGGAAAATTCCAGCGGCTATTTCTCAACATTTCCAGCTTAATCTTCCCGTTTTTCATGAGTTTTTCCAGCTGAACTTCTTCTAAACTTAAATTTAAACCTTTTGCATGCATTCCTAACATTATTCCCCAAAGAAACATGAATAACAAGCTGCAATTCCAGCTTCATCCTCTCGGTTGCCACAGTTTTCCTTTTCAACTCTTAGTCAGTCACTAAACAACATTATTCTCAGCTAAAACTCATTTTTCCTAGCTAAAATTTAACATGTAGCTTAAGAGTTCAGTTATACCAGATAATTAAAAGATTATTGCAGTCATTTTACCTCTTTCTTTCCTTAGATTCGACAGTTGCAAGCTGCCCAATTTCCTTGCTCCGTTTCATCCAAATTCCGTACCAGCTCTCCATTTTCCTTCCTTGCATCACTTTCCTTACCTCAATCGAAGATGGTAAGTGAAGAAACCAGCCACATTTCTCCCAAATTCTCTCTTTGTCTCGGCTTTTGGAAGGAAGATGTAGGTGGCCTAGTGTTCTATTTTTCCTTGCTCTTTTGCTCTCAGTGGTTACCATCTAGAAGAATACAGAATTCTTCTCTTCCTTCCGGTTGTTATACAAGGGATTGACCACTTAATTAGGTTGCATGGTAACTTTGTTTAAGTCTTGGGGTTAGAAGTGTGACAGCCCCACCTTCCCCTAAGGCGAACCAAAGGGGTTAGTGGACTGCCTGCCCAACTCTCGTCAGGACTAACGGTTCAGTTTAGAGCGATCTAATACGTTCCAGAACATACAAACGCGCGTAAACAAGTCAAAATCCCAAAATTAAAAAAATGAAATCGAAGCCGGTCATGAATAGTAACCGACCCGTCAGAACCCAACCAAATTCAAGCAACCAAATTCAAGCAAACATTCACATCTTGAAATTTAGCATTTACAATCCAAAGTGGCATACAAAAGTATTCAAAAGTGGATACATGTATGGTTTGCCAAATCAAAAGAGAAACGGACCCAAAAGTACATTTAGGGTTTCAATCAATGAGCTATACAAAAGATACATCCATCTAGCTCAATTCGGCAACCAACTATCAAATCCAGTCCAAAAGTAGTTATTTTTCTTGTAAGGAAAACAAAAGGAATAGAGTGAGATTACGCCCAGTGAGAAAATACCACTCAAGCAGCAAAGTTCACATAAGCATAAAGCTTTTCATTCCAATTCATCAAAAGTAAGCAAAGGCACACATCAAAAGTGGTGATCAAAGGATACGGGCGGCTCTCAAGAGCCCTTTTCCTCGTTTGCATTCTTGATCGAACCTCATTGACTCTCCGTCAACGTTTCAAAGTATCCAACCGTAGACTCCACTTTACTTCCATTCCTTCCACCCAACATACCCCTACCGGGCCCGAACTCCAAACACTTGCAATGTGGTATTACTCGAGTATACCAGAATCGAGAGTCTCTCATACTACAAGATTCCATATAACAGTCCCCAAGGTTCATTAATTGGCACGACCAAGCCCTCGCCGGCTCGATTCAATCAACTACCAATGGGGTTGAGCTCAATGGTAACAATCATGGTCGTTGGATACTCGTCCAAACGATACCAAGTCAAGTACTTTCCTTTCATGTAACATTCCAATAACATGATAAACAATGATATAAGGCATATAAGTGAGAGTGATCAAGTACACCCTCACTTAAATCAATATCGAAGGTGCAATAAACATTCAACACATCCAATTCAAATATCAAAGCCATAGAGTAACACACAAGTGAGTAGTACACTCACCAAGCTTGAAAATGATATTTCATGCACCTCCGCCAAAGGAGCGTCGTGAACCACCGTCACGCCCTAAAACATGCAAACAAATACAATAAGACTCGATAACGAGTCATAAACCAATGCCAAATACTACCAAAATAGGGTTCCATAAGCATACATAAGCATTAGAGGAAACCAGAAAAATCCGGAAATGGAGTTAAGTGTTAACCAAAAAAAAATAGTTTTTGATATCATTTTGCGGTTTTGGTACCAAAGGCACTACGATTATCGGATGAAGGTGCAAGATACACTGTTTCTAAGCTAAGAGATAGGGCTACAATGTTGAAGAAGGTAACTCTGTCCAGTTTCGAGTGTAACCAGGTCAAAAATGCAAGATACTACACCAGAACCTCAAAAATAGGTTCACAAACCGCATTCTGGTTCAAACATCATAAATCAGGCTACCTAAGTCCAAATCCAGTGATTCCAAAGCCATCCGAAAGCTAAGATACAAGGTTACATTTCATCAGAAAACCTCAACAACCAATTTTGAAGCATTCCCAACCAAATTAACCAATTACAGACGCAACTATCAAATTCGGGTAAAACCAGGGTAGCAAGGGTAATTCCATCTTTTCTCAAGCTACACTCCGATTGACCTGAAATTTTACAGGCATTTCTAAAATATCATTCCATACAACATTCATGTTTTAATCCAAGGCCAATTCGGCCTCTAACTATGAGCTACAGTGCCGGGCAGAATGAAGAACAATGAAACCCTAACTTTCCAATTTTCTTTCCAAAACAGAAATTGCTTGCAATTAACCACTTTTTCCACCTTCTAGCTTCCTTAAATATCATTTCCAATCATCATACATGACCACATAATCATATTCCTATGAAAACAGAAAAATCACCAATAATTATAAAACTTCACCAATTCAACCAAAAATCAAGATATAATCCATAAAATTGCATCTTATACCACCACCAATCATGAATTAAACATCATTAGTGGGAGGAGAGGAGTCCTTCACTACTCACCTTAGTAATACAAGAGAGAGAGCAATTAATCACCTTAGCCTTCCAAACAACTCCACTAAACACCTCACAATCACTCACTTAAGGTTTTCTATGGAATAAAAACAAGAATAGATGGTTGAGTTAGTGGATTTGAGCAAGAGGGAATCAAGAAGTTGAAGAGGTTTTCTTTCTTTCTTCCTTGAGGTTGGCCGGCCACAAGAGCTTGGAAATGAAGCAAATTTTGGTAAGTTTTTAGTTTATTTAGTCAAATGGTAAAACATGGAATAGTAGTCAAAAGGTCAACCCAATAGCCAAGTGACACTTGTCACTTTATTTAATGCATCTCTATCTTTTTGTTTCCTCTCACACCAATCCAAATAGCAACCTCTAATTATCTCTTACACCCGATAAATTAAATCCAGTATCCAAAACTTAACCTAACTGGCCGAATTTTTCCGAACTTTTCGCCTAGTGTGTCCCACGTTCGGTATACGCTCTTAATTTCTCAAAAACTATTCGATACTAGAAAAATCATCTAAAAACTATATCTGCTCCTTAAAAGTATCTAGAAATTTTCCTAATCACGAAAATGCAGTAAACAAGCCATTGAATATAATAAAACCTAGGAAATGGAAAAAAAATTACGAGTTCTCACACTCTCTCCCCCTTAAAAGAATTTCGCCCTCGAAATTTCTCACCTCAACTCATGAAAAGTTCAGGGTATTTCTTTTGCATTTCTTCTTCCATCTCCCAAGTAGCTTCCTCTACCCCATGGTTTCTCCACAGTATCTTAACCAACGGAATCTGCTTGTTTCTTAGCTCTTTAACTTTTCGGTCAAGTACTTGGACAGGTTTCTCTTCGTAAGCAAGCGATTCGTCTACGTCGATCTCCTCGGGTTGTAAGATATGGGATGGGTCGGGATAGTACTTCTTTAGGATCGAGACGTGGAAGACGTCGTGAATTCTAGAGAGACTTGACGGCAACTCTAGCCGATATGCTACAGTACCTATCCTTTGTAGGATCTTGTAGGGTCCAACGAACCTCGGTTGGAGCTTCTTTCCTTTGCCTGCTGTGACACTCCGTAAGGGTGTGATCTTGAGAAACACATGGTCTCCAATTTCAAATTTCAAGTCTTTTCTTCGATTATCTGCATAGCTCTTTTGTCGGCTTTGAGCAGTTTGGAGTCGTTGCCGTATCAACTTGACCTTTTCTCGAGCCTCTTCCATCCATGGAATAGTGGTTGGATCTAATGCCTTTCTCTCACCAACTTCGTCCCAGTAGATCGGTGATCGGTATTTTCGTCCATATAGTGCCTCGTATGGGGCCATTTGAATCGACGAATGGTAGCTGTTATTGTATGCAAACTCTACTAAGGTCATGTGTTGACCCCAGTTGCCTCCAAAATCCAGAATGCAAGTCCGTAGCATGTCCTCGAGAGTTTGGATTGTCCGTTCTGATTGTCCATCCGTCTGAGGATGATAGGTGGTGCTTAGATTGAGTTTAGTCCTTAGAGTCTCCTGGAACTTCTGCCAAAACCGAGATACGAACCGGGGATCTCTATCGGAGATGATGCTCACAGGAACACCGTGTAGCTTTACAATCTCGTCCATGTATAGCTGGGCCAACTTGTCCATGGAGTACTTCATGTTCACCGGCAAGAAATGGGCCGATTTGGTTAATCGATCGACGATCACCCAAACGGCATCGTGCCCTCTTTGCGTCCGCGGCAACCCTGAGACGAAGTCCATGGTGATGTTTTCCCACTTCCACTCAGGTATCTCAAGGGGTTGTAACAAGGCCGATGGTTTTTGATGCTCCGCCTTAACCTGTTGGCAAATGAGACATTTTTGCACGTATAGAGCGATTTCCTTCTTCATATTATCCCACCAATAGGTTCCTTTTAGGTCCTGATACATCTTGCTACTACCCGGATGGATTGTATACTTGGACCGATGGGCTTCCTCTAGAATTTCCGTTTTCAACGACTCATCCTTCGGCACCACTATTCGGTTTCGGTATTTTAAAACACCTTCAGGACTAAAATTGAAATCAGTTGTTTCTCCTTTTTCCACTTTCTCGACCAGTGAATCTTCCTTTTCAGATTCTTTAATCCTTTCCAAGAGGGTGGAGGTTACCGTAATGTTACCAAAAATCACTTTATGACTCCCAAGGTAGGGTTTCCACTCGCAAACCGACTCGAGTAAATTCCACTCTTTAATCATTAACCCTGCTACTTGTGCCTTGCGACTCAAAGCATCGGCCACTACGTTCGCCTTGCCTGGATGGTAGTTGATGGTACAGTCGTAATCCTCCAGAAATTCCATCCACCGTCGCTGCCTCATGTTTAATTCCTTCTGTGAGAAGAGGTACCTCAGGCTTTTGTGATCGGAGTAAACCTCGAAGGTTACCCCATATAGGTAGTGTCTCCATTTCTTCAGAGCAAAAACAACTGCGGCTAACTCCAGATCGTGGGTTGGATAATTCTGCTCGTGGGGTTTTAACTTTCTCGAGGCAAAAGATATCACATTTCGGTTCTGCATCAGCACACATCCTAGACCTTCCCGCGACGCATCGGTATACACGACGAACCCGTCACCTCCGTTAGGTAAAACTAGAACTGGAGCCATGGTCAATCTTTTCTTTAACTCTTGAAAACTTGTCTCACTTCGGGCATTCCAAATGAACCGACCATGTTTCCTTGTCAAGTCGGTTAGAGGACCGGCCAGTTTGGAAAAGTCCTTGATAAAACGCCGGTACTATCCAGCCAGTCCTAGAAAGCTGCGGACCTCGGTGGGATTTTCTGGCCTCTTCCAATTAGTCACAGCCTCTACTTCCGCCGGGTCAACTGAAATACCATCTTGAGAAATTACGTGTCCCAGAAAAGCAATTTTCTCCAGCCAAAATTCGTACTTGCTGAACTTGGCATACAGTTGATGGTCTCTTAGGGTTTGTAAGACAATCCTCAAGTGTTGCTCATGCTCTTCACGCGTCTTGGAATAGACTAGAATATCGTCGATGAAGACTACGACAAAGCGATCCAGGTAGGGCTTAAAAACCCTATGCATTAAATCCATGAAGGCGGCAGGAGCGTTCGTTAATCCAAAGGGCATAACTGTAAAATCGTAATGCCCGTATCTTGAGTTGAAAGCAGTTTTCAGAATATCCTCCTTCCTGATTAATAACTGGTAATACCCTTGACGGAGATCCAGTTTCGAGAAAACCACCGTTCCTTGCAACTGGTCAAACAACTCATCTATGTGGGGCAGTGGATACTTATTTTTCACCGTCATATTATTCAGGCCCCGATAATCGTTACATATCCTCAAACCACCGTCCTTTTTCTTCACAAACAGTACAGGGGCTCCCCAAGGAGACCCACTCTCTTAAATGAATCCCCGCTCCAGGAGGTCCTGTAATTGCATCTTTAGCTCCTTGAGCTCAGCAGGAGCCATTCGGTATGGTGTTTTTGAGATAGGTGAGGATCCCGGTAGCAGGTCTATTTTGAATTCAATCTCTCTTTCCGGAGGCAGAGCTACTAACTCATCAGGGAAAACATCCGGAAATTCCTTTACTATGGCCACGTCCTCTACCTGTAACTTATCCGTGGGGGTATTAATCAGAAAGGCTAAAAATCCTTGCGCCCCTCTACTTAGCAGTTTCCTAGCCCGAATGCCCGAAATCAAAGCAGATGAGGCTAACCTACCCCTTATATCCAACCTTAAGGTCGCCTCACCAGGAATGCGGAATTCTACCACTTTTGTTTTACAATCCAGTTGGGCATTATACTTGGCTAGCCAGTCCATACCCAATATCACATCATACCCCTTAATGACCAAGCTTATCAAGTCCCCTAACATTCTCTTCTCTCCTACCCACATTTCACAATCCCTATAAACCATACTAGTAACCAAACGTTGATTCCCCGTAGGTGTACTAACTTCTAGGTCGTATGGTAAACTAGCAGGTTTTATATCGATGCCACACATGAAATCAGGGTTAACGAAGGAATGAGTGGCACCAGGATCAATTAAAACTTTGGCAAAACGGTGGAAAATAGGGATCGTACCTTCTACGACCTCTGAGGAATTTGGGACCTGTCGAGATTCTAACGAATATACTCGAGTTGGCACCTTAGGTTTCGTCTCATTCCCCTTATCCGGTCTCGTATTGGTCTTTGGCGCGGTTTGAGTTCCCTTTCCGTCTTGCTTTAAGAGTGGGCAAGTAGCAAGCTGGTGGTCTGCGCTTCCGCATCGCAGACATTTGCCTCCCTTCTTCCAGCAATTATCTTCAGAGTGATTCGGCTTTCCGCAGTACCCACAAGGCCCACGGGACGCCGAACCTGAACCCTTCTGGAAGTTTCCGCCTTGGCCTCTCCCGGTTGAGCCACCCCTGGTCTGAGCCCCTCTGCCGAAACTCGTCTGTCGGCCACCTCCAGCTCCTCGTCCCAACTTGGAGGGGGTACCTTTATCCCCTTGCCCGGAGCTGCTTCCAGGAAAACCCCGCTTCTTCGCCTAAAAGTTTCGTACTTGTACCCTGGCGCTCTCTACCCGTTGGGCCTTCCCAACGCCCTCGCTAAAAACGTTAATCTGGGCCACCGCCAGGTCCTTCTGAATTTCCACGTTCAGGCCCTGGATAAAACGCCTAATTCGCCGTTGCTCCGTCATAATCAACTCAGGGGCAAATTTGGATAAGCGCGTGAACTGGCTTTCGTACTCCGCGACAGACTGAGCCCCTTGGCGGAGTCGAATAAACTCATCTTCCTTCCTCTCCTGAACTAGAGGAGGGAAAAATTTCGCGTTATACTCTCTCATAAAATTTACCCAAGTCCTGGGCGTTTGTTCCCGCTCCCATTTTTACCGAATGACATTCCATCAGGAACGGGCCGCCCCTTCCAACTGGAAAATGGCAAAAGTCACCTGCCGTTCTTCGGTATAGTGCAGGGCAGCGAAAATATTGACCATCTTCTCGAGCCACCTTTCGGCGACATCTGGATCGGGTCCCCCAATGAACTTGGGTGGAGCAAACTTTTGAAATCGTTCGAGAGCTCTGTCTTCGCTCTCGACGTGATTGCCAGGGTTTCCAAGGTTTCCAGGATTAGGGTTTGGGTTTTGGCCCTGTTGCTGCACCACTTGTGCCAGCAAGTTGGTCATTTGCTGCATAGCGGCAGCTATTTACACATTGGGGTCAACCCTCGATTCAGGATTAGGTCCAGAGGAGGTTTCCCCAGCACCCCGGTCTGGCGTAGGTTGCCTATTCCCGCGCCCACGCCCCCGTCCACTACGTGTGCCTTCCATAAAATCTACTTGGTCTAGGCAAATGTACTAAACCAATATAAGCACAATGTATGGAAGTAAAACCCAAAAACTTTTACAAACATAGATATACATTCCAAACAAGGCAAACAACACACATATCAACAACCAGTCAAATCAAGTACAGTCAAGTCAAGTACAAACATGGACAATCCACGAGGGAATGGCCTCATCAAAAGAAATATACACGTAGCTAATCCAAACGTACAAAACGATTAGCTAAGGCTCTTCTCCCTATCCGCCCTATATACAAAACAAAACTATCCCAAAAACTCTAGGAGTCGTGACCTAGTCCGACGACGAGCTAGAAGACCCACCCGACGGGGTGGATCCAATCCCAGCCTCGGGTCCCGCACACGAGTCCTCGTCACTCACGCCCTCGACCACGTCCGCGCAGAGGTTCAGGATCGATGCGGCTCGAACCTTCACCTTTCGGGCTCTCTTAGACTCACGCTCACGCGTCTCCCTAAGATGAGTACAGAGATCATCAACCCTATCCTCTACCTCTAGCATGTCGTACTCCAGACCCTTAATGCGCTCAGCCTGTTTCTCATTGGCCGCCCTAAGCTGGTTCACCTCGGCCTCAAGCCTAGCATTATGTGCGGCCAACTCCTTACGCTCCTCGGCCACAGCCAACACTAAGGCGTTAGGGTAAGCATAGGTATGGCGGCACTCACACCGTCTGAGGCGGTTAGACGAGCTCCAACGCACGACGGCCCCTCTTGGCCGTATCTGGTATGGGATCACTGGGAGCGCTCCACTGGGTCGCTCTCCAGCATGGGGACTACTAGGCTCACCATGACCGTCCATCCTACACCAAAAGAAGATATAAGTATAATAATCTTAAAGGACGTAACCAAAATAATCCTCAAATCGAGTATTTCTATTACACCCAAGCTAATTCAAACCTAGGCTCTGATACCACCTGTGACAGCCCCACCTTCCTCTAAGGCGAACCAAAGGGGTTAGCGGACTGCCTGCCCAACTCTCGCCAGGACTAACGGTTCAGTTTAGAGCGATCTAATACGTTCCGGAACATACAAACGCGCGTAAACAAGTCAAAATCCCAAAATAAAAAAAATGAAATTGGAGGCGGTCATGAATAGTAACCGACCCGTCAGAACCCAACCAAATATCAAGCAACATTCACATCTTGAAATTTAGCATTTACAATCCAAAATGGCATACAAAAGTATTCAAAAGTGGATACATGTATGGTTTGCCAAATCAAAAGAGAAACGGACCTAAAAGTTCATTTAGGGTTTCAATCAATGAGCTATACAAAAGATATATCCATCTAGCTCAATTCGGCAACCAACTATCAAATCCAGTCCAAAAGTAGTTATTTTTCCTGTAAGGAAAACAAAAGGAATAGAGTGAGATTACGCCCAGTGAGATAATGCCACTCAAGCAGCAAAGTTCACATAAGCATAAACCTTTTCATTCCAATTCATCAAAAGTAAGCAAAGGCACACATCAAAAGTGGTGATCAAAGGATACGGGCAGCTCTCAAGAGCCCTTTTCCTCGTTTGCATTCTTGATTGAACCTCATTGACTCTCCGTCAATGTTTCAAAGTATCCAACCTTAGACTCCACTTTACTTCCATTCCTTCCACCCAACATACCCCTACCGGGCCCGAACTCCAAACACTTGCAATGTGGTATTACTCGAGTATACCGGAATCGAGAGTCTCTCATACTACAAGATTCCATATAACAATCCCTAAGGTTCATTAATTGGCATGACCAAGTCCTCGCCGGCTCGATTCAATCAACTACCAATGGGGTTGAGCTCAATGGTAACAATCATGGTCGTTGGATACTCGTCCAAACGATACCAAGTCAAGTACTTTCATTTCATGTAACATTCCATGTAACATTCCAATAACATGATAAATAATGATATAAGGCATATAAGTGAGAGTGATCAAGTACACCCTCACTTAAATCAATATCGAAGGTGCAATAAACATTCAACACATCCAGTTCAAATATCAAAGCCATAGAGTAACACACAAGTGAGTAGTACACTCACCAAGCTTGAAAATGATATTTCATGCACCTCCGTCAAAGGAGCGTCGTGAACCACCGTCACGCCCTAAAACATGCAAACAAGTACAATAAGACTCGATAACGAGTCATAAACCAATGCCAAATACTACCAAAATAGGGTTCCATAAGCATACATAAGCATTAGAGGAAACCAGAAAAATCCGGAAATGGAGTTAAGTGTTAACCCAAAAAAAATAGTTTTTGATATCATTTTACGGTTTTGGCACCAAAGGCACTACGATTATCGGATGAAGGGACAAGATACACCGTTTCGAAGCTAAGAGATAGGGATACAATGTTGAAGAAGGCAACTTTGTCCAGTTTCGAGTGTAACCAGGTCAAAAATGCAAGATACTACACCAGAACCGCAAAATTAGGTTCACAAACCGCATTCTGGTTCAAACATCATAAATCAGGCTACCTAAGTCCAAATCCAGTGATTCCAAAGCTATCCGAAATCTAAGATACAAGGAAACATTTCATCAAAAGACCTCAACAACCAATTCTGAAGCATTCCCAACCAAATTAACCAATTACAGACGCAACTATCAAATTCGAGTAAAACCAGGGTAGCAAGGGTAATTCCATCTTTTCTCAAGCTACACTACTCCGATTGACCTGAAATTTTGTAAGAATCTCTAAAATATCATTTCCTACAACTTTCATGTTTTAACCCAAGGCCAATTCGGCCTCTAACTATGAACTACAGTGTGGCGCAGAATGAAGAACAATGAAACCCTAACTTTCCAATTTTCTTTCCAAAACAGAAATTGCTTGCAATTAACCACTTTTTCCACCTTCTAGCTTCCTTAAATATCATTTCCAATCATCATACATGACCACATAATCATATTCATATGAAAATAGAAAAATCATCAATAATTATAAAACTTCACCAATTCAACCAAAAATCAAGATATAATCCATAAAATTGCATCTTATACCACCACCAATCATGAATTAAACATCATTTGAGGGAGGAGAGGAGTCCTTCACTACTCACCTTAGTAATACAAGAGAGAGACCAATTAATCACCTTAGCCTTCCAAACAACTCCACTAAACACCTCACAATCACTCACTTAAGGTTTTCTATGGAACAAAAACAAGAATAGATGGTTGAGTTAGTGGATTTGAGCAAGATGGAATCAAGAAGTTGAAGAGGTTTTCTTTCTTTCTTCCTTGAGGTTGGCCGGCCACAAGAGCTTGGAAATGAAGCAAATTTTGGTAAGTTTTTAGTTTATTTAGTCAAATGGTAAAACATGGAATAGTAGTCAAAAGGTCAACCCAATAGCCAAGTGACACTTGTCACTTTATTTAATGCATCTCTATCTTTTTGTTTCCTCTCACACCAATCCAAATAGCAACCTCTAATTATCTCTTAACACCCGGTAAATTAAATCCAGTATCCAAAACTTAACCTAACTGGCCGAATTTTTCCAAACTTTTCGCCCTAGTGGGTCCCACGTCCGGTATACGCTCTTAATTTCTCAAAAACTATTCGATACTAGAAAAATCATTTAAAAACTATATCTGCTCCTTAAAAGTATCTAGAAATTTTCCTAATGACGAAAATGCAGAAAACAAGCCATTGAATATAATAAAACCTAGGAAATGAAAAAAAATTACGGGTTCTCACAAGAAGAGTCATTTGACATTAGTTTATTTACTTATTAAGGAGTTGCATTTATATTATTTTCAAGTATTGCCTCAAAACTTTATCTTATTCTAGTTGGTATATCCCTATAAGGATTTTTCTTACACTAATTTAGGGTATTTTATACATTCAAATTCTCGGGCTCTCACATAATATTGCTTTCTAATTTTCTTTTTATTTTATCCAATAAAAACACTTTAAGTTTCCATTTTGATTTCATTTGGCTTTTCCTTACCTTGCAAAAATTTATTAGGATATATGGACTAATCCCTTAATCTTAGATTTTGCAATTCGAATAACTTTAAAAATTAATGAACGCGTTAAAAGCATTAAATCCCCTCTGAACTTTACCCTTAGTTGCACTTTGTCCTTCTCAACCAATAAATAGCTATGTTTTCAGACTCGGATCGGGCATCGACTCGGTTGAGCTCAGGGTTCAGGGGTCAATGGGTTCGACCGAGTTCGATCGGGGTTGAACCGGATGACGTCATAAATAAAAATTATTTAAAAATTAAAATATTGTATGTAAAATACTTAAGAACATGTTAATATTAATAAATGTATATTCATATATATTTGATGTTTCAAATATATTTAACAAGAAAATACAAAGAAATTAGAATTACCAAGTAGAAATTTATACTATTCAATGAACATTAACAAGTTTAGAATTAAAATTATGGATTTGATTAAAAAATAACACCAAACTTTACGACAACATTTACAAAGTATGAAATATTTGAGATATATTAATAATTTTTAACAACCTAGGGGCCAAAACATAATATTGAAAATGTTTTGACCTTTAAAAAAAAAATTGGGCGGCAGGACTGAGGCTGAGGTCTCCAACTCTGCTGCGCATGCCATGTCAAGTATCTGCTTCAATTAAGAAGGCTGCCATGGTACAAATATTCGTGGCCTTGGTGCAGTCAAAACAAGGGGAGTTGGTGCCGTTGTTGATTTTGATCCCTATCTTTTGATGTTTACAAAATAATGGATAATACTAATATCTCTTCAAGAAATATTTTCAGTTATGAAACAAATCAGATTCATAGATCAAGTGCAATTGAAAGGGACAAAGGCTGCTGAAAGCTGTCGGACGCTTGGATCGAACGTCTGATAATCATTACGCAACTTCGGACGCATGAAGAACTCCACCACCGGACGTCCGAAGGAAATAAGACATTCCCCCGGCTCACTGACCTCGATCGGATGCAAGCATCGGACGTCTAATAGGATCGTTCAAACTCGACAAAAGCTGTCGGACGCTCACAAAGACAATATCGGACGTCCGATAGAATTGAGATATTCCTTCTAACTCATTGTCTGCTTTCGGACGCAAGCACCGGACGTCCGATAGAATTGAAGAAGATTTTTCAAACTCACTGCTTGCTGTCGGACGCATACTTCGGATGTACCAGACGTCCGATACTCCAACGGCTAGTTGACTCTTCAGCTACTTTCTATCTGTTGGAAACATTAATGAAGCACTTTTTTGGTCTCCTATAAATAGAGTATGGTTAGAAACTTCAAACAACTTTTGTACACTGAAGATACAAAAGATCTAGAGTAGTTTTAGTGAGAAAACACTCTCCGAGGAAGATTTGTAGTCTTAGTGGTGTGAGGTTCATTTTAAGTTTTTCATTTGTGAGTGAATACTTCATGAGTGTAGCTCTGTGAGGGTTGTCCTGAGGGATAGTAAAACTTCCTAACTTGGCCGGGTGGAGTTCGGGGCAAGGAGGAGGTGAACTTATTTGTACACAAGAGTGATTGTAATTCATCAACTTGAAGAAGCTTGTTTGAATTAATCTACAAGCTCAAGAGGAGTTGGGTAGTTAATTGGTTTGCAATTCTTTCCTTTTTATTTACTTATTGTTACGTTTTGTGATCTTTACATTGCTTATCTCTTCTACTTCTCTCAAGTGATTTTGTTTATTCATGAATTGATTCATTGTGTGATCACTTAGAAAAGAGGATAAATTTCATATTGAGCGAAAAGTGCACATAACTTAATTAGATTTTTAATCAACCTAATTCACCCCCTCTTAGGTTGTCTTCGATCCTTACAATTGGTATCAGAGCTTGATCTCCTAGAGATTAAGCTCAATCGGCTTTGGAGTAAAGATGACAACCAACAATGCTATGTTTTTTTAAGGACAATCTGTGATTAGACCTCCTATGTTTAATGGGTCAAATTATGTGAGTTGGAAAGAAAGAATGATTATCTTCTTGCAATCGATTGATATTGAATTGTGGTTTATTGTTAGTGGAGGTCCATATGATGCCTCTGTTATAGATGAAAATACGCATAGATCTAGACCAAAAATAAGAAATGAACTGACTGCTATGGATAGACCTCATCTCACCTTAAATGCAAAAGCTATGAATGTGTTATATTGTGCGTTAGACTCAAATGAATCTATTAGAGTCAGGAGATGCAGGTCCGCTAAAGAAATCTGGGATAAACTTAGAGAAATCCATGAAGGGAGTGAGAATGTGAGAGAACAAAAAAAGTCTATTCTAGTTGTCAAGTATGAATCATTCAAGATAGAACCTCATGAAAACATTGATAAGATGTATTGTAGATTCAATGACCTCATTAAAGATTTAGAGGTGCTGCAAAAGGTATACTCTCTAGGTGAGAAAAATAAAAAAATTCTGAATGCTTTATCCAAGGATTGGGAGAGTAAAGTGACTGCCATTGAAGAGGCTAAAGATTTAAATTCCATACATACTGAATCACTTATTAATTCTCTAACCTCTTATGAGCTGAAACTTAAGTCCAAGTTGCAAGAGAAAGAGGATGCAAAAACAAGAAGGAACATTGCTCTAAAAGCATCTCAAGATGAAAATGATTCGGCCTCCTTGGATGGAGAAGATGTGAAAGTTGATGACAGTAATCTTGCTCTCATCACAAGAAGTTTAACGAGGATCCTCAACAAAATGAGATTTAGAAGAGGAGGATCTAGCTATTCAGATTCTAATAAATTCAACAATGCAAGAAACAAAGGAAAGTATGTGGCCAACAAAAAGCAAGGTGACAAATGCTATGAATGCGACCAACTTGGACACTACATGAGTGAGTGTCCAATGAAGAAGAGGAAAGCTGAAAGAAAATCAAGATTCAACAACTTCCAATTCACATGGAATGAGTTCAACTCCGATGGTGAAATTGAAAAGGAAGAAGAATATGCTCAATTGGCTTTCATGGCCATTGGAGATGATGAGGTAACAACTTGTAACTCTCAATCTGATAGTGATGATGAAACTGATGATGATTTTGAATCTTTCATTAAAAAATTGCATGATAGTTTGAAAAAATCTCATGTTAGAAACAAGGAATTGAAACACAAAATTAGTTTTTTTTTAAAGAATAATACACGTCTTTTTCAAGAAAACAAGAAGCTGAAAACTGAAAATGATTTCTTGAAAAAGAATGAGATTGATTTACAAAATAAGCTTGATAGAAAATAAGGTCTTGTGAAATGTTCAAAGAGAAGTAAGGTGATCTGAAAAGAAGAATGGATAATTTAAATGAGTTATTCCAATATAAGAAACAAAACTGTTTTCAAGAAAATGGAACAAAACCTCATTTTGGCATTTATGAGAAGAAGATAATTTCTGCTGCAAATGATTTTAATGTTTAAAAGAGAAAACAAGTAAAATTTATTAAACCTGTTCATGTAAATAACTCTTTGATTATGTGTGACAGCCCCACCTCACCCTAAGGCGAACCAAAGGGTTCGGCGGACTGCCTGCCCAGCTCTCGCCAGGACTACGGAGTCGATTCACACAAACCCTATATAGTATGCGTGAGAACTCAACGAAAACGAACAAGTGGAGACCACCAAGGGTTAAACAGAGCTTACCAAACCATACGGAAGTACGGGACATCGATTAAACACTTATACATATATTTACATCGGAGTCTTGAACCAATGAACTAAATACATGCCAGAATATTCATGCTACACAAAATACAATTAGAGTTTCAGTTACAGATGAGCATAAACAAAAGAAGTCCTACAACTAGCTCAACTCTTTTCTTCCAAAAATCTTGGTTTCAAAACATGGAACCCTGTAAGGAAAACAAATGTAACAAAAAGGGGTGAGCTTGCGCTCAATGAGGTACCAGACATATAGCAGTAAAATCATTGCATTTCACGTTTAACAAATCAGGTACACATGCCAGATGTAAAGTAAAGTAGTTAGACACAATGATTCAAATAGGAAGGATACAGGTGGCTCTCAGGAGCCAGATTTCCATTTGCAGTACTTGATCCGAACCCGTTGACTCTCCGTCAACGTACATAGAACCAACATATCCGTAGACCCCACTTTACACCAATTTCCGTCCACCAAACATACCCCTACCGGGCCCGAACGCCGAACAGAACAGAAGTGGTAATACTCGAGTATACCGGAATCAAGAGTCTCAATACCCAAAGATTCCCCCAGGAACAGGCACCCATGGTTTGTCAATTATCTCGACCAAGTCCTCGCTGGCTCGATTTAATTAACTCCCCATGAGGTTGAGCTCAGGTTTAACAGGAAGGTCATTGGATACTCTTCCAAACGACATCATAACAAGTTCAAGTACATAACAAGTACAAGTAATAGATTCCAGTTTGTTCAGTACAGGCAAGAGAGCGAGTGTGATAAAGTACACCCTCGTCTCATACAAGATAAACAGTCAGGAAAGACATTCAACTAGCAATTTGCAAGTACAGGAAACCAGTTTAGCAATAATTCAGGGGAGTGGTACACTCACCAGTTCAAGTACAGGTACTTCCAAAAATTTCCACCCAAAGTGGCCTAATCACCGTGAAACCCTAAGAATAACAAAGGTAAAATAGTTGACATTTCTTCATCCAAAACCGAGTAAATAGGATGTACAAATGAGGTTTGATTACTAGTCAGGTACCTCTCCAAGTTATATACTAGTACAAAAAATAAAAGACGGTTTAAGAATAAAAGAAAACGGTTGGTCCTAAGGACATACATGACCCCAAAACCCCTCACTCCTCTCAAAATCATACTTACAATGATGTACTAGCTCATATCTCAAGGTGAAATTGAAAGTGAGAATAATTCCAAGAAAACAGATTTTTTTTTCAGTTTTGCACACCCCTGATTGAAAAATCATATCTTAGGATTCTTAAGTCCGAAATTGGTAAAATTTACACCGTTGGAAAATAGACTCAAAGGGGTAAAATTTCTCAAAAGACATATTTAGAAGATTCAGATCACAAGCCAATCAAATTCAAGCCTCAAATTGCTGTCTTAACCAGAAAAAGGCAGAGCAGGTATACGATTTCGGTTAACTTTGAAAAATCACCATAAATCCCACAGACCAAACCAGAAACTGAAATTTACACGGTTCATAGCCCTATGAATCTAGTTTAAAACACAAGAAATGGAACTCAATTCCGATATTTCGACATCCATATATTGTAGATTTCCCAGAACTGCTCTGGGGTTCCTACGAAAAATTTAACAGCATTTCCCCTTATTTTTCTTACTTTTCACCCTACAATTCAACACCAAATTCAACCCAAATCAACCACAACCTCAAATATAATTCACAAGCTATTAAAAACATCTAATTAGGGTCACAATACCCTTCATATATAGTCAATTACAACACAAGGTTAATAATGCAACCGAAAACCAATTTGAAAGACAATAGGCCTAAAAGCAGGTTTGATGTGTCTCGGTGTTTCGATCGCAACTTAAGTTACGCTTATCGGATTAAGACGAATCTTATGACATTTCGAAGGTGAGACAGGGATATGTAACTTTGATGAAGACTACTTAGTCCGGTTCTCACCCTAACTAGGTCAAATTTACCAAAACAACCCCAAATTTTCCAGTTCAAAGTTTACTGTGGCAGTCCTGATTCATTCAGTCATATCTCAGCACATACAACTCCAATTCAAGTGATTCCAAAGCCATTTGAAAGCTAAGATACAAGTATATAATTCTTAAGAAGACATCAACAACCAAATCAGTAGTATTCCCAGTCAAAATAACCAATTACAGAAGCTGATTATCAGTTTCGGATAGAAACAGGGCAGTAGGGGTATTTCGGTCTTTTGACAGGTTACATTGCTCCGATTGAGGTGAAATTTTGTAGGAAACTCTAAAATATCATTCTATACAACTTTCATGTTTTAACCCAAGGCTAATTCGGCCTCTAACTATGAGGAACAGTACCAGGCAGAATGGTTGAATTGAAACCCTAAATCCGAATTTTTCCGTTCAATGCGGACATTTTCCGCAAACAACCACAATTTACGCATTCTAGCTTCATTCTAGATCATTTCCAACCATCATACATGGACACACAATAGTAATCATATGAAAATAGAAAAAATCATGATTAAATAGAAAATGCACCAAATTCTACCAAAAGTCATGAAACAACACCTAAAATCATCACTTCACCTCACACATGTCAATAATTAAGCATTATTGAGTTGCAAGAAAGGTCCCTTAGTTACTCACCTTAACAACCCAAGAACAAGAGCAACTTAGCACCTTAATCCTCCAAACAACTTCACTAATCACCTCACAACCACTCACTTAAGGGTTTTTATGGAGTAAATGCAAGATTAAACGGTTGGTTTGTTGGATTGAGCAAGTTTGGAGCAAGAGATTGGAGAGCTTTTCCTTTCTTTTTTTGGAGCAAGAGGTTTGGCCAAGGAAGCTTTAAAATGAGGATGATTTTTGGAAATTTTTACTTAAATTGGTAAAGCAAGAAAGTTGGTCAAAATTGACTAAGTTAAGAATTAACCTCCAAGTGACACTTGTCACTCCATTTAATACATCTCTATCCTTTTGTCTCTCCAATAATAATCCATCTAGGTAACTTCTAATTATCTCTTAACATCTGATAAATTAAACTCGGTATACACAACTTAACCTAATTGGCCGAATTTTATCAAACTTACCGCACTAGCGGGTCCCACGTCCGGTATACGCTCTTAATTTCTCAAAAACTAACCGATACTAGAAAAATCATCTAAAAACTATATTTACTCATAAAAATTATCTAGAAAAGTTTTCTAATAAAGAAAATGCAGAAAAGCGTGCAATTAAATAAAATAAAGTCTAGAAAATAAGAAAATCCACGAGTTCTCACATTATGTGTAATTTTTGTTGTCAAAAATGTCACATGAAAAGTGATTGTTATGTGAGGAAGAACATGAGACGAGGCATGAAATGCATGTGGATAATTAGACATGATACTAATTCTCATGGACCCAAAAATTAAAGGGTACCAAATTTTAGTTCTTGAAATCTTGAGTAGGTGAACCTGGTGAATATCATTAAAGATTCAAAGTGGTTCATAGACAGTGGATGTTCAAGTCACATGACCGGTGATCCATCAAAATTCTTCAAGATCAAGCCAAAATCTCGTGGCAAAGTGACATTTGGAGATGATATAAAAGGAAAAAATTAGAGTAAGAGATGTTGGTAAGAATGATCAGATTTTTGTTCATAACGTTCTTTTGTAATTTTCTTTTAATGTTTCTGATACTTTGAACTGAGTTTTCTTTAATGTTTTTAATAATTAATGGATTTCGGTTGATATGAATGTGGGCATGAATGTTGATTTCATTGATGTTCATTATTATTTTTTGGTCTCTTTTGATGTAATTTTTCTGTTATTGATTGATGATGGTTGCAGCTACTGTTCTTTTTATGGCAATTACTCTCTACTTTTATGATGACAAAAAGGGGAAGAAATTATAAAATGGATGTGATTTGGGATGCTATTAGTAAGGGGGAGTTCATTTGATGCTGGTTTGGGATGCTATGAGTAAGGGGGAGTTTCTCCTCATTTTCCTTCCTTCCATCCATTGTTTTGTCATCATCAAAAAGGGGGAGAATGTTGATTTTGATCCCTATCTTTTGATGTTTACAAAATAATGGATAATACTAATATCTCTTCAAGAAATATTTTCAGTTATGAAGCAAATCAGATTCAAAGATCAAGTGCAATTGAAAGGGACAAAGGCTACTGAAAGCTGTCGGACGCTTGGATCGGACGTCCGATAATCATTGCGCAACTTCGGACGTATGAAGAACTCCCCCACCGGACGTCCGAAGGAAATAAGACATTCCCCCTGACTCACTGACTTCGATCAGACGCAAGCATCGGACGTCCGATAAGATCGTTCAAACTCGACGAAAGCTGTCGGATGCTCACAAAGACAATACCGGACGTCTGATAGAATTGAGATATTCCTTCTAACTCATTGTCTGCTTTCAGACGCAAGCACCGGATGTCCGATAGAATTGAAGAAAATTTTTCAAACTCACTGCCTACTGTCGGACGCATATTTCGGATGTACCGGACGTCCGATACTCTAACAGCTAGTTGACTCTTCAGCTACTTTCTATCCGTTGGGAACATTAATGAAGCACTTTCTTGGTCTTCTATAAATAGAGTATGGTCAGAAATTTCAAACAACTTTTGTACACTGAAGATACAAAAGATCTAGAGTAGTTTTAGTAAAAACACACTTTCCAAGGAAGATTTGTAGTCTTAGTAGTGTGAGGTTCATTATAAGCTTATCATTTGTGAGTGAATACTTTATGAGTGTAATTCTGTGAGGGTTGTCCTGAGAGATAGTAAAACTTTCTAACTTGATCGAGTGGAGTTCGGGGCAAGGAGGAGGTGAACCTTCCTTTGTACACAAGAGTGATTGTAATTCATCAACTTGAAGAAGTTTGTTTGAATTAATCTACAAGCTTAAGAGGAGTTGGGTTGTTAATTGGTTTGCAATTCTTTCCTTTTTATTTACTTATTGTTACGTTTGTGATCTTTACATTGCTTATCTCTTCTACTTCTCTCAAGTGATTTTGTTCATTCATTAATTGATTCATTGTGTGATCATTTAGAAAAGAAGATAAATTTCATATTGAGCAAAAAGTGCCCATAATTTAATTAGGTTTTTAATCAACCTAATTCACCCCCTCTTAGGTTGTCTTCGATCCATACAGCCGTGGTGAGGTTTCATGTTTTTTTTTTTCAGATACGAGGCGATAACAATATAGATAGATGATGGGATTACCTCGTTAAAATCATTTCTTGCATACTCAAAATCTCTAGCTATCATGTGGGCCATTCCATGTCGACAGAGAGCTTTCACATGAATAGAACTTATGTCCAACACATGCATTATGGATCTGTTGTCAGACTGAAGTTTGACTTGGAATGAAATCATCTAGAGCGATCAAACTCTTTGATATCAAACCGGTTCATCCAGTTTGCCAGTCAAACCTGATTTTTGACTGGGGTTAACCGAGTTTGATTACATCTAGTTTTTTAGAGTAATTCGGACTGGACACTTGGCCGGTTCCCGATTCGACCGATCGGACCAGCCGGTCCAGTCTGAGTTTAAAAACACAGATAAATAGGCATTTTGTCCATCTATTTTATATTTTAGGATAAAGTACTCCATCCATATTAATTATTATTTCATTTCTTTTTGCCCCTTTTCTACTTATTTCTTTATTTTTTAAAATTTTTCTCCCTACTCTTATGCTTTTATGTTATCAACTACTTTCTTCTCTTTACTATTATTGTCTGTATATTAATTTTGATCTTCTTAAAATTATTTTGTATTTATTTCTATCTTTTTTTTATTATTGGAAGTAATATTTATCATAAAATCTATGTTATAACAAAGTATATTATCTATGTGCATGGATTATTTCATATATTATTTAAATCAATACATCTAGAGTTTAGAATAAATCAATCTTTTTAATAACAATAGTAACAAATTCAAATCATAATAGCCTAATGGTTTATAAACTATAAATAAAAAGTAAATAATAATATTAGTTAATTTATGTCTTGGGATATATTTTCAATATTAAGTAATTTAAAGTTCTAGTTTGCTAATATCTTTTTAACTAGTCAAATTTTCTATTTCATTATAACATGCACGTATTAGTTTTTAATGCTATATAGTTTATCTTCAATTTTCTAATAGTCCAAATAAATAAATCAAGAATGAATTTATAGGTAAAACATAATTTGTGACGCCCCCACTTCTCCCAAGGGCGAATCCGAGGGTATCGGCGGGACGCCTGCCTAACTCGTGCCAGGACTCAAAACTCAAAACAAATAAAACTATATAAACCAAAAAAGTACTATGCACAATATAGATATTAGCAAAAAGGTTCTATTTACATCTTCCAAAATAGATATTCCGATCACTACATCACCATATGCTAATCACCAAGAGTATAAAGTAGACCCGATGGAGGGTTCTTATACAAATCACCAAAACAAGAAGAAACATCTTAGTTCTCCGGCTATTACAAACCAAGCCTAACTATGAGAGCCTGAAATTTTCTAAGTTTCTAGGGTTATTTTATTGTTCGCCCGCCTTTTCGACATTTTCTTTATTAGAAAATTTCCTAGATAATTTTATTGAGTAAATATAGTTTTTAGATGATTTTTCTAGTATCGAATAGGTTTTGAGAAATTAAGAGCGTATACCGGACGTGGTGTGACAGCCCCACCTCCCCCTAAGGCGAACCAGAGGGTTCGGCGGGCCGCCTGCCCAGCTCTCGCCGGGACTCAGTCGTTCACTACATTCCTCAAACAGATTACAAGATAAACCTCAAATATTACATCACATGGTCCACAAATATACATCCAAGTCTCCAATAATTACATGTCACAAATGCAGCGGAAACTATTCCCAACTATACATAAAATGATTCCAAATCCAAACTGTACAACATAAAGGCCATCCATTCAAGTGAATAAGCACAACAAGTCCTGCCTTCGCCTTGAGCCCTGTGGAGGGGAATAAAATATTTTTGGGGTGAGCTAGAAGCTCAGCGAGTAACCAGCAAAAATCATTAAGCAAATATATTTCACAATGTTGCATTTCGATAATTTCGATGATGTCATGATTCAGAGATCAAATGTCCGTTTAGTGCTCTCGTGAGCCGGTGAAATCATAGCACTTGAACACCCAACGCTCAAATATTTCATTTAACATTAACTCACGAACTCACGAAAGTAGGAGCAACATCGGTGCTCCAGATAACCATGAACATGAACCATAAACAAGGTGGAGACGTTGGTGTCCAGCACAAGACTTTCCCAGAACTCATTGAAGCCAAATCATGTCATGAATTCACATGCAAGCACGCATGATATGCAATCGAATAATTAATGCAAGAAACATTTCACAAGTACTTTGGAAATAGTTTAGGGTCACTCACCTCCACGGCTCTGAAACCATCCATCATATTGCATTACTTCACTCAAGTCCAAGCCCT
This sequence comes from Coffea eugenioides, assembly GCF_003713205.1. Classification (NCBI taxonomy): domain Eukaryota; kingdom Viridiplantae; phylum Streptophyta; class Magnoliopsida; order Gentianales; family Rubiaceae; genus Coffea; species Coffea eugenioides. The sequence continues at coordinate 26,449,196 of NC_040037.1, forward strand.
AAAGCACAAACGCAAAGCAATCAAGCCCATTCCAAATTCGGGCAGCATTTCCCCTGAATTTTCTTACTTTTCCAGCCACCACGGCTTCATTATATCCTCAGCCAGTCCCAAAGGTACACACACAACAACAAGTTCATCCAATAGCCATTCAGCAAGCTCCAAGTAGTACTCGTACAAGTCAAGCTAGGGAAAAGTCCGGAAATGAAAGTTAAGCTCAAAACCAGAAAAATAGGTTTTGACGTCATTTTGCGGTAATGGCACAAAAGGTACTATGAGTATCGGATGGAGGTCCAAGACCAACCGTTTCGAAGCTAAGAACCAGGGCTACAACAATGTAGAAGGTCACTCAGTCCAAATCCTAACACAACTAGGTCAAAAAGGCAGAAAACCAACCCAGAACCGTAATTGCAGGTTCCCAAATCACACAATGCTGTAATTCGTCCAACTCAGTATACACAGGTCCAAATGCATTGATTCCAAAGGCATATGATAGCTAAGACATCAAGATACATTTCATCAGAAGACACCAACATCCAAATCCAAAGCAATTCCAGTCAAAACAGACGATTACAATCACAGTCCGGACATTCTGTTCACCAAAAACAGCAACAGTAAAAACGGCATAACTCACTCTATACTACTCCAAATGACCTGACATTTTTTATACACCTCTAAAATGTCATTCCCTACAACTTTCATGTTTTGAGCTAAGGCCAATTCGGCCTCTATCTATGACCTAAAATTTCGGACAGAATGTAGCTTCAAGAACCCTAATTTTCCAGAAATTCTTCCAAATCCAAAATTGATTGCAATTGCCAATCATTTACATCCACTAGAGTCATAACCCCTTATTACCAACCATCATAAACAACCACAATATCAAGATCACATTAAACCAGAAAATTCCTCAAAAAAAATAAAAACTTCACCATATCATCCATAAGCAAGCAATAAACCACAATTTCCAACTCTATAGCCACCATTAGGCATAAATTCAACATCATTAGGTGTAAGAGGATAGTCAATCACTACTTACCAAGTAAACAAGAAAGAGGAAGTTGTAGACCACCTTAGCTTCTCCAAAAACTTCACCAAAACACTCACTAGCATCAAATGGAAGAATTTTATGGAGTAGAAACAAGTTTAGAAGGTTGGATGGTTTGATTGAAGCAAGATGAAAGCCAAAACTTGAAGAGTTTTTCTCTCTTTTGAAGCTCAAGAAAGTCGGCCAAGAGGAAGACAAGAATAAGAGATTTTTGGTTCATTTTTTTTAGATATTTAACCAATTTGGTCCAAAGTCAAAAACCATGAATAGTTGTCATAAGCCATACCCAATGAAATGGTGACACTTGTCACCTCAATTAATGCATTCCTATCCCTTCCTTTTCCTCTCACATCAATCACTTAACATTCTCTACTTATCTCTTAATACCCGATAAATTTCACACAGTATCCGGAATGTAACCTAATTGGCCGAATTTTTCCGAACTGTTCGCACTAGTGGGTCCCACGTTCAAAATACGCTTTTAATTTCTCAAAAACTTACCGATACTAGAAAAATCATTTTAAAACTATCTTTGCTCATAAACTTTATCTGGGAAATTTTTCAATCAAGAAAATGTAGAAAAGGCGGGCGTTTAAAAAAAATAAACCCTAGAAAATTAGAAAATTTCCGGGTTCTCAAACTCATTTTTTTTTCGGGGCGTCACACGTGGGACCCACTAGTGCGAGAAGTTCGGAAAAATTCGGCTAACTAGGTTAAGTTTTGGATACTGGAATTAATTTACCGGGTGTTAAGAGATAAGTAGAGGTTGCAATCTGGATTGGTGTGAGAGGAAACAAAGTGATAGACTTGCATTAATGAAGGTGACAAGTGTCACCATGGGATTTGTCCTTAAGTAAGACTACTATTCCTTTTCTTACCATTGACCAAATAAATCAAAAAAAAAAACCAAAATTTCACCATTTTTCTCTTCATCTTGGCCGAGCTCCTTGAGCAACAAAAGAAAGAAAACTCTTCAAGTTTTTGGCTTCAATCTTGCTTCAATCAACTCACTCAACCATTGAACCTTGATTTTGCTCCATAAAAACCATTAAGGAAGTGATAGTGAAGTGTTGTGTGGAGTTATTTGGAAAGCTAAGAGGACTTGTTGCTCTCTCTCTCTTGTTTCTAAGGTGAGTTGTGAAGAACCACTCTCCTCCCTTTAATGATGCTTAAATCATGCTTAGTGGTAGTATGAGATGCAATATTATGGATTATTTCTTGATTTGTGGTTGAATTGATGAAGTTTTATAATTTTTGGGGATTTTTCTGTTTTAATATGAACATGATTGTGTGGCTATATATGATGATTGGAAATGATGTTTAAGGACTGTATGAGGTGGAAAAAGTGGTTAATTGCAAACAATTTCTGTTTTGGAAGAAATCTTGGAAAGTTAGGGTTTATGATGATAACATTCTGCCCGGTTTTGTAGATCCTAGTTAGAGGCATAATTGGCCTTGGCTTAAAACATGAAAGTTGTAGGGAATGATATTTTAGAGGTTCCTGCAAAATTTCAGGTCAATCGGAGTAGCGTAGCTTGAGAAAAGTCGAAATTACCCTTGCTGTTCTGGTTTTACCCGAATTTGGGAATTGCTTCTGTAATTGGTTATTTTGGCTAGGAATGCTTCCGAATTGGTTGTTTAGGTCTTCTGATGAAATTTATCCCTGTTTCTTATCTTTCAACTGGTTTTGGAATTTCTGGATTTGGACTTAGGCAGCCTGATTTATGATGTTTACACTAGAATGCGTTCTGTGAATCTATTTTTGCGGTTCTGGTGTAGTATCTTGCATTTTTGACCTGGTTACACTCGAAAATGGGTTAAGTGACCTTTTGAAATATTGTAGCCCTATCTCTTAGCTTCGAAACGGTGGGTCTTTCACCTTCATCCGATAATCGTAGTGCCTTTGGTGCTATTACCGCAAAATGACGTCAAAAACTGTTTTTTTCAGGGTTAAAGCTAGTTCCATTTCCGGATTTTTCTGGTTTCCTCTAATGCTTATGTATGCTTATGGAACCCTATTTCGGTAGTATTTGGCATTGGTTTATGACTTGTAATTGAGTCTTATTGTGCTTATTTGAATATTTTAGGGCTTATTTTTCATTTCCGGACTTTTCCCTAGCTTGAATTGTACTTGTACTACTTGGGGCTTATTGAATGGCTATTAAATGAACTTATTATGTGTGTGCCTTTGGGAGTGATTGAGGAAAACAAACGAAGCCTTGATGGCTGGAAAAGTAAAGAAAGACAAGGGGAAGTGCTGTCCAAATGTTTGTAGGAGCTTCGGTGCAGTCTCGGGAGATTTGCTATATCTTGATGTAGAAATGTCGGAATTGAGTTCCGTTTGTTGCGTTTTAAACTAGATTCATAGGGCTATAAACCGTGTGAATTTCAGATCCTGTTTCTATTTGTCCAATTTATGGTGATTTTTCAAAGATGACTGAAATCTTGTACCTGTTCTGTCCTCCATTGGACAAGGCAGCAACTTGCGACTTGAATTCGACTGACTTACGTTCTGAATCTTACAATAGTGTTTTCTGGAAAGTTATAGCCCTTTGAATGTATTTTTGAACGGTATAACTTTTATTAATTTTGGACTTACAAAACTTGAGATATGATTTTTCATATAAGGTCGCGCGGAACTGGAAAAATTCTGTTTTCCTAGTATTGATCTTGCTTTCATTATCTACTTCAAATTTGGATTTGGTCAGTCATTGTAGGAAGGGCTTTGAGGTTGCTCATGCTTTTAAGACTAATTGTTACCTTTTCACTCTGAGGTCAACTCTTTGCTTTGCATTAATGGTTCTTTTGACTAGGCATATGGCTCGTAACCGAGTCTCACTTGCGAATTCCATACTCGGTCTTGGAGTCGAGTTTTAAGTGTTTGCCTTGATTGTTCTAGGAGGTAACGACGAGTAAAGTCACACTTGGGAAGGAAACTTTCGAAATTATCCTTGTTTGATCCGGTGAGTGTACTTCCCTGAGTTATTGTTAAACTGGTTTTCTGTACTTGCAACTTGCTACTTGAATATCTTTCCCGACTGTTTACCTTGTATGAGACGAGGGTGTACTTTATCACACTCATTCTCTTGCCTGTACTTGTTATGTTCTTGAACTTGTTACTTGCACTTGTTATGCGATCGTTTGGAAGTGTGTCCACGATCGTTCTGTTAAACTTGATCGTCCTGTTAACCCTGAGCTCAACCTCATGGGGAGTTAATTAAATCGAGCCATGCAAGGACTTGGTCGAGAAAATTGACAATCCGTGGGTGCCTGTTTTTATGGAATCTTTGAGTATTGAGACTCTTGATTCCGGTATACTCGAGTATTATCATTCCTGTTTCTATTTGGCGTTCGGGCCCGGTAAGGGGTATGAATGGTGAACGGGATTCGGCGTTAAAGCGGTGTTCTACTGGACTGGTTTTCTTTAGTTGGAAGTTGACGAAGGGTCAACGTAGTCGGATCAAGTACTGCAACGGGAAATTGGCCCCTGAGGGCCATCTGTATCCTTTCTATCTAAAGTTGTTTACATATCTCCTTATTTGGTACACCTATGTGATTAATTGAGCATGAAGTTCCTTGGTCCTTGATTGTTATTATTATTTTTGGTACCTCATTGAGCTTATAGCTCACCCCGTTTTGTTATCCTTGTTTTCCTTACAGGAAAATCTTTTGGGAACAATGATGTTTGGAAGCATGAGTTGAGCTAGATATATATTCTTTTGTATAGCTCCTCAATAGATAGAAACCTTGAATATATTTCGATCAAACAACTCCCTTTTGATTTGTAAAATGGCAATCATGTATTTATATTTATATATAAGAGTGTTTAATCCTGTACATGGGTTACCCCGCTCGAACGTGTTCATTCTTTATGGCTACATGGAGTTTAATGAAATTTCTGAGATTTCGGACGAGTATAGTATCCACGTGTGAACAGAAAAAAAAAAAGAAGAGTCTGGCAGGAATTTCGACAATACTATGGGTTGGTAAGTTACATTTAACTTGGAGGTTTCCCAATCGTTCGTTTTCTTTGGTTTCTATCACGCGTGCTATAGAGTTGGGAGTGATTTGACCCCGTAGTCCCGGCGAGAGTTGGGCAGGCGGTCCGCCGAACCCTTTGGTTCGCCTTAGGGGGAGGTGGGGCTGTCACACTAACTATACTAGTGATAGTGCCAAAAGTTCCCCGCATCGGGCTCTGTTAAGGAAAACAAAAGGGAAAGGGGTAAGCTAGATGTTTAGTAAGTAAACAGGGATAAAAATGTAAATGTCACAGTAATACGAACAATTACATCACAAAGATGTCAAATCGAAAATATAAAAGTAACAACACAAGTTAAGGATACAGGTTGGCTCCAAAGCCACGTCATGTGCCATGTGTGACCTCCTGTCGACACTCCGTCGACCACAAATAAGGGTCCGTAGAACTCCACTTACTCCCACCGTACACCTTATCACCCACACTGGCCAGTCACCTCACAAAATGGCTCGAGCAAACGAAATTGAGCTTGGTTCACAAGCTCGGTTCACAAACTTGGTTCACATACTCGGTGAACCGGACTCACAAATTTGGTGATCTCAGACTAGGTCGGACTGACTTCGACCAAGCCCTAACCGGCTCGAATAGTCCATCTAGGTCTTGAGATCGGGCCCACAACTTCATCATATTTCACAAATTTCACAAAAGTCACCCCGAGCTATAAGCTCAAGGGGTTCAGCACCAAAATAATTCATATATACACAGCTCATAAAGAAGCACAAGTACAAATTAGGGTTTAGGTCGAGTGTGATCAAGTACACCCTCGCCTAAGTACCCTCTCATCCACACCAAAGCACATAAGCAAGTTATACACAAAAATGGCCTGAATACTTACATAAAAGCAAGTATAGCAAAAGAGCAAAGATCACGTCACGTATAGTAGCTAGTAGGACACACCGGCTCTGTCTAGCTCACCACCGTCTGAAATAGAAGATTGCATCACAATATATCACAAACGGCTACTAACATGCATAACTCAAGTAAAACGGCAAAATCGGCACATGCATTCGCGGAAACGGCATACGGAAACGGAAATGGCAGCATAACCGTTTTGGTGTCAAAAAATGTTTTGAACACAATCAAAGCTACGAGTATCGGATCAAAGTCCATGAGGTACCGTTATGAAGATAAGAGGAAGGGCTACAATTTTCATGAAGACACCTTAATCTAGATCTGAATGGAAGCAGCTCGAAATTATGGAAAACAATACCAGAAGTTTCCATTTTAGGGTGACGGATAGGATCTGTTTGCTGGACCATAACTCACAGCACACAACTCCAAATCAAGAAATTCTAAAGGCGTTAGACAGCTATGTCATAATACTAAAACTTTTATGTTTTGCCCAAAACCTGAATCAATACCGGGCAGGGTGGAAAATGGGTCCAAAGTTCCTGTCAGAACTGTCCAAATTCAAAGGCAGTTCTGACAATCGTTCTTGTTTTGGTCATAATTGGAGCTATGGAACTCGGATTTAGATGTACTTTATACTGTTTCGAAGCTAAGACCAAGATCTACATTTCTTATGAAGGGATCAACACTCAGTTCGCACGTTATCCAGGGGAACTGAGCATGGTCAGAGGCCAAATTTGAAAACGTAACACAATCCAGTGTTCCAAACAGGAGAGATTGTTTTGGCTATAACTTGGGCTACACTAATCCGTTTGATCTGAAATTTTGCAGAAACATTAAGGACTTAAGAGGTTACAACTTTCATGTTTTGAGAAACTTCTGAATCAGCACGCAACATAAATAAAAATGGAACTCAAGTTCGGATTTTTGGACTGCCCTGTTTCCAGTTTTTTTTTGCCGGTTTTTGAACTTTACAAACACATGGTCCATTGCTATGATTCCTATCCGAGGTTTCTAACTAATTTATACCAAATAACACTACATATATCAGATCCTAAAAGACCTACTAATGGTTCGAAATTTCTCCCCAAATTACCACAAAAATTACCAAACACCAACCACAATCTAGAATCCAATCTCACTAGTTTTGCACTCACTTCAAAACCCTAACCAACTAAACCCTAGCCAAGCTAAACTAACTTCCATTGATATTACGGTTTCATAACCAAACCTGCTTTTGTTAAGAACCCACCATTCAAATGAGATAATCACACCAAAAGTTCCATTATCAAGTCTAATCACCAACCAAATCAACTAAGAAAACCTATAACAAGAAGCCCTAATTTCTCTTGGCTTGACCGAAATTTAAGCAGCAAAATATCACCAAGATGAACCATTAAACTCCATATAATCACCATCTATATCACATAAGATCATAAAAACAACAAAAGCATCACCTTTCATGGATTCAAGACTTAAGCACCAAACTTTAACTTCCAAGAGAGATAACTTACCTTCAAGTAGGCTTTGTAAGTGATCAAACTACCACAATCAAGTGCTAAGGTGGTTACTTCAAGCTCCAAAACCAAGATGAGTAGCTGAACTTGAAAACTTGGGAGAAATTTCCTCTTTTCTTTCTCTCTCAAACTCGGCCCTCTCTCTCTTTCTTTTCCTTTGGTTTTTCCTTTGGTGTTTTGTTGTTTATAAGCTTGGTTCTCTCTTGAATATTCTAGATTTAAGCTTAGTCATCAACCCTAATAGCTTAGTCATCAACTCTAGGAGATATTTCCCAAACAACCAATCACATAAGAGGTGGGATTTTACTTCCTAGCCCTTGCAACAACACTTTCTCTTTCTTACACTCTTGCCCACAAACATTTCGAACTCTTTCAATTTACTCCATAGGACTTAAACTTAATCTAGTCCAAACTAACTAATCTTACTTAATTTCTCTACTAATCACCCCACTAACTTAATCATCCACACTTAATCATACTTTCTCCATAATAAAAATAATTAAACAACAACCTTTATAACATTGGCAAAATTAGGGTTTTAAACCCAACTTAAGCTTTCTAATCTATTGGAACACTAGAGGGTTTACTAGTCTGAGGTTTTCTAACTTTTACACTTACTTAACCGATATAAAATAAATCGAATCCTATACTTGTACCAAAACCCACTATAGTCTACCAAACATGAATTACAACTCAAATTTGTGATTAATACAAAAACTAGGATTTTATAAATAATCCAATTTAGGATTTTCTAATAATTTAATACAAAATAGAACAAAATGCTAGTAATATCACATAATTTCGAAATTAGGGACTATCCGGGGTCTCACAACCTCCCCCTCTTAGAACAATTTTGTTCTCGAAATTAATACCTTTGTCTGCGAACAGAGAGGAATATGTCTCCATCTAAACTTCACATACCACTGGTACGTTTTCTACCTTCAACTGAGCCACTGGAGCATTCATTACATCACTAAACGCCCCCGTGCACCCTTGAGCGCTAACTCAATAAAGTCCACCTACAATTTCCGTTCTCCTATCATACCTCACCTCCCTCGTACACCACACTAGCAATTACACTCTTATTGGTAATAGGGGTTGGTATTTCTAGATCGTACGATAAGTTTTCTAGAAAGCGTACCGTCAATGACTGCTGCAAGGTCAGTCACTTCTTGATGACCCATTGAATATACTCTGGCCGGTGCTTTGGGTCGATTCCCCGCTACATTGGTCGGTTTAGCTGTGGTCCCTTCTGTCGATGGCTTATGTCCTTCTTTCTGCATCTTAGGGTATTGAGCAATCAGATGTTCCGTACTATCACATTTAAAGCATTTTCGTACCGAACTGTTTTTCCAGCAATTCTCATCAGTATGATTGCCCCCACAGAAACCACAGGTCGGCTTAGTTCCTATTGTTGACCCTCTATGCTGGGCACTCCTCTGGAACCTTTGCCCTACCTAACCTTTTTCCACATTATCTCGTGTACCACCCATTCCTCGGCCTATCTTAGAGGGTGACTCGCTTCTCGAGTTTTGTCCGATTGCAACGTTACTTGAGTTAGGTTGCTTTCTTTTTCGGTCATGGAAGGCTTTTACTTGTCCCTTAGCAGTCTCAATTCTCTGAGACTTTTCTAGTGCTTGGCTAAATGTGTTTAACTGAGCGGCTGCTAGTGCCTCTTGAATCTCCACATTTAAGCCTTGAACGAAACGGCGGATTCGCTTTTGCTCCGTTAGCACCAACTCCGGAGCAAAGCGGGAGAGTTTTGTAAACTGGGTTTCATACTCCGCCACACTAGATGCCCCTTGACGCAGGCGGATAAAAACATCTTCCCGTTTCTCTTGCACAATGGGCGACAGATATTTTTCATTAAATTCCCATATAAAATTAACCCATGTCCAGGGAGTCTGTTCTCGCTCCCACTTGGCTTTAATCACATTCTACCAAGCTCGAGCAGCCCCCTCAAATTGAAAAATAGTAAAAGATATCTGTCGTTCCTCCGAATACCCAAGTGCGGCAAATATATCCATCATACGATCCATCCAAACCTTTGCTAGGTCAAGATTAGGTCCACCTAAAAATTTTGGAGGTGCAAATTTTTTGAATCGTTCTAAGGCACGGTCCACCCCCTCATGATTGCCTGGATTATTTCCAGGGTTTCCTGTAGTATTCCCATAGCCCTGACCCTGTTGGTCAACCATACGTTCTAACAGGTCAGCCATCCGCTGGATGGCAATAGCTACTTGATCTGGCTCATGTTCATTTTCCCCTTCAGGGTTTCGTCCTCGCCCTCTACCTCTACCCTAACCACCGGAGTCCATTTAGATTCAAAGTCTATAAATCCCAATAAAATGGACACTTATTATTCAAAATGTGAACAAGGTAGAGAATACCAAATGAAAATGCACATATACAAGAGTCACACAAAAGATGAACCCAGAAAATTGTTTTCAACTATATACATATATGTACACAAAAGGTTATATACAGAAAGTGTACACAAAAGTCACATATATATTTACAAAATCACACCAAAAGAGATACAAATCACCCGACCTCCAGTCGGTACAAAACCCAGTAGTCACACATGAGCACTCCGGCTCCAAAAATCTAGTCAGTCAAGCAAATAACAAAAGAAACTAGCCATGCCAGTTCTAACAAAAGTAATCCACCGGATAGTCAAAAGAAAGTACAAAGGTGACCCTAAACGCCTCCCCTAGGGGCCCAATCCCCAACTGAGCCCAAGGTGTCAAAAGAAAGTACAAAGGCAACCTTAAATGCCTCCCCTAGGGGCCCAATCCCCAACTGAGCCCAAGGTGTCAACCTCATCCATCGGTTCTGGACCGATAGCTCGTGGCGGTGCCCCTACGGCCACATCCAATAGGACATCATAGTCCAACATAATTCCCCGAGCCCTCTCCCTCAGCTGTCTCTTCATAGCGAAGAGGTGCTGGTGTGTGTCATGGAGCTGACGACGAAGAGCATACGTCCTCTCCACCTCGACTCGGAGGCCCTGCTCCAAATCCCTAATGCGCCTAGCCTGCCCGTGGCCAATCTCTCTAGCCTCCTCAAGGTGCCTGCCTAGGCGACGTCGCTCGTCATCCACCGCTAGGACGACCTCGTCGGGGTAGCCATACGTATGGCGACACTCACAGGGTCGGTGCGGCATCCGCCCAAAGGGGGAATACAAAGTGTAGGGCTCTCCAGGCCTCCTCTGATATCGGATCTCCCGCCTACGCAACACTCGGTTCACCGAGCCCCCCGTACTAGGAGGTCTCGGTCCCGGTTCCGATCCTACGCCGCTTGGTCCCGCACCACTAGAATTACCCGGATCCATACCTACAAAACATTAAGTCGTCAGTTCACCGGCATTTCAGCTTAAAATATCCCATTCATCTTAAATGGAAATATGTAATGCCTATCACGTATATCCCACTTGCCCAAGTCCTCTAATCTATGCGCTCTGATACCACCTGTGACGCCCCCACTTCTCCCAAGGGCGAACCCGAGGGTATCGGCGGAACGCCTGCCTAGCTCGTGCCAGGACTCAAAACACAAAGCAAATAAAACTATATAAACCAAAAGAGTACTATGCACAATATAGATATTAGCAAAAGGGTTCTATTTACATCCTCCAAAATAGATATTTCGATCACTACATCACCATATGCTAATCACCAAGAGTATAAAGCAGACCCGATGGAGGGTTCTTATGCAAATCACCAAAACAAGAAGAAACATCTTAGTTCTCCGGCTATTACAAACCAAGCCTAACTATACTAGTGATAGTGCCAAAAGTTCCCCACATTGGCCCCTGTTAAGGAAAACAAAAGGGAAAGGGGCAAGCTAGATGCTTAGTAAGTAAATAGGGGTAAAAACGTAAATTTCACAGTAATACGAATAATTACGGCACAAAGATGTCAAATCGAAAATATAAAAGTAACAACACAAATTAAGGATACAGGTTGGCTCCAAAGCCACGTCATGTGCCATGTGTGACCTCCTGTCGACACTCCGTCGACCACAAATAAGGGTCCGTAGAACTCCAGTTACTCCCACCGTACATCTTATCACCCACACTGGCCAATCACCTCACAAAATGGCTTGACCAAACGAAATTGAGCTTGGTTCACAATTTTGGTTCACATACTCGGTGAACAGGATTCACAAACTTGGTGATCTCAGACTAGGTCGGACTAACTTCGACCAAACCCTGACCGGCTCGAATAGTCCATCTGGGTCTTGAGATCAGGCCCACAACTTCATCATATTTCACAAATTTCACAAAAGTCACCCCGAGCTACAAGTTCAAGGGGTACAACACCAAAATAATTCATATATACACAGCTCATAAAGAAGCACAAGTACAAATTAGGGTTTAGGTCGAGTGTGATCAAGTACACCCTCGCCTAAGTACCCTCTCATCCACACCAAAGCACATAAGCAAGTTATACACAAAAACGGCCTGAATACTTACACAAAAGCAAGTATAGCAAAAGAGCGAAAATCACGTCACGTATAGTAGCTAGTAGGACCCACCGGCTCCGTCTAGCTCACCACCGTCTGAAATAGAAGATTGCATCACAATATATCACAAACGGCTACTAAGATGCATAACTCAAGTAAAACGGCAAAATCGGCACATGCATGCGCGGAAACGGCATACGGAAACGGAAATGGCAGCATAACCGTTTTGGTGTCAAAAACTGTTTTGAACACAATCGAAGCTACGAGTATCGGATCAAAGTGCATACGGTACCGTTACGAAGATAAGAGGAAGGGCTACAATTTTCATGAAGACACCTTAATCTAGATCTCAATGAAAGCAGCTCGAAATTATGGAAAACAGTACCAGAAGTTTGCATTTTAGGGTGACAGATAGGGTCTGTTTTCTGGACCATAACTCACAGCACACAAGTCCAAATCAAGAAATTCCAAAGGCGTTGGACAGCTATGTCATAATACTAAAACTTTTATTTTTTGACCAAAACCTGAATCAATACCGGGCATGGTGGAAAATGGGTCCAAAGTTCCTGTCAGAACTGTCCAAATTCAAAGGCAGTTCTGACAATCGTTCTTGTTTTGGTCATAACTGGAGCTATGGAACTCGGATTTGGATGTACTTTATACTGTTTCTAAGCTAAGACCAAGATCTACATTTCTTATGAAGGGATCAACACCCAGTTCGCACGTTATCCATGGGAACTGAGCATGGCCACAGGCCAAATTTGAAAACGTAACACAATCCAGTGTTCCAAACAGGAGAGATTGTTTTGGCTATAACTTGTGCTACACTGATCCGTTTGATCTGAAAGTTTGCAGGAACATTAAGGACTTAAGAGGTTACAACTTTCATGTTTTGAGAAACTTCTGAATCAGCACGTACGATAAAGAAAAATGGAACTCAAGTTCGGATTTTTGGACTGCCCTGTTTCCAGTTTTTTTTTGCCGGTTTTTGAACTTTGCAAACACATGGTCCATTGCTATGATTCCTATCCAAGGTTTCTAACTAATTTATACCAAATAATACTACATATATCAGATCCTAAAAGACCTACTAATGGTTTGAAATTTCTCCCCAAATTACCGCAAAAATTACCAAACACCAACCACAATCTAGAATCCAATCTCACTAGTTTTGCACTCACTTCAAAACCCTAACCAACTAAACCCTAGCCAAGCTAAACTAACTTCCATTGATATTACGGTTTCATAACCAAACTTGCTTTTGTTAAGAACCCACCATTGAAATGAGATAATCACACCAAAAGTTCCATTACCAAGTCTAATCACCAACCAAATCAACTAAGAAAACCTATAACAAGAAGCCCTAATTTCTCTTGGCTTGACCGAAATTTAAGCAGCAAAATATCACCAAGATGAACCATTAAACTCCATGTAATCACCATCTATATCACATAAGATCATAAAAACAACAAAAGCATGACCTTTCATGGATTCAAGACTTAAGCACCAAACTTTAACTTCCAAGAGAGATAACTTACCTTCAAGTAGGCTTTGTAAGTGATCAAACTACCACAATCAAGTGCTAAGGTGGTTACTTCAAGCTCCAAAACCAAGATGAGTGGCTAAACTTGAAAACTTGGAAGAAATTTCCTCTTTTCCTTCTCTCTCAAACTCGGCCCTCTCTCTCTTTCTTTTCCTTTGGTTTTTCCTTTGGTGTTTTGTTGTTTTATAAGCTTGGTTCTCTCTTGAATATTCTAGATTTAAGCTTAGTCATCAACCCTAATAGCTTAGTCATCAACTCTAGGAGATATTTCCCAAACAACCAAGGTGGTCTGGTTAGGTTTGTCACTCTTCATTTGCTCTTCCTATTAAGTGGAACTCCCTTTACTGTAAAATTGGCCAAGACCTGAGCTTTTACGACTATTTGAGATTGTAACTGGATGCCATATTCAAAAAACTCTATGGTCCACTTAACCATACTCTCTGATGCATCAGGTTTAGATAGGATACATTTCAATGGCTGATCAGTTACCACACTATAGGATGAGATTGAAAATAAGACCTGAGTTTTTGCGTTGTATTAAACTAGAGCCAAGAAATATTTTTCTACCAATAAATATCGAACCTTCGCCTCTTGCAATGCCCTACTCACATAGTACACTAGTTTCTGAACTCGCTCTTCTTTCCTAATCAACATTGCACTGATTGCTTCTTCCTCCACGAACAGGTGCACATACAAGGTTTTGCACTTGTCCGGGGGAAGACAATGTTAGGAACTGGGCCATATATGCCTTCAGCTCATCAAATGCTTTCTGGCACTCTGCAATCCATCCAAATTTTGGTCCCTTCTTCAAGACTTTGAAGAATGGAGATCCCCAAATTGCCGATCTTGACAAGAACCTGTTCAAAGCAGCCAACCTTCCAGCTAATTGCTGCATCTCCTTAATATTCTTCGGGGGTGTCATCTCCATAATGGTTTTGACTTTATCAAGATTAGCCTTGATTCTCTATTTAAATATCATGTATCCAAGATATTTTTCTGACCTGACCCTAAATGTGCATTTTTTGGGGTTCAACCTCATTCGCGATTCTCTTAATATGTTAAAACTTTCTCGAAATTCTGAGATGAAGTGACCTTGAGTCCCGTTCTTGGTCAGCATGTTATCTACATAGCCTTCCATGTTTCGACCTATCTGGTCTTGGAACAACTTATGAACCAACCTCTAGTATGTTGCACCTACATTTTTAGACCAAACGACATAGTAGTATAGGAATAAGTTCCGTCTCCCGATGCTTTTTGATCATAGCTATCTGGTGGTACCTCTTGAAAGTATCCAGAAAATAGAAGATTTCATACCCTGTAGTTGAATCCACGAATCTATCTATTCGAGGCAAGGGGTAGTAATCCTTTGGACAAACCCGGTTCAGGTCGGTAAAGTCCACACACATTCGCCAGGTTTTATCATCTTTCTTCACCAACACAAGGTTGGTCAGCTAGGTCAACACAAGGTTGGTCCGATAATAGACCTCTTTTACAATTTTTGTCTCTAAAAGCTTCACCACCTCTTACTTAATCGTTTTATTTCGTTCAGGCACAAAATTTTACTTCTTTTGCTTTACTGGCTGAACATTAGGATCCACGTGTAGCTTATGAATCATCAATTTGGTTGGAATTTCGAGTATGTCCTCGGTGCTCTATGTGAAGATTTCAGCATATTCTTTCAATAAAGACTTCAGTGCTTCTTTGTTCAGTTTCAATCAAATGTGAACCAATTTTTATCACCCAATTTGGGTTTTCTTTATTTAAGAGGATCTCGTCTAGCTCCGCATCAGTTTCCAACTTTCTCAAGCTCTATTGGTTTCAAAGATTCCAAACTGATCGTTTGATCCACCAATTTTTCCTTTCCCTTTAGAGTTGCAATATAACAGGTCTAAACTACTTCAGGATCTCCCAAAACCTCAGCTACCCCCTCTGGAGTAGGAAACTTCATACTCAGATGCAGAGTAGAGCAGATAGCTTGAAATGCATTTAATGTTGGTCACCCTAAAATTATATTGTATGAAGATGATTATTTCACTACTGCAAAGTTTACTGGGATAGTTAGACATTTGGGCGTTGTTCCGACTATTACCATGAGAGTTATCATTCTCTCAAACTTGATTGGTGGCCCTGCAAATCCAATCAGAGGAGTTCGGACAGGGATCAACTGCTTTTCTTCCAACTGCAGCTCCTTGAATGTTTTATATTACAACATGTCAATAGCACTCCCGTTATCTATGTATACTTTCTTTACCTTGTAATTACAGGTCACCACCTCTATAACAATAGTTTCATGATTATTCGAGGCGAGAGGTACTGCATTTTCAGGTCCATATACTATTTCTTCATAGAACTTCAACCGCTTACTCGAGTTATCTCCATTCAGAGGAGGTCTATTGCCTCGCCGAGCTGTGTGGCTATCCCCTCCAATGGGTTCTCCAACAATTGTATTAATCACTCCCGCTAGGTTCTGTAGGTCAAGCTCCAGAGTTTAGTTTCTATGAATCTAGAGTCGATCCCCCTAGTAATTCTTATCCTCCAGTTTGTACTCCTACCTCCTCTGCTCAGTTCGGTCCCTTCTTACGAACTATCTCAAATGCCCTCATTTTATTAATTCTTCAATGTCCTTCTTAAGATCCGGGCAATCTTTCGTATCATGCCGTACATTCTCGTGATAGTCACAATACCGAGTCAAGTCTTTTTTACTTTTGTCCCTAGATAATCTTCTTGGAGAGCGTGATAGACACTCAGCTTCCATAATAGCAAGTATTTGAGTTTGAGAAACAGTGAGAGGAGTCCATCCCTTCTCTACTTTGGGGGCTCATCCCTTTGACAACCGATCGAAGATGCTTCTTCATGATCGGCTTCCTTGCATATCAGTTGGGTCAGTACCTCTGTTTCATCTTTCATCTCTTTGTTTCTCTTGTTCACCCTTCAACCGATTAACCTCCTCTGAATTGGCTCGCTTATGTGCCAGATCTAGCATTTCTCAGACAGACTTGAGAGGTTTTCACACAAATTCTGTATATAACTTTTGTAAGTGCAACCCATTGATAAAGGCTACCATAACTACCTTATCGTCCCTATCCTTCACTTGGAGAGACTCATCGTTAAATCGGACCACGTATTCCCTGAGCGACTCTTCTGGCCCTTGTCGAATCACCATCAAATGAGCTGTATTCTTAGAGAATGCTCAAGATGAGACGAACTGAGCAACAAATAACCGAGCAAGCTGCCCAAAAGATAGTATCAACCTAGGGGGCAATCCTTGAAACCACATGTGCACCCTACCTTCCAGAAACATAGGAAAGGTTTTGCGCCGAACTGCGTCAGCAGGAGTTTGTAGGCGCATATGAGTCAAGAATGTGAAAAGATGATCTTCTGGATCAGTGGTCACATCATATGATTTTATATTTGGGATCTTGAATCTGGCTGGCAATGGATAGTTTTCAATATCTGGTATGAAGAGAGAGGAAGTGTATTTGTAATCTTCCGGATTTAACAATCAATCCAACTCGTTCCGAATAGGATGGCCCTTTGGTGAGAAAGAATACGCTCTTCTGAAAATCCCTTAAGAAGATTCGAAGTGGTCCACTTGGGAATTTCCATGAGAGGGTTCAGGAACCTCCATTATGTGAGGACTCAAAAATTTTCTTATTTTTATCTTATTTTGCTGGCTTATTTAATTATTTATTCACCTGTTTTCTCCGAATATTTTGTTTCAACCATTTTAAATCCATTTACATGGAGCAATGTCTTACTTATATTTTTAAAACGGTCCGTTAGCAAATTTAATTTTTTTGAGGCTCGTTTAGCGAGAAATAGCAAGTACATATTTTTCGAGACAATATTCGATTTGAGAGTGCAATAATCTTGGAGAATTAAGAATGATCAATAGTAGACTGAGAAAAGTTACTTGAGGGGTTAAAGGTGAGTGAATTCAAATTTTAGCTTTATCGCGCATAAATCGAAAGTTCGCGTATTTCGCGTCAAAACGGCTAAGAGAAGATTTAATAAATTTATATTAGACTACTAAGAGTGAATAATTATAGTGTTAAATGATTACATTTGAGGATTAGTGCATGAGTGCATCAAACCCGAGAGAAAACGGTGGTACAAAACCCGCGCGCGATCACTAGTGAGGTTGACTTTTTACACACAACCTAAAGCTACTTTTTCTCATTCTTTCTCCTCAAGTTTCATCATTCAAACCCTTCTCTTTCTCTCTCCATGGCCGGCTGAAACTCAAAGGAAAAGGAGGAAAGAAAGCCTCTTCATCTTGCTCCATTTTGCTCCCATTTTCCTCACAAATCTTCACCCAACTTCAAAACTACTTGGAGATTAAATTTAGCTTGGAGGAAGACATCATCTAGTGGAAATTTCTTGGAGGTTTTGGGGTGAAAATTTCTGGTTTCTTCAAGGGTTAAGAGGTAACCATCAACTCTTGCAATCTCTCCATTTTTCTTCAAGAATCAAGCTTAGATGGCATGGGTTTGAAACCCTAAGCATGAAATAGGCTAGCGGACTTGAGGTGTTTCGTTTCTTGCTTTATTCTCTAAGATAGCGGCCTTGAGGAGACTTGTAGGTAGCTGCCTTGAGGATTTGTTGCTTGGTTCATGTTGTTTATGTGTTAAATGAGAGGAATTACGGTTAGAAATGGAGAGAAAATTGAGAAATGTGGGCGACTAGAGCTGGCCGAAATTCTGTCCTTGTTGCTCAGCGGTTGTTTCGAATTTTTTATGCTTGTTTTACTGAAACATTGATGCTTATATGTTGTATATTGTGTGTACAAAGTGTCGTCCAAAAATCATTTCATTTGGTTTCATAAAACTTCAGCTTTGGCAATAACCAAATCTGGAAAAACGTATAGCAGTGGTTCACTGGCAGTGTTCTTTGTTTGAACATATCTCTCTGTGCAAAAGTCAAAATTGAGTGCCATTAGTGGCATTTAAAACTAGACATTTGTAGCTTTCTAACGGTATAAAAACCATCTGCTGGTTCGAAATGAGTAAACTGCAGTGATTCAGCAAACTTGACTGCCCTGTTGTGACTTTCTGTCTGAGAGGAATGGAGAAGCTGCATCTTGTGGCTCTATTTTCTCTCACTTGTGAACTGATTTTGGAAATGTTTTCTTCTGATGAAATGTAGTATTTTGAAGCTAGTTTCCAACGCCACCAACCATTTTTAATTTAAACTTGTAGTGAGTGAGATATGGTCTGGTTTTGAAAGTGCAACAAGCTGGAAAACCGGAAGTTTTTCCTTTCTTGCTAGCCGAATGTGTAGGTTTGTTTTGGGATGTTTTGATTCGAAAATTTTGATGTCAATTACCCGTCAAATACTTATTGAATGTTTTTGGGCCTTTGGTTTCAAAAATGGATTGAACTGGGGCTGAATTAATTGTGTAAAACATTTTGGAAAGAAAGAAAAGCAAGAGGGCAGATTAGCCTTGAAACATTTTGTGAAATTTTGGTCATTTTGTTAACTACCTTCCCACGTGAGTTTTTGTGTGAAATTTGATAGAGAGGTAATCCACATATGATAGTTTAAGTATACCAAATTTGGTGTAATTTCAATAACCTTTTGATACCCAAATAATGCCCCAAATATGACTCTTCAAATCTAGAAAATTTCTGAACAGTGTGCGAATTCAGTTGACTTTAGACTATTATATCTTGACGCTCAAAACTCTGAATTTAGTTCCGTTTGTCGTGTTTGAAATCTTGTTTGGAACTCTTATTGTGTTACAAATTTCAAAGGCTAGTTCACTTTCTGTGAATTAAGCCGAACTTCCAAAGATGACTGCGAAACCAAGACTGGTTCAAACCTGTCCTATTGGAACTGAAACTTTGAGTTGCAAAACGAGTGCTTTCCGTTTAGAATCTTGGAAAAGTAACTTCTAGGAACTTTTAGTACTCCGAATCTATTTTCCAACGGTATAGAGTTTTCCATTTTTGGATATGTCAAACTTAAGATTTGATTTTTCCAAGTTTGTCACTTAAAGCTGAAATTTTTCGACTTGTTGGGAAATGAGTTTTTGGAAACTTTTCCCTATCCTTTGATATTGATTGATCATTTTAAACTCGATTTCATGGAGGAAATCAGTTTCTCTTGTGTTAATAAACCCTCACTTTTGAACCTCAATTTTCTAGTGATTAAGGTTCTCTCTCATGATATTGTTTTAGTATTGCAAGTGCACATTCTTCCTTGTTAGCAAGGAGTTTGTAAGTAATAGTGAGTGATAGTCAATTATTATTTGCTCAGGCGCTCAAGGGGATCTTCAAGAGAATCTCGAAGCGGACGCTTGAAGACTTACTTGCTCAATTACTCACTTTTTGACTTGGTGAGTGTCAAGTGTATGTAGCATTGCTACGTGCTTAATTGTTCTCATTAATTGAGTATTTTGAAAGTGTCGAGTCGAGTGTGTACTTTATCACATTCGATCTCTCTTAAGTGAATTATATTTGAATTGTATGAAGTGAATTAAGTGAAGTGTTACAATAGTGAATTATGCTATGGTTGCATATGTCGATTGGAGTGAATCTCCTCAATTTAAATTTATAATAGTGAGGGACGCCCAAACTCATCGGTCGACCTTGCGACTCGAGCCGGCATGGGTTTGGTCGTGAAGCTTGGTGAGCTATGACAAAAGTTTATAAGTTTGATATATTGGAGAGATCTCGCTTGGCATACTCGAATAGTATCGCCTTATACAAAAGAAGTGCGGGCCCGGAGCAGGTGGTGTAACGGTGAACGGGGAAGAGTAAGTGAAGTTCTACGGACTTAATACCCACCCGGTTGATGGAGTGTCATCGCGGGGAAATATTTGATCGAGCATTGGCGAAACAAGTGGAATATAGTCCTGAGAGCTTCAGTATCCTTATCAAGTGTGTTTTATTGTTAAATGTGAACCACTTGAATGTTATAGCTTTCATTTTTGTATAAGTGCTATTGTTATTTGAACTATGTGTTTTGCATATTTTCTTGGCCTCACGGGCATTCGCTTACCCTATTAGATTTGTTTTTCTAAACAGGAGTTGGAATGGGAGGAATTATGGAGAAGCCGTCTTGATGCACTTTTGATTAGGGTTTTGAATGTAATTGATTAGATGACTTTTGAAAGTTGTATATTTTGAGGAATGTGATGTACTTGGTATCTTGAAATGTAAGAATTGAATACTTATTTAGGAAGCGACTTTTCTTTATACCTTCGACTTGTATTATTCGGTTATTTATCCTTAAGCTTGAATTGAAATTGTATCGAGTCCAAACGAGAGTTGGGCAGGTGTTCCGTGGATACCCTTGGGTCGCTCTTGGGAGAAGTGGGGGCGTCACAGTTGGTATCAGAGCTTAGGCTTCAGATCTTTGTAGTGTATCTTAGGCTAAAAGTTTAGGATACCGGACCGTGGGATTCACTTGAACATTAACCTATTGTATTCCAGTGGTTAAAGAGAATTAGTACTCGAGAGTTTCTTAAACGGCATTGGTGGAAAAGAGACTAGGTTTAGAGATCTATTTGGGAGATGTATTAGAAACTTTACCCTTGAAAATAGGAATGAGATAACTTAGTTATGCCTTAAGTTGATGTTTGAGTGAGTTAGTAACTTTAAGTTTCTAACCTAGAATTTGTGGTTGTTTTGTAGAGATGGAGAATGGTAACGGAGGTCACGCTGCTAATGGTAATAGGCATTGTGACGACCCCATTTTCCCCTTAGGCGAACCAGAAGGGTTAACGGACCGCCTGCCCAACTCTCGCCAGGACTACGAACCCGAAACACGCAAATCGAAACTAATTCACGAGGAAAAATTCAATAACACAAGCGATTAACCTTTATTAAGTTACTCTTATCATCACAGAATTACCACGGAAGAAAGTGTAACGCTCGAGCACTCGAATCGGCCAAGAAAACAAAAATGAAAATTTTTGCCGCGGATGAATAGTGACGGGCCACGTCACTATCCGGCCAGAATCTGGCCGGATTCTTGGCCGGATATGAGGCAGTGGCCAAACCCCAAAAGGGATCGAAATCCCCTGTCAATCCGGCCGACAATCCGGCCAGAAGTTGGCCGGATTGCTCTGGCCGGATTGCATCCAGTGGCTAAACTCAAAATTTTTTCTTTCTCCCCTGCCTATCCGGCCTTGTATTCGGCCAGAATCTGGCCGGATTCGTGAACAGTACCTTCGACAAAAATCTTTTCCTTCCTTGTTCGAAACCGGTGTTCGCTCAAAACACATTAAACACATAACACAGTCAGTCCAAAACTTGATATGGATATATATACATGAAAAGGTTCGATTGTACAACTCAAAAGGGTACTTAAATTCACATACATCAAAGTTTCCAAGTATTCGAGGAGCTACTCAAAACTAGCTACTTAACTAGCTCAACTCAATTTCTCAAAACTCGGATTCAACAGTGTTCCTGTAAGGAAAACAAAACAACGGGGGGGTGAGCTTACGCTCGTGAGGTATCAAATGCACAAATAGATTATGCAGACTAACAAACACACCTAAGAGTGCCTTTATTAAACCAACCATGTATAAAAGGATACGGTCGGCCCTCAAGGGCCGTTCTCCACTTGCCATATTTGATCGTACTCATTGACACTCCGTCAACTATTAAGGCGAAACAAAACCGTAGACTCCTCGTTACACCATTTCCTTCCACCATTCACCCCCCTTACCGGGCCCGAACACCTCACAGTTACAAAAGGTAATACTCGAGTATACCATCGGGTCGAGGAGTTAACACTCCACTCGACTATCAGTGACCCAAAGGCTCGTTAACGATTCGCCCAAGCCCTCGCCGGCACGACTCGAATAACGGCCTAAGGGATGGAGCTCAGATTTCACAATGACAATAGGGCATAGCCCTAGCAGATGTCAAACCATATACACATGAAATTTCATAGTCCAACAGTAACACTAATGCAAGTAAGTGGTCAAGAGCGATAAAGTACACCCTTGACCTATTCAAGTCATTCAAGTCACATAACAAGTACATTTAACCATTCAATGATACACTCACCAAGCAATCAAGTAATTCACACGTTCGCGTCGGACGTAGGCCCCGGACCACCGGTACGACCTAAAAACAAGCAAGAGAACATATTTGAGACTCAATTACGAGTCAACATCTTGATAATGAATTACTAGTACAATATACAAAAGTGAAACGGGGTGACAAAGGTGCGGAATATAAACAACTCCAAGATTCTTCCATTTCTAGTCAAATCCTTCTCAAATCAAGGGCACCCACATTTCTAACCAATTGGGCGGCATTTCCCCCACAATTTCTTCACATTCTCAACCTAACCAACAACATCCAACTCATACAAATGCACTTATGTATCATAAACTAGTCCATACACCTTATTTGAGTCACAATAAGCTCAAGTACACATCAATTAGTGGTATGAAAGCCATATATAGAAAAACCCCAATTCACTAAACCCTAAAAACCGGAATTCCTCACAAATGCGGAAATTTTCCGCAATCAACCACCAGTAACACATATAGGCTCCAAATTATTCAATATAAAGCCATCACACCTTACAAATCATGAGAATCCATATAAAACAGAAAATTCCTCAATAAATAGAAAAATTGTCACAACCCATCCATAAGTCATGAAATAATCCACAAAATGGCATCTTTATTCACTAATAACAACCAATTGCATCTTATAACCAACAAGGAAACAATTTCTTACTCACTAACCTTACAAGTACTAGATACAAGGTAGATGGAGGTCTCTCCCTTCAAACAAAAACCACCAAGCACTTCAATCACTCCTAGCAAGAAGGTTTTATGGAGGAATTCAAGAAATAAACGGTTGGATTTCAAGATTTAGGCAAGGAAAAGAAGGAAAATTGAAGAAGTTTCTCTCCTCTTTTCTCTCTAGTTGGCCGGCCAAGAAGGTGGAAAATGAAGAGGAAATTTGGTCAATTTTTAATTTAGTAAAGGTGTAAGACAAGTCAAAATTCTAACCTCCAATGGAATTGCAACAAGTGGCCTTGCCAAGCTTATCTTAATTCCTTGTCTTGGAATCTTTAATTACACTAGCTAACCTCTAATTAATTCATAACACAAGGTCATAGAGTCTCCGTATATAAAATTTCTCCCAACTACATTTTTACGGCACCGGTCGCCCTAGTGGGTCCCACAACCACTATACCCACCTAAAAACACAGAAAATAACTTATATCCTAAAAATGATGCAAAATTCATATTTTCTCATAAAATTCCTCAAAATATT
Organism: Coffea eugenioides; assembly: GCF_003713205.1. Lineage (NCBI taxonomy): Eukaryota > Viridiplantae > Streptophyta > Magnoliopsida > Gentianales > Rubiaceae > Coffea > Coffea eugenioides. The sequence goes on from NC_040037.1 coordinate 26,472,903, forward strand.
CATATAATAAAGAAAACACTAAAACTAAGTCTAAAAGCCTAGAATAAAATGTCTAGAAATAAGAAAATTTTTCGGGGTCTCACAGGCATTCTAATGGACATGTGGTACCTCTTAGGCCTATTCAATATAGAGTGCATGGAGGAGGACCTCGTATCCGATACTTGCCTTCTTCGAGGATTTCCCGTTGTCCCTATAGGACGACATACACCTTCCCTAATGAACTGGTATTGTCCCTTGATGATGAGCGTCGGCAGTTGGTGAATACCAACAGAGCCTTACTTTAGGAGGTCGAGCTGAGCGCTATGGTAGACGCTCAGGGTACTAGAATATTTGAGCTCGAGGGAACAGTAATAGATGAGAGGACTAGAGCTGAGGCCGCTCGTGTTGAGCTTCACAGGACTAGGGCTCGACTCGCTAGGGTAGTCGAGGAAGTCCGAGATTGGGCCGCTAGGATTCTAGCTGATACCACTATGTTGATCGAGGAGGCGATAGAGGCTATCGATAGCCCGGTTCGTGAGGGCACTCTTAAGGAGGAACCTTTCGAGGAGGATCTGGAGGAGGATGTTCAGGCTAGTGGTTCGGATGCGAACTAGACTAGGATGTTGACTTTTGACTTTTGTGACTAGAATTAGTTGGGGTGACGCTTGTAAAGTGTGAGAACCCGTAAAACCCTAATTTTTTTCCTAGGGTTTATTTTCCCTTAAATGCATGTTTTCTGCATTTTCTGGCTTAGACATATTTTCTTAGTGGATTTTATGAGCAATTATAGTTTTTAGATGATTTTTCTAGTATTGGCGATTTTTTAGAAAATTAAGAGTAAATAGTGGACGTGGGACCCACTATTGCGAAAAGTTCGGAAAAATTCGGCCAATAAGGCTAAGTTTCGGATACTGTGAAAAATTTATCGGGTGTTAAGAGATAAGTAGTGTGTGTGAAGTGATTGATGTGAGAGAGAAAAGAAAGATAAGAATGCCTTTAATGAGGTGACAAGTGTCATCTTCTCATTTGTTGGACTTTAAGAAATACTATTCACTTTCTTGACTTTTTTGACCAAAGGATTAAATATCAAAAAAATTGCACAAAATTCACCATTTTTCTCTCCTTGTGGCCGGTTCTCCTTGAGCTAAGAAGAAAGGAATTTCCCCCAACTTTCAAGCTTCTATTTTCCTTAATCTCCTACAAACAAAAGCCTAGATTAGATTCTACTCCATAAAAACCTTTCTTCTAGTGCTAATAAGTGTATTAGTGAAGTTTGTTTGAAGGTCTAAGGTGGTCAACCTCTCTACATCTCTTGATTTCTTGGTAAGTGATGCTTGAACACCCTACTACATCTAATGATGCTTATGTTTGGCTTAGAAGTGGCTAAAGTGATGGATTATATGATTTATTTCTTGGTTTGGCTTGATTTGGTGAAGTTTTTAATTTTATGATGAATTTTCTGGTTTAATATGAAATGGATGTTGTAGCCATCTTTGATGATTGGCAATGGACTATAATGACTCTAGTAGGTGTGAATTGTGGATAAATGCAACCAATTTTGGATTTGAAGTGAATTGTGAAAAGTTAGGGTTCATAAACCCCTAATCTGTCCGAAATTTTAGGTCATAGATAGAGGCCGAATTGGACTTTGCTCAAAACATGAACGTTGTAGGTATTGATGAGTATGAAGTGCCTGCAAAATTTCAGGTCATTTGGAGTAGTATAGAGTGAGTTATGCCGTTTTTACTGTTGCTGTTTTTGGTGAACAGAATGTCCGAACTGCGATAGTAATTGTCTGTTTTGACTGGAATTGGTTTGGATTTTGAAGTTTCTGTCTTCTGATGATATGTAACTGGATGTCTTAGCTACCATATGCCTTTGGAATTTCGGCATTTGGACTTGTATAGACTGAGTTATAGTAATTACAGTTTTGTGTGATTTGCAAACCTGTTTTGGGAATTCTGGTATAGTATTTGGCATATTTGACCTAGTTTTGTTAGGAACTGGATTGAGTGACCTTCTACATTGTTGTAGCTCTATTTATTGGCTTCGATATGGTGGGTCTTACACCCCCATCCGATAATTTTAGTGAGAGTTGTGCCATTACCGCTTTATGACGTCAAACCGGTTTTCTTATCAAGGCCTACATTAAAGCCCTTTCTTAATTTCTGGTTTGCTATCATGCTTGTATATGGTTGTAAAACCCTATTAGGGTTATGATTGGCATTGCTATATGGCTCGGTATCGAGTCTCATTGAATGTGTTACCTGTGTTAGGACGTGACGGTAGCTTACGACGTCTTGGTGACCACGGTGTATGAAACACCACTTTCTTGCTTGGTGAGTATACTACTCACTTACTTGTTATTATGTGGCTTTGTGCTATGTGTATTTGATGCCTTGAAGGCTTAATTGGTTGTTGGAAGTGATTGAGGTGAGGGTGTACTTGACCGCCCTCACCCCTTGTGATTTCCTTCATGGCTATTTACCGTTTTACTGAAATACTGCACTTGTTATATGAGATACTGAATTCCATGCATGGAAACTGAATTGGTGTAGTTTGGACGATTGTCCGACTGCTTTACTGTATTACTGAGCTCAACCCCGTTCGGTAGTCAATTGAATCGAGCCGGCGAGGGCTTGGTCGTGAAGATTGAATTGCCACGGGGACTGTACTGGGGAACCTTGTGGTAATGAGACCCTTGGTTCCGGTAAACTCGAGTATTACCAAAAACTACTGAATTGGAGTGCGGGCCCGGTTGGGGTATGTTGGGTGGAAGGAATGGAAGTATAGTGAGGTCTACGGTTTGGTACTCTTAACATTGACGGAGGGTCAATGAGATTGGATCAAGTTGGCAAGCGTGGAATTGGGCTCTTGAGAGCCGACCGTATCCTTTTACCGTTTTGTTTTACTGCTTATTTGTACACTTTAAATGAAAGTTCATCGTTATGTGACTTTGGTTGCTTATGTAGTAGTATACCACTGGGCTTTAGCTCATTCCGTGTTATTTGTTTTCCTTACAGGGATATAATTACTTTTGAGAATGGATTGGATAGTTAATTGCCAAGTTGAGCTTGTAAATGTCTTTTGTATAGCTCTTGAAATGAAGCCCTAATGTGTAACGGGTTCATTTCCTTTTGATAGGCAAACCGAATATGTACTACCTTAATGAATGTTTATGGCATGCCACTTTGGTTAAATGTTGGAATTCAATGTATATATATGTTTGGATGATGTTTGGTTGGATTTCGGAGTGACACGACTTTCAAACGGAAAAGAAAAAAAAATTGGCGAAGATGTACAGTGGCGAATCCGGCCAGGAATCCGGCCAGAAACTGGCCGGATTGCAGGCCGGATTGCTTGAGAAAAAATTGGAAATCCGGTCAGTTGCTCACTGGCCGGTATCCGGCCAGACAATCCGGCCGGAATCTTGGCCGGATTGCCGGCCGGATTGAGTGGGATTTTTGAAAATTTTTGAGTTTGCTCTCGGCCTTGTATCCGGCCGAGAATCCGGCCGGATTCTGACGTGTCCTGCACTATTCATTTTGGCTTCAATTTTCATTTTTTTTTATTTTGTGTTTTTGACTTGTTTGCGCGCAATGGGATGTTCCGGAACGTTATAGATTGTCGTAAACTGTACCGTTAGTCCTGGCGAGAGCTGGGCAGGCAGTCCGCTAACCCCTTTGGTTCGCCTTAGGGGAAGGTGGGGCTGTCACATAAAGCTCTTGGCTTCTATTGCATGACTAATTGCATTTTGTGGCACATGTGTGCTATATTTTTGTAAATGCCCCATGACTTGCTGATCTTGTATGGATCTTTAATTGTTAATATATGCTAATTATCGTTATTTCAAATGTTTTTCGCATTGACTTGTATTTTAAATATTTTCTCGCGTAATTAATTCTATTCTTGCATTTAGCTATAACTAAGATCATAGATAGTGTGACAGCCCCACCTCACCCTAAGGTGAACCAAAGGGTTCGACGGACCGCCTGCTCAACTCTCGCCGGGACTACGGATCGGGAACAAACGGAAACCTTACCAAACGCTCAAAAGAATTTCAAGAAGATAACATTCAGAACCCAATTGAGCCGAACTAAAAGATACAATCAATCTTTAGGACAACGTTCCCACGGAGGAAAAAAAAATCAAAACGAACCAAAACGAGATGGAGGGCCGCTGCCACATCACAATCCAACCAAGTACAAGTAAACTTTGTTTGACATGAGAGAATATACATTCCCAAAGAAATGTAACCATAAGGAAACACTGTACAATATACATATTAGTAAGTTTACACACCAAAAGAAACATTTTATTAAGATACATTTAGGGTTTCCAAAATATCGAGGAGCTATACCCAAAAGAACAAAAGAATTTCTAACTAGCCCAACTCAGTCTTCAAAAACATCGAAGTTCCAAAAGATGGTTCCCTGTAAGGAAAACAAGGATAATGGGATGGGGTGAGCTAAAAGTTCAATGAGGTACCAAAAGTATAAACAGTAGAAATCATGAGAAATCACTTTTAGGGCACATATACACATCAAATACGAGAAATGAATGAACACCACAATTTAAAGAATACAGGTGGCTCTCAAGAGCCAAATCCCCGTTGCAATACTTGATCCAACCTAGTTGACCCTCCGTCAACATTCAACTAAAGGAACCAGTCCAGTAGAACTGTCGCGCCCCATTTTTTATAAAATAAATAAATGGTTTAAAAAAAGTGAATTTCAATTTGATTCAATTTTTGGTTGAAAAATGAATTTTTGATTGAAAAAGAAAATAAAAAAAAACATGGGTCTAAATGGGACTCGAAAATGCGACGATTTGACCCAAAATATAGTTTAAAAAGGGTTTTTGAAATAAAAATCGGAGTCGCCACTTGGTATAGAGTTAAGGTGTACCAAGTCACCTAAAATGGGATTTTAAAGAAAAAATGGAAAACCCTTTTTAAACGACTCCAAATCTACGTAAATCAAAGAAAAAGGTTCGGGAGTCACATTTGAAGAAAGGAAAGGCAAGGATAAAAATCCGAGGCACCCTTTCGACCTAGCCAAGGCTAGTTGCGTCATTTAGTCAAGGATTTTCTTATTTTAACCAAAATATTTATCACATTTGGACGTGCTATATGAATGCAACCCTAGACCTAGGAGGGTATCGAGGGACAAAATTTCTCTTCAAAGCTTGAATGGTGCCAATCACATTAATTGTGACGCCCAATAATGACTCTTTGGAGAGGTGACGAATAATGCAAAAAGTATGAGACTCCAAGAAAAGAAAAGGGATGAAATAATTATAGAAATATACATGTCTTAAAGGAGTGCATCATGTCGGGTACGGGGGACTAATGTTCGTGACTCGATTTTCCCTTTAATAGAGGGAATACGAGCGTGCTAAGGCTAGAAAAGCCAAACTCGTCCATATCCCATATCAAAGGGGTTTTCCCTAATCTAATCAAGCAAATGCACTACCCTAATCCTATTTCTAGAATGAAATGCAATTCTAATGTTATGTATCATACATAGGGGGGATATATATAGGGAAATTAGGGATAAAGGCTATATGTAGGGGGTAAGTGGTATATGTATAAGGGGAATATCATACAAAATGATAAAAGGCCCTAAAAGTCAAAAAAAACATGCATGAGATGAAGTGATTTTGTCACACAATCATGATCTAATGCTTGAAGGGCTCCTAAGGGTCTAGCGTTGGACTAGCCCATGTCTACAAATTCTCACTAGCATTGGACTAGCGGAAAATCGGAACAAAGAGCCACAACTAGCATTGGACTAGTGTGGATTCGAGACAGGCGGCCACAACTAGCGTTGGACTAGTGTGGTGACGACATGCATTTGTTACAATCAAATAAATCATATAAAGCATAATAAACAAATAAACACACAAATCACATATAGCACATAACACATAAGCATGGTATCTAGATGCAAGGCCCTAAGAAAGCGGTAACACATAGCACATAGACATGCAAACCACACAAAACAAAATAAAACCTATAAGCCCTAACTATTACATTCGAGGGGGGGCCTACTACAATCTAAAAGGGGAAATAAAATAAATAATAAAAATAAATACCTAACTATTACAAATTTGGCATTCAAGTGCCTTTCAAATGATGAAATTGAACTAAATTTAAAGCAAAACCTAAGCAACTAGAGTAATAAACAAAGTAAAAATGAAATAAACACTTAAAGTCATGCAATTGCACACATAAGACACATATGCGCACGTAGGGTCAAATAAAGTCAAAAATAAAGGATAGAGTGTACCTCCCTTGAGTTGGGGCCCTAGTGGAGTGAAATTACTAATTTACCCTCCAAAATAATAAAAAGGTCAAGGTACCACTTTAATTATCAAATAATCACATAAAAATTGACCATGAAACACAAAATAAAAGTTAAACACGAAATAAAAACCAATCATGAAATGAAACCACTTAAAAATAAATCATCTATGGAGTGAACAAGAATTTAATTAAAAAAACTCTAAAATGAAGAACTAAAACTAATGGAATCTACCAAAATCCAATGTTAGACTTTTCAAAAAGGAAGAGAAATCGATTCATTATGATTAAATGACAAATTATTTAAAATTTCTACTAAAATCCAAACCAAACTATAAATCTACTAACCATTATTAAACCTTCAAAAACCATTATGAAAGATCCACTAAAAATTAACCCAAAAGAAGAAGGATAAAACCTTATCAAATAATTGACATTTTAAGTGACAAAAAGGACTATTTTTCAATTATCAAGGGCCTTAGTGGATTTAACCATGATTTAAGGGGTTAGAGTACAATTTTCTTTTCAACATGCATGCAACTACGTAGGAAAGACTTTGTTCTTATTTCTGCAACATGAACTACGCAGCTATCCCTTTTCCATTTTGTATTTGTGAACTTCCTTAAGCTTTTGGACCAAATCAAATGCAGTTCGCACAAAACAACAAGCCACCACCTGATCTACTCACTTTACAATGCAACAAAAGAATCAATCAAACAAAAGGAGCCTGCGAAGCAAATTTTCTGCTGCAACATTCATCTAGAGTTTTTTACAACTTTAAGCTTTCAAATGCAAGTTTCATAGAAGACTTCAAACAAAAGCCAGTAAAGACCATCACTCAATCACCATTTAACAACTAAACACTTTGATTAATGCAACACAGCTGAACATGCAACAAAAGAAGCAGAAAACACCCCCAAAAGTTCACGCAATTCAGCCGAAGCTCTGCTGCGTTTTTTTTTGTTGCAACTTTCGGGTTTTCTGATGCAATCCAAATGCAAGGAACAACTTAGACAACAAAGGTTTGGACTGAAGGAACAAGATTACCAAACATTTCCCACTTTTAGCCACAAAATCCTTATGTTTAAGCACAAAAAAAAATCAAACGAACGGATCAGGTAAGCATCCAATAAAGGTTTTCTTTAGCCATTATGCTTCTGCAACTTCACTAGTCTCCAGGTTTCAACAATTTCATGGATTTCAATCACATCTCGACCAGTAATGATTTCAATCACAGAAATGCAGTCCTCTTCACAAAAAATCTGCTGCAACAATCCGAAAAGGAAAAGAAACCCGCATGTACTGCTGTAACAAACTAAAGATTTTGAACTTGTTGCAGCAGGTTTTGTGCACCATCCTTTCCCAAAAAATCCAAGACTTAACCATTATGAGGAGTTAAAAAGCAGCCACAAACTCAAGCAACAATTCAGGACACTAGTTTTTTTTTTTTTTTTTTTTAAAAAAAAGAAAAAACCTGAACCTCTAGCCCCCACAAAACCGGCATTAAACAAAGCCCAACCTCAGATCTGTACATGCCCAAAAAAATTCTGAATAGAGATCAATCAAAGTTGGTAACTTTCAGCATTTTCCTTTCGGCTAAGACCCAACCATACAGGAGCTGACTCATTACCCCAAACATCAGATGTATCGTTACCCAAACAAGTGCCATCAAACCCAAGCAAAAGCCATCAATCAACGTTGAAGCAAAAACAGAACCAGAAGACAGCAACGGAATGCAAGTAATAACTAAAGGAAACAGCTTTTAGCTATAAAAGATGAAAACAATACCTGGAACGCGGAATCGAATGTGGGATGACCAAGAAAAACTCAGATGATCTTCCCAAGTTTTAAACGTTGAGGATGGCTCTGTCACCTTCCCTTTCTGCAAAACCTTAGCCGAGAATCCTTCTTGCCTCGCCCTTCCGTTTTCTCTATCTCTCTACCCAAGCTCGCCTCTCGGTCTCTCTTTCTTTTACTCTATCTCTCCAACCCCAGATCCTCCAGCCGTCCCCTTTTTTGCTCTCTTTTATCAGCCGTCCAAACTCTCCCTCTTTTCCAAAACTCCAGCCGTCTCTCTATTCTCTCAGACTTCCGCCGTCTGCTCAAAAACCCCCTTTTCTTGCCGTCTCTCCTTGCTTTTATATGGGGAACCAATAACCCCTAAACGCTCACCTCAAAGGTGAGGATGAAGGGTTGGTTCCTCCCCATATCCTTAGACATCCGATCCATCAGCCAAAATTCCCATGAAAAGGATATCATTTTATGCCGCTGCATGTGCGGCTTCTTCCTTTTTTTTTTTTTCAATCACGTAATTAAACAACAATACAAAATGACAATTTAAAATTAAATGTACAAAACTAGCAACAAAAGATAAAACAAAAAACCAAGATTTTTCCTGTGTTTGATTAATGACTTTTCCTCTGTTTTTTTCTCTTTTTCCCGATTAATGAACAGTAAAAGGAAATAAAACATACTTTCATGAACAATTTTCTCTTTTGATAAATTTATGTTAAAAAGTTTTACAATAAAAAAATAAATAGCTAAAAGGGTGAAAACAAATATAGAATAAAACTAAAATAAAAATAATAGATAATAATAATCTAAAAATACTAAAATGCTATACAAATGCTAAAAGTCTAAGAACTAAAATCATGGAATTAAGGGAATTATTATTAAAAATAAAATTAAAATTAGGATAAAAAATTTATTTAAAAATTTGGTGTCTACAATTTGCCCCTCTTTGTCTGAGTTTTGAAAAAAGTTGAGACAAAGAAGTAGACACCAAATACTTTACCTGCAAACTAGTCGAACAACTGCCATTTTTGAAATGAGGACTGGCCCAGACGAGCAATTTAAAATGGACTGACCCAAACAGAAAATTTAAACGGACTGACCCGAACAAGAAATTTAAACGGGACTGACCCGAACAGGAATTTAAAATCAGGAATTTAAATCGGGACTGACCCGAGACAGGAATTTAAAATCGAGATTGACCCGAAACAGGAATTTGAAATCGGGACTGACCCGAGACAGGAATTTAAAATCGGGACTGACTCGAGACAGAAAATTTAAACGGGACTGACCCGAACAGAAATTTAAAATCGGGACTGACTCGAGACAGAAATTTAAAAATCGGGACTGACCCGAAACAGGAAATTTAAACGGGACTGACCCGAGCAGAAAATTTAAAATCGAGACTGACCAGAACAGAAAATTTAAAACCGGAGCAGAATTAATCATGGGACTGACCCGAGCAGAATTAATCATGGGACTGACCCGAATAAAAATTTAAATCATGGGACTGACCCGAACATGAAATAGCGGTGCAAAAGAAATGCTCACTAGTGGGACTGACCCAACGGCTAGTGGCGGTGTAAATGAAATGCTCACTAGTGGGACTGACCCAACGGCTAGTGGCGGTGCAAATAAAATGCTCACTAGTGGGACTGACCCACGACTAGTGGCAGTGTAAATGAAATGCTTACTAGTGGGACTGACCCAACGGCTAGTGGCGGTGCAAATGAAATGCAAACGAAATGCTCACTCGTGGGACTGACCCAACGGCTTATGGCGGTACAAATAAAATGCTCACTAGTGGGACTGACCTACGGCTAGTGGCAGTGTAAATGAAATGCTCTCTAGTGGGACTGACCCAACGACTAGTAACTGGCTAGTGGCGGTGCAAATGAAATGCAAATGAAATGCTCACTAGTGGGACTGACCCAACGGCTAGTGGCGGTGCAAATAAAATGCTCACTAGTGGGACTGACCCACGGCTAGTGGCGGTGCAAATGAAATGCTCACTAGTGGGACTGACCCACGGCTAGTGGCAGTGTAAATGAAATGCTCACTAGTGGGACTGACCCACAGCTAGTGGCAATGCAAATGAAATGCACGCTAGTGGGACTGACCCATGTTTAGCGGCAATGAAAATGGAATGCTGGTATGTATGAAGAGACTGTATAAGACTTGCTCGAAAAATTATCCGAAGATTTGCCCCAGTGTGATGAATTGGTCAGTGGGATTAAACCCGAGCCTGCCTTGAGAATCGGTCAGTGGGATTGAACCCGAGCCTGCAATTCACTTGATCATTTTCTTGGTCAGTGGGATCAACACCCAGCCTGCCTGATGAATCGGTCAGTGGATAACACCCGAGCCTGCCATTCGCTTGACAATCACTTGGTCAGTGGGATAGCACCCGAGCCTGCCTTTGTCAAATTGGTCAGTGGGATTAAACCCAAGCCTGCCTTGAGAAGCGGTCGGTTGGTCAGTGGGATTAAACCCGAGCCTGCCGTAAGAATCGGTCAGTGGGATAGCACCCGAGCCTGCCTTAATAACGGGTCAGTGAGATTAAACCCGAGCCTGCCTTGAGAATTAAAACACACACGTTAGTGAAATAAACTCAATACTAACGGTGGTAGAAGAAAAGAAACACACACGTTAGTGAGATGGACTCGATGCTAACGGTGGAGAAATCAGTGAATTAAATGTGGTTGTCAAGAATGGGAAGGGTGCGCGGCGGGCGCTGAAATTTCATCAACAAGAAATTGAAATTTGTCAAGGAACAAGAAATTAAATTCAAGTTTGATTTTTGAGAATTTTTTCAAAAATAATTGGCCCCAGTTTCCACCAATTATTACGCAACCGATCAATTGATTTGCATTGTGGCATGGTTGCTCCTCCTTGAGGCCTTGATTCGTAAGATTCTGACTTACGCTTCTTCATCGATTTCAGCCATGGATACTTGCACAGGGGCTTGCCAAAGTACAACATGCACTTTATTTTAAAATATTTCAACTATTACTCATGGAAAGAGCAGTGTTATTGAAATCAAAAGTATATTACTTGACTCTTGGGCGAAATCCTCAAATGTGTTACAAAAATTTGCCCCAACGTGGGCTTATTTCGCGAAATCTCACAAATAAAAATTTGCCCCAGTGTGGGCTCCTTTGATTGCAAAAATTTGTTCAGATGATTCCCCATTTATTTGAACAAAGAGAAATTGCACTTTCTAAAATTTAGAAAATAATCATATATACAATGTGAAGAAATTTAAACGTTGAGTTTGAACTCATGCAGAAATTTCATGATGAATCCTTTAGAGTAACACCAAATTGAAGAAGATTTCTTCCTCCCTTTTAGCATCGGTGCTCAGGGTAACGGGTCACCATTTCTTGTTGGCTCATCTTTCAGGACCAATCAAGTGGGCATTATTTCTGATTCGGAAGTGGCTAAAGGAAATGGGAGGTGAAGATTTTGTTTTATTCTTGTGCCAACTGGTACGTAATCCCTTCAATACCACATCTTAGTGAAAGCAAATAGTTTGTCACCCTTGTTTCTTAAGAAACTTAGTCAACACATAGGTTTTGTATGCTTGCAACAGAGGGGTAGAAACGATAGCTAACATGCGAAAACTGGTTATACCCTTATGATCACAAATGATTGATGGATTTCTTATGAGCATAATCCTTATTTTGAATTGTCGTGAAGGGATAAGTCAATGATGGACTTTATGAGCTTGTAATGTGGCTTGAAAGCGATAGTTAAAGAAATAAGACTTTCAAGGACATTGCACCAAAGATCGCATTTTTTCAAAATTGCCCCCATTTTGAACTCAAAAATCTCAGACTTTGTTTGCATTTTCCTTATCATTCACCAGGGACTTCAGCGTCGAATTTTTCTCGCATTTACTTTTCTTGCTTTGCTTTTGCTTTTTTCCTTTTTCTCGACCTGGTGGGTTTTCACATGATGAGTAGCATCAACCCCATACCCAAGCAATTCAGAAATACAGCTAAAATTTTCCGGCATCAGAAATTTTCTTGACAGGGCCATTGCAAAGAACAGAAGCCAGGACTTTCGGCTTTTGTAATGGGGTCTGGTGAGGTGCTTGGAAAAGGTTAAGGCTTGAAAGCAAACTTTAAAAGTGGTTTGAACGGTCTGAGATTGCATTATTGCACCAACCCTATTTTAGGGTTAAGTCAAAACTTGCCCCAGTTTATGCTCAATTGAGGCTTTTCTCTTTCATTTTCTTTCTTCTTTACATTTTTCGGCCTTCTGCCATTCTTTTGAACTTTCACAAAATTTGCCCCAATTTATTTTTGAACTGAGGTTCTCTTTTCTTTTTTTGTCTTTTGATTTTGTTGCATTATCACTTTTCACTTCTTGAAACTTTTCTTTACTTTTCAGCTCAAACTTGCCCCAGTGTGGGGTTTGCGATTCTCAGGGGTTGCCAAATGAAGTATTTTATTCTGAAGGTTCAAAAGGGATAACTAGGGATAGAATGTTTGATTGGAAAAGAAGAGGGCCTGACTTTTATTCCGTTCCTTACAATAACTCTGAAAGGAAACTTTCATTAATGCGAAATTTCTTGCATGTATCTGAATTAACTGACTGAGGAAGACCCTTGTTCATCCATATCTGTGAAACATAGGCGATCCGCGCGGACAAAACTCTTCCTTTTCTTTTCTCTTCTTCTTTTTTCCCCAAAATTGAAACCCAAGTGGAATCAAATTTCTCCAATTTGTGATTCCCTCTTTTCTTTTAGTTTTAGCATTTTTACTTTTCTCCTTTTGGAAAATTCTCCAATCTCCCTCCCCAATGTGGGGGTGCGATCGTAAGTGCTTTTGAAAAGAACCACCAATTTTAGCTCAAATGAGGACGCAAGGGATAAATGGTGTTTAGGTTATAGAAACGATGACCAAAGTATCATTCTTACACCTCATGACAACCAAAGTAACGAAACGGTCATTGATAATCCATTCACCTTTTTGATATTTGAAAATTTTCTAATGTAGGGTAGTGATCATCAAGGCACTTATTTGAAACGAAATTATTCTTGTAAAGGCTCAAATGGGAGAGCAAATGATAAAATCTGTATAGAAACGAATGCTCGAAATATCATTCCAAATTTTCAAAACAAACAAGAATAATGCACATTTTTGCTTTCACTTAGATGTGAATTGAATATAATTAGACACAGTGGACATTTCTCAAGCAAAGATCGCCCCAATTTGCAATTTGTTAATCAATGTGACTAATTTTTGGAGGGCTAATAGAAGTGGGCAAAAATATGAATTGTACAGTGAAGGAGAAAAAGATATCTCATTGGGTCTTTTGAATGATCTCTTTTAATTTTGAGCACTTTTATTGTGTAACTCGGATCACCAATCTAGTGTACACAAGGATTTTAGAAAGCATACACTTACGAATTTTCAGGCTCAATTTAGTCTTATTTCTTAAAATTCATCACGAAATCTCCAATGAGCAAAAATAAACAATGAAATGTACATGAATATATATACAAAATAACAATTGTCCAAAACTTTATTGCTGAAAAAGTTTAAACAAAAATTCTCGTTCAATTATAATACAAATGAGAAGAGAAAAACTTCTAAAAAGCTCCACATATATACACTTTTTGTCTCCATTTCTTTTGGAACAAAATGTATTAACAAATCAAATAAACAGAATTTTCCTTTGAAAAATAATTATAAAGCCTCTCAGAGACTTTAGCCTAGAGCTTTCAGATAGATCTTTCATGTTTTCATTGCAAGGTCTGCCCAAGAATCAAGTAATACTTGTAATTTTTAAACTTTATTAGATCAAAATTATCATCAGATATAGAAAAATGTTTTCGCCTTATTGAAATATTTTTTTTATGAATGCAGGGGAGGGGGAAAACAAAAGAAAAAATATCATGAGTTAGTAAGCAAGACCATAAAATCGGTATGCATGTCCTATGGGGGAACCCTTTTATGCCAAGGGTAGGTCTAGCATGAAAATGCAATCCTCTAGGGTAGGCACCATACAATACCTGATGAATCCGATCAACTGATTGAGTGAAAAATGATTTGAAAAATTTGGCCAATTTGGAGTGAGAAGAAACATTCGTCCTAAAAAATGAGGACAAAGTCCGAATGGATTGCTTACTTTGATCAACACATGATATGTGAAAGAGAGCTTACTCTTGAAAGGATTGCAATGCCTCGACTAATTTATTCAGTGAATTTTAGACTTAAACCCTAAAAAGGAATAAGCGGATCAAGAGGATAGAATGAAATTGATAATTTATTCAAAATTGACTAGATCACCCTAAAAAGGGTAAACTATTCAAATGAAATTGAATGAAACTGATGATTTATTCAAAATTGATTGAATTGACCTAAGAATGGGTAAACTAATCAAATGAATTGAATGAAATTGGTGGTCTATTCAAAATCGACTAGATTGCCCTAAAATGAACAAATTGATAAAATGGATTGGATGAAATTGATGAATAAAATGGTCCAATGGATTGAATGGAATTGACAGCTTATTTAAAAATCAATCTATCCACTGGTAATTTCAAAAAATTTATTGCGATGCATTAGTCTATGAGCCTTCTAATATCAAATTTTGGCCTCAATTTATTTATCGTCTCAACGGTGAGGAAATATTGGTGAATTTCTTCAAATTAATGTCCTTTATTTTTACCAATTTTGATAAAGTGGTCAAAAAGTGATTATTAGACGCTCATATTCCAAAGATCGCTCTATGAAAATGATCGGACCCTACCTTACCTTGTGCACTACCCCTTTGGATGGTACAAAATGTAAACGTGCAAGTCTCCTTGGATTAAGTATCCGAGACACAAGATGGCTTATTCCTAACACGGAATCCCCTAAATGGCATTCCCCTTCTAGGGTTTATGCATGATGCCCGTTTATCAAGGCGATAAAATATGCAATGATATCATGACCTAAAAAGGACCCTTTGGATGCCAGAGTGGGCCTAGAATGATGTTCAATTTTCAATCTATAAATGCAATTCATTGGAATCTTAAACATGCAATAACCTATCTAAGAGGGTAAGTTCTAAAAGTGGATCATGCCAGATCTCTTAATTCCTAGCGTTTGTGAATGCCAAAGACAAGAAAATAAAGAAATGTTAGCTCAGTAAATAATCACATAACACGTTGAGGCAATTAAATAATAATAAAATATAGAAAGCAGAAATAAGGAAAGAGGGTTGGAATCCCTCCCCTCGTGCCTAGTGTCCCTAATTCAGGATAAGGTTGACTCTACCCTAGGCATTTCTAATATGGATGCATGAGGTTTGGCTTACTAATGCATCTATACTCGATAAGGCTTCGGCTCCCAAACCTTCAGACCTAAAGGCGAAGGGTCATCACTCCCAGGGCCTTTGGTCGGTGGCTCGAGTGATCCCTTAGGTAGCGCTATGGGCGCAGGGCACACCATCCGCCTACCCAAGGCAATCGATCCTAATCCTACAAGGAGGTGTGGGAAACGCCCATGAAAAAGAAAAAAGATAGGGTAAATAAAACTATGCATGCACGTATGATGTGCTTTCTTATTGAGGGGAGGGATTATACCATAAATGCGGACGGAGGTTCTAGGGTGACTACCCCCCACCCAACAATGCAAAGCGCGGGATAACATAAATAAATCATTCATCCATCAAATCAATCGTGTGCAAATGGGTGAGGCAGTGAGTTGATACGCGCGAAATGCAAAAATCCTAAAAAAAAGGAAAAAGTGCAATCCTAAACATCCACATGTAATATATAAGAAGGTTAAAAGAAGAAAATAATTGACTAAATCAAATGGTCGGACTCTCTAAGTCCCCAGTGGAGTCGCCAGCTGTCGCGCCCCTTTTTTTGAGAAAAATAAATAAACGGTTTAAAAAGTGAATTTTTGATTTGAAAAATGAATCTTTGATTTAAAAAGAAAAATGGGCCTAAATGGGACTTGTAATGCGACGATTTGGGCCCAAAATAAAGTTTAAAAAGGGTTTTTGAATAGAAAATCGGAGTCGCCACTTGGTATTGAGTTAAGGTGTACCAAGTCACCTAAAAATGAATTTAGATGAAATCACGTAAAACCCTTTTTAAACGACTGCTAAGTCTACGAAAATCAGAGAAAAAAGATTCGGGAGTCACATTTGAAAAAAGGGAATGCAAGGACAAAAATCCGAGGGACCCTTTCGACCTAGTCAAGGCTAGTTGCGTAATTTAGTCAAAGATTTTCTTGTTTTAACCTAAAGATTTATCACATTTGGATGTGCTATATGAATGCAAACCCTAGACCTAGGGGGGCATCGGGGAGCAAAATTTCTCTTCAAAAGCTTGAATGGTGCCAATCACATTAATTGTGATGCCCAGTAAAGATTCTTTGGAGAGGTCACGAATAATGCAAAATATGAGACTCTAAGAAAAGAAAAGGGGTAAAATAATTATAGAAATATACATGTCCTAAAGGAGTGCATCATGTCGGGTACGGGGGACTAATGTTCGTGACTCAATTTTTCCTTTTAATAGAGGGAATACGAGCGTGCTAAGACTAGAAAGCCAAACTCGTCCATATCCCACATTCAAGGGGTAACTCCCTAACCTATGCACGCGAATGAGCTTATTAACTAGAATGAAATGCAAAAACCCTATGATCATACTTCAAATGTGGGAAAAGGGCGAAGGGTCATGCAAAAATGTAAAAATACTAAAAAGAAAAAAAATGCATGAACATGAGATGAAGGCATGCGAATGTACTAGCGAGGGACGGTCCTATTGGATCTAGCATTGGACTAGTCCTTCACTAGTGCTCTCTCACAAGCATTGGACTTGTAAGAGCTCGAGGGGAAGATCATGACTAGCGTTGGACTAGCCACGGTTTCGTGCATTTGCATCCATCATACATACATAAGTAAATGTGCATAATTAAAGCGAGTAGGCATGTGAGCACGTAATTCACATAACACATAACACATAAGCATGCATATCTAGATGCCAAACCCTAAGAAAGCAATTAAACACATAGCACATACGCATGCAAATCGCACAAAGAAAAAAACAAAGAAACCCTAACTATTACATTAGGAGGGGGAAGCCTACTACAATCTAAAAGGGGAAATAAGAAGGAATAAAACAATTAAATCCCTAACTATTACAATTTTGGCATTCGAGTGCCTCCCAAATGATAAAATTGTACTAAAATTAAAGCAAAAACTAAGCAACTAAAGAAATAAATAAAGTGAAAATGAAATAAACACTTAAAGTCATGCAATTGCACACATAAGACACATATACGCACGTAGGGTCAAATAAAGTCAAAAATAAAGGATAAGGTGTATCTCCCTTGAGTTGGAACTCTAATGGGGTGAAATGACTTATTTACCCTCCAAAAACAAAGAAAATGTCAAGGCATCACTTTGATTACCAAAATAATCACACGAAAAGGAAATAAACATGAAATTAAACCACCCAACCATTCAAATAAACTAAACAACTCATATTCATCAAGTTGAAACCAACAAGGACCCAATTGAAACAATTAAAGAAGTTAAAGGGGCCAATTTGATTATTATCACAAATATTAAGGGTCCAAAAGAAAATAAATTAAGATTAAGGGCTCACACAACTGACAAGGCTTCACACAAACAAATGACAAGGCTCGCACAAACAAATGAAAACCAATTTGCTAGGATTAAACAACAAAATTTTCAAAATTTCACTAAAAATTCAAATCAAAATTATAAATCTAGAAAAAGTTACTGAACCCTTCAAATTCATCCTAAAGCTCACGGATATTCTATCCAAAAATTATGTTAAAGCGTACCAAAGAAAAATTGGAATTTCACAAGGACAAGATTGATCAAATTTCCAATTATTTGGGTCATGATAACATCACTTAAAAACAACAGGGGGCAAAGTGCGATTTTATAAAAATTCCATGCATGCAAACGGATGCTTTCTTCTTCGTTCACGGATTTGTTTTCTGAAAATTTCAGCTACAACCTTCCATCCATTTCATCATGCAAACGAATTCACCAAATACCAGGATTTGAGCTATCAATCATTGACTAAACCAAACACGAAATTTTGTTGCAGGATTGAAGCAAAGAATTTGAGCTAACCATCAGGGGTAAAAGGAACTAAACAGGAAAAGAAAAAAAATGCAGCAGGAGCATTCTCTGCGAATCTTCTTGAGTTCATCTCCAACAAGAACATGTTTATTGTTTGTCAAATTTCAGGCCCAAATACATAAAATCTACGCATCCAAACACACAACCTCAACATCTGAACAAGCAAAAGAAAAAATTCAGAATAGGAACGGAGCATGCAATTCTTCTTTGCTGATTTTTTTCCTACAGCTTGGCAGGCTTTTGCTGCAAATTCATAGCTCTTCTCCACGCAAGTATCTTACGCAATCTCAAACCAAGCCAACAAACTCATTTACCCAACCCATTAAAATTCAAATCACTTGATTAATACAACACTAGATGCAGGAAACACAATCATTGAATAT
This sequence comes from Coffea eugenioides, assembly GCF_003713205.1. NCBI lineage: Eukaryota > Viridiplantae > Streptophyta > Magnoliopsida > Gentianales > Rubiaceae > Coffea > Coffea eugenioides. The sequence continues at coordinate 26,491,485 of NC_040037.1, forward strand.
CAATCGAATAACCAAACGGGCAGCATGCAACAAAAGAGAAAAAGAAACAGTTTTGCGGTGAGTCCTAGATGAGCTTATCGAAAGCTAACATCTTTCAGCCAACCCATTGAGCTATCAAGCATCAAACTAGTCTAAAGCTTTGACAAAATCAAATCATCAAAAACCCCTTTCTCTTTTATGTCCTTTCGGGTTTGCAAACAAAGGGACAGCAGACCATTTTCATCAAAACAAATCATCGAAACATGTCTCAAGTTACGCTTCAAAAATCACTGTGATAATTAAAATGATATGGTAGTACTTCAAACACATGATTCACAGTCTCTCACAAGCTCATGTAACCCAGATTTCAAACAGGATGATCAGCAAGACAACAAGGAAGGGAAAATAACTATAACAACCCAGGTTATCCAACATTGACAACAACAAATAACTCAGTATTCATGGCTATGCATATGAAAACCAGCGCTAAAACAACAAAAGGAGGAGTTGTGATTACCTTAGAGGAGTAAAATGAACGTGCAACACCTCCCAAGAAGCCGCGCTAATTCCAGAAATGAAAGTCGCGAACTTCGTCGCCGACGTTCCAGGGTTGATGAAGACACCAGTTTGTGACCAGATTTGATGAGCTCCCCATGGTGTTTTCCTCCAGACGTCTGAACCGAAACTACTCCTTTTACTTTGTAGATTGAGCAGATTTTAAAATTTCCTTAAAAGAACCAAAGGTCGGAAAGATATGAGAGCTCCAAGATGGCAGACAATCAGCCTTTGTTGAGAGAAAAATTGCAGCTTTTCCTTCTTTTTCTCTTTCTTTCGGATCTTTTCCTTTTTTCTCTTTCTTTCTTCTCCCCGGCAACCTCTCTCTCTTTTTTTGATTTGGCCTGAAGCCCTCTTCACCTCTCTCTTCGGTTTCTCTTCTTGTTCGGCTGAACATCTCTCTCAATCTCCTATCTCCCTCGCTGTTTTTCTTTTTCGCTCCGTCGCTTTCTCTAGTTCTTCCAGCAGCCCTTTTTTCCTCCTTGCTTTTTGTGTTGCAGCCGCCACTTCCTTGTTCTTGCTCTCCTTTTTTCCAGCCGAGAGCTCCTTCCTTTTCTACTCTCTCCGCCGCCCTTATCCTTTTCTTTTCTTCCCTGGTTTTTCTCCTGTCTAGCCCGTAGGTTTCTTTGCCCAGCCCCAAAACTCCCTATCTCACACTCTCGGTTTCTTTTTCTCTAGCCGCCAACCCCAGCCTCTCTTTTCATCAGCCGTTTTTTTCCTCCGGTTTCTAGTTCCTTCCTCTCTCCCTGTCTCTCCTAGCTCTCTCAAACCCTAGCCGCCTAACCTATCTCCAAACCCCGAGCCGCTGTCCCTTTTTCCTCTATCTGTTCCCCCTTTGGCTGCGGCTCTATCTCAGCCATTTTATATCAAGTAGAAGACCCTAAACCCTCATTTCAATGGTTACAAGCAAACCTCAGCTCAACCCTTCTCACTTGGCCATCCGATTGAATTCTTGCATGAAACAGCTTTTTTTCCTTTTTTTTTTTCTTTTTCAGTTAATTTAATAAACAAAATATAAAGAAACATAACAACTTAAGTAAAATCGAATAAAAGGAGCAAAACTAGGCATAAAAAGATAAAAAAAATGAAATGCTAAATTCTCTTTTTTTCCTTCTTTTTTTTTAATTAAATAACAATGAACTTGAATCCAAAATAACTAAAACATATTTTTGTGAATGATTTTCTTTTTTTTTTTGATAAATTCTATGCTAAAAAGACTTAAAAAAAATAAAAATAAAATAAAAATAAAAGACTAAAAGTAAATAAAAACTAACATACAATAATAGTAAACAAAAATGCACTAAAAATTTGGTGTCTACAGTTACTTAAGTGAAATTATGTGATAAATGTACTTATTATGAAATATTGCTGAGTGATTCATTGTAAAGTGTATCTCAATTGTCTCTCGCCTTCTAAGTCGAGGGTATACTTTATCGCACTCGGTTTAATTGAGTTTGAAGGTTGATAATTGACCAAATATTACTGTAAGTGTGTATGAATGTAAGCCGTATGTGTACTTTACCGCATAGGCTGAACTGGGCCCCAAAACCCTCTATTCAACGGACTATTCGAACCAGCAAAGGGTTGGGTTGGATAGGACGGAAGTTTTGGGTAACTGTTTCGATATACTCGAGTATTACCCTGAAGCTGGGAGATTATTGAACTGATTACTGAATGTAGGAGATTGTTTATTGTTTTATTTTCCTTACGGGAGTTGGTGGTCAGGGAATGAACGAGGGATCTTAGGGAGTTAACGTGAAAACTTTTGTGATTGTAAATCCTTTAATATCATATTATGGTCGAGGCTATTATATTGAACTTGGCATTGTAAAAAATTTGAATGTGTGGTTTTAGTATACCACAATGTTATCTCTGAAGTTAATGTAAGTGAATGAGTTCTGGCGAGAGGCATGCAGGCGGTCCACTAACTTCTAGGGTATGCTCTAGGAGGAGGTGGGACCGTCACAATAATAACTATAAGGGAATCATGAAATTCAGATCTAATATTGTGAGGACTCGCAAAAACTATTATTTTATGCCTAATTTATGGCTTAATAAATTATTTAATTGGATTTTATTTCCAAGGAATATTTTCTAGTCTTATTAGACCTAAATAAGTGGTAATATAACTTCGTTATATTTTTAAAATGATTCGTTTCGAAAATTAATTTCCTAGAGCGCGTTTAGTAAAAATAGTGATTAGTACTTGGAGATTTTATCCGCGTAGTAGCACAATAAGCTTGGAATATTGGAGACTTGTACTATGGTCCTAAAGTAGGTAATTTTATGAATAAATATTCAAGTGATAGTTAGTAGTGCAATCGTTATAAGAATTTTTCGAAAGTTTCGCGTTATAGCGGTAAAATTGACGGTACGCGTTTTCACACGCGCGACTTCATTTGAGGGACTTTAGACCCTTATTCCGGGACAAATAAGAGTGAATAATATTTACATGAATATATATGCCTTGGAGGTTTAGTGCACTAGTGAACCAAACGCGCGAAAAATCGAGCCGTAATCGCACCAAACGGCCCCTAATGAGAGTTGACTTTTGGGTGATTTTGCACCACACATTGCACCTTCTCTTGGAAGCTAACTTAGATCAATCACACTCTCTCTTCTCTCCCCTCATGGCCGGCCAAAACACTCCCTCTCTCTAACTCCTTGTTCTAAAATTTCTGCACACTAATCTCATCCAAATCACCTCCAAATCACACCCAACTTGGAGACCACTTAGCAAACCTCTTGGAGATTATATCTAGCTAAGGAGGAGGGGAGCTTTCACGGTTTCTTGGAGCTTCAAGAGGGCCGAAAATTCTGACCTTGCAAACCAAAGGAGTAGGTAATGATCAACCCTTGGATTCTTATCTTATGGAGATTATATGGCAAGATTAAGCTCATGCATGCACTTAGTTACTTGATTATGGTGTAAAAATGTGATTGTGGGCTCTTGGAATTCCCACACTTGGGTTGTTGTTGCTGATGTGATAATTAATGGTGATTATATTGTTGGTTTAGTGATTATAATGATGCATTAGTGGTGGGTAATTAGTAGGAACTTCATTGGGTGCAAGAAGCGAAAACTTCCGATTCTACCCCTGTTTTATTCGGCCATTTTAAGGCTAGTTTTTAATGAACTAATGGCTTGTACTGGATGCTTATATGATGTATTAGAGGTGTGGAAAATTTCATCCAAAAATAATGAGGTTTGAATGGGCAAATGAATTTTTTTTAGAAACCAGCAAATCTGGAAAACTGATTCGCGTATGCCCTGACCAGCGGTAGTATTTTGGCTATAACTCTGACCTCGGATGTCGAAATCATGTGCCGTCGGTGGCGTTTGAAACTAGACATTCCTAGCTTTAATTTGGTATATAATGCACGTTCTGATTCTTTGTGAGCAAGCCGAACCAAATGTTTTAAGTTCGCTGTCCTGTTGCTCTGTTCGTCTGGAATGAAGTGTTCAGGCAGCAACTTGATGCCCGAATTTGAACCAGATGGGTGCCGAATTTGGAAATGATTTCTTCTGTGATATTTTAGTCCTATGAATGTACTTTTCAACGGCGTAAGCCATGCTCAATTTCGAGCTATATTGACTGATTTGTGACTGAAACAAGTGGACTGCTCTGTTTTGGAAAACCCTAATGTTTGGACTGGTTTGGAACCAAATCTTGGAGTGAACTTGTTAGTTGATGTTTTGATATTAAACACTTACCAAAGATATTATGGGTGTATCTTAGACCCTTATTTCACAAATGAACCATGGTTGGATAACTTTCTTGGTTAGACGATTGGAAATTGGGAAATGCAAGTCAAAGGCAGATTGCCTTAGGATTTTTCTTGAACTTTGGTGGGCTAATTAACTACCTTGCCGAAGGTATTTTTCCTCGAAATTCGATAGAGAGATACTTTTCATATAGTATTGAAATACTGCCAATTTTGGTACCAATCCAAGTTCGTTTCGATACCCAATTAAATTCCTCATGTTGGAGGTTCAAATCTGGAAAATTCTCATCCAGTCTTGAATTTGCTCAACTTCGGGCTACCGTATCTCGGTACTCGAAACTCCGATTCTTGATCCGCTTGTTTTGTTATAAACCTCACTTGTAACACTAATTGAGCTGCAAATTTCAGAGGCCGGTTTGCAACGTGTGAATCGTGCCGAATTTCCAAAGTTGGCCGAAATCCAACTTAATTCTGCCATGAAAACCAACCCTGCGTTTTCAAGCTCATTTTTGACCACTTTTCACTTCGATTCATGGAAAAGTGTCTTCTAGAAACTTATAGTACTCTCTAAGAGGTTTCCAACGGTATAAAGTTTTCCAATTCTTGACTTATACCGAGCGAGTTATGATTTTTCAAAGATTCATCATAAAACTGAAAAAATTTTCCAATTCCAAAGAAATAGAGTTTTTCAAAAAACTCTTTGTTCTTTTGATATTCCTAAACGTTTTGCTTACGATTTTCAAGATAAAAACTCAAATATTATTGTACATAATAAAAGGCAAGTTGAACCTCGATTTACGTGTAATTGAGGTTCCTTTTTGCAAAATAATCCTTAGATTGTACTAGTGTACAATCTTCTTGATAAGTGGATTAATTGTGTGATTATCCACTGTTAATTGCCAGGCGCACAAGGAGACCTTCAAGAGGATCTCACCGTGGACACTTGAACTCCCAGAAAATAATTCTTATTGAATTGCTCGGTGAGTGTCAAGTGTGTGAATTTTGATACTTGTTTAATTGTGGTATTTGTTGAAAGTTTTAAAAATAAGGGCGGGTGCGTACTTTATCGCACTCGTTCTAATTTCAAATGAATGAATGGAATGTATTGAATGAATGAATGAAATGCAATGTTATGTCATGAATGCTTGTGTCGTTGGAGTGAACCTCCTCGACCTTCAAATGAATGGGGGACGCCCAAACTCATAGGCCAACCTTAGACTCGAGCCGGTAATGGGCTTGGTCGGGGACTGGGGCGAGCCATGAGATACACATAAGCTCGACCTAATAAGAGGTCTTGCTTGGCATACTCGTTGAGTATCGCCCAATAATAGACTTGTGGGCCCTTGGGGTGTACGGTGGACGGAGGAAAGTAAGTGGTGATCTACGGAAATGGAAATACCGACCCGGTTGACAGGAGGGTCAATGCGGGAAGGTATACGAATGACATCGGCAGATCGAGTGGAACTTAGCTCCTGAGAGCTACTATATCCTTGAATTGTTTCTGATTACTTTTCCTGTTAGAATGATTGATTATTAAAAAGACATGGTTTTATTTATTAAGTTTGGGTTTGTTATTTGACTAAGTGCTTGCTTGTGTGTTCTTGGCCTCACGAGCGTTTAGCTCACCCTATAGTTTTGTTTTCCTTAACAGGACCGACTCTTGGAGAAATATGGAGAAACCATCCGTTGTAATTTTGTTAAGACTCCTGTTATATATTTTGACTAGGCCCTGGTTTGGGTTGTACTTTTGAAAATTGTAAACTTGAAAAGTTTGGGCCCTGATGTGTACTTTGAATTTAAGTCGTTTCATGATTACCCGATGTACTGGTTATACATTGAGTGACTTATTAAGCTTGAACGCTTCCGCATTATTGTATTCATGTTGTTCTCATCGAAGTGATTAGTTCGGTTTGAAATTGAATGGAATGGAATTGCTTGAGTCCTGGCGCGAGCTGGGCAGGCGTCCGCGGATACCCTTTGGTCCGCCTTAGGGAGATGTGGGGCGTCACAAATATGATATTATTATCAAAAATATATATGAACAAACTACAAATGCAATCTTATATTTTCCTTTAATCATGATTATTTATCATAAGATTTTACTGTTATATTTGCCTCTAAGCGAACACTACTCCTAAAATTAAGATATTTTTTTATTAATCTTTTAATTTAGGTTCTTTTGAGCTGATATTGGTTACCAAAGTTCTCAAAAGTACAATCTCAATTTGACTTGGTTATCTTCCATTCTTTATACATGACAGTGTGTAGAACTTAAACAGGAACCATAACATGGATTATATCTATTTAATTTTCATACATTCAAGCCCGGATATAGACCAAATAGGTATAAAAGAAGAGTCCAAAACCAATTATGTCACTTTTTTAATTATAAAAATAAAGTACATATTGTTACATTTGCTTTATTTTTTCTATTCATGTTAATTAATTAGTTTTCTTTTAAGTCTTTTATTTTTGGTTGGGATAGAGAAGTTAATACCATGGCCTTTATTACTAAGTTCTAAAGAAACTATGCAACCCTAATTATTCACTTGTATATTCTATACTTTTTTATTAGGTGATATCTTTGGTATGTTCCCTTTTTCTCACTTTTTCATACATTATTATAAAAAATAGAAAAATGGGGTTTTCAATTTTTTCTATTTTCTAACACAATTATTTTCCTTTTCTACTTTTTAAAGTTTTTCTTAATTTTTCTTGACTTGTGTTTAATATTTAAACCTTTTATAGTATTTATTTTTTACCTTTGGATAATTTGGACAACTAAAAATGCTCTCATGAACTTATTTTAATTTTAAATACAATCTTATTTTATATAGTTTGTCAAATAGGTGTTGTAGAGCTAGTTATAAACTGATCAAATTTTTTTAAAACCACCATAAAAATATTTTATATGTATTTTTTTGTTGTTTTGTTATATACACATATATATAGGAATGTTATTTAAACTTGGGTTAGACCCCACATATGAATATAGCATTTGCATTATGCATGGTACTAGTACTAAATGCAGTATTATCAATGAGAACTCTCTAAAACTTTGGCATAGGAGATTGGGACATATTTCCATTGATAGAATCAAAAGGTTAGTGAATGATGGAGTCCTAGAGACTTTAGATTTCACTGACTTTGGTACTTGAGTAGACTCCATAGAGGGTAAGTAGACTAACAACACATCAAAACGTGCCAAAAGAAGTTGTCAATTACTTAACATTATACACACGGATATCTGTGGAACTTTTCCTACCCCTTGCTTGAATGGTCAGAGATATTTTATCTCATTTATAGATGATTATTCAAGATTTATGTATCTTTATCTCTTGTTTGATAAATCAGAAGCACTTGATGCTTTTAAAATTTTCAAACTAGAGGTAGAGAAACAGAAGGAAAAGAAAATCAAAATTGTGAGATCAGATAGGGATGGCGAATATTATGGAAGGCACACAGATAAAGGACAAGCATATGGTCCATTTGCCAAGTTTGTCTAAGAAAAAAAATATTGTTACTCAACATACAATGCCTGACACACCACAACAAAATTGTCTAGCTGAAAGGAGAAATCAAACTCTCATGGATATGGTTCGAAGCATGATTAGCAGCACTAGTTTATCTTTATCCTAAAGGAGTGATGAGGAGGTCGAGGGAGCTATCCAAGTGGAGCAAGTGAAGGTGCCATTGGGGCCTATGACACGAGCTCGCGCGAAAAGGTTGAATGAGACACTACAAACATTGGTTCGTGCGGCCCGTGAGTCAAGTGGAGAGCCAAGGGCCATTAAGGGCCTCAACAAAGCTAGAGATGTTGTCCTACTATCGGCCATCCATGAGGATTTGCTGCCCATGATTCGCCTGGGCCATGGCCCATTATTAGTTTAGTAGAGTGTAATAAAGAGGTCCAACTAGCTTGTGGTTTGGACCTTAGTCGTTTTTAGTTCTTGGGTCAAGGGGCTAGGCCATGTGGACCTTAGGACCAATAGCACTTTAGTGGGCCACGTAGTTAGTCCCTACGCTGAGCCGGTACGGGGGTCTCGCTGACCGGTCAGCGAGTCGGGGGTCCAGGGGGCGACGCGCCCCTGGTGGGCCATACGTTGTTGGGCCTTAGTCACGGCTACAAATAGCCTTAGGTCATTGTTTTACATTCAGTTTTTTGATGATTAATAACATTACATTGAGAGTTCTCTCAAAGCTTCATTGAAGCACCTTGAATATCTTAGATTTGTATCTTAGGTATTCAATTGACTTATCAATCTAGGACCGCGCTAGATTGTGGCGTCTTCTACAAATACTGAGGTTCGTTGACCACGTGATCAACGAGTTTAGGTGATCCGCTGCGTTCGTCGTCTTCAACGTGAGTCTCTACCTTCTAGATCCAAGCCTTTTTGTACGGGTTGCATCACAAGGTTGGTGCCGTTCGTATCAAGGAGTGAAGCTTTAAAAATAGGTGTGTATATTTCAAATAGGGTAACATCCAAGGTTGTCCCTAAGATGCCTTTTGAAATTTAGAATGGATGGAAACCTAGTTTAAAACATTTACATGTATGGGGTTGTCCAGTTGAAGTGAGGATATATAACCCACACATTAAGAAATTGGATGAACATACAGTTAGCGACTTTTTCATAGGCTATGCTATTACCTCCAAAGGGTTTAGATTTTACTATTCTTCACACGCTCCAAATTATTGAAGTTAGAACTGCTAAGTTTCTTGAGGAGCACGAAATCAGTGGGAGTGGTTCTCAAAAGGTGGAATTTGAAGAAATAAAGGATGCACCTATGTCACCTTCACATGATCTAGTTGTTATTCAAAATATTGAAGAACAACCAGTTGAGCAACCTCCACCTGAGCAACCACAACAAGAGCAATCAACAATAGTTGATCCCACTAATCAAACTCCCCATGGAACAGTGGGAGTTAGAAGATCCACAAGAATTAGAAGGCCAGCAATTTCTAGTGATTATGAAAAATATCTCCAAGAGTCTGACTATGATGTTGGACTTAAGGATGACTCTAGTTCATTTTCACAAGCCATGAATTGAGAGAACCCCACATCTTGGTATAATGCTATGAAAGAAGAAATGGAATCAATGACTAAAATAAAGTCTGGGATCTCATTGAATTACCCAAAAAAGTCTCTATTGTAGGTTGCAAATAGGTTTTCAAAATAAAAAAGGATTCAATGGGTAATATTGAACAACATAAAGCTAGACTTGTAGCCAAAGGTTTCACTCAAAAGGAAGGCATTGACTACCATGAAACCTTCTCTCCTGTTTCAAAGAAGGATTCATTGCATATTATCATGGCAATAGTAGCCCACTTTGATCTGAAACTACATCAAATGGATGTGAAAACGGCGTTTCTTAATGGGAATCTTGAAGAAGAGGTATACATGTGTCAACCTGAGGCTTGGTTGCAAGTTAAAGAAATTTATATATGGACTAAAACAGGCCTCTCGTCAATGGTATATTAAGTTTCACAACATTGTCTCTTCATTTGGCTTTGTAGAGAATATCGTTGATCAGTGCATATATCTTAAGACAAGCGAGAGCAAATATATCTTTTTAGTCTTATATGTAGATGATATTCTTCTTGCAAGTAATGATATGGGTTTGCTATATGAAATTAAATAGTTTCTTGCACAAAACTTTGAAATGAAGAATATGGGTGAAGCCTCTTATGCCATTGGCATAGAGATTCATAGAGATAGAAAAAGAAAAGTTCTTGGTTTGTCTCAAAAGGTCTACATTGAAAAGGTTTTGGAAAGATTTGGACTGAAGCATTGCTCTTCCATTGTAGCTCCCATTGTCAAAGGAGAAAATTTCAGTTTGGATCAATGTTCTAAAAATGAATTGGAACGAAAAGAGATGGATAGCATTTCGTATGCTTCGCTTGTTGGAAGCCTTATGTATGCTTAGGTCTGCACCAGACATGATATTGCTTTTGCAATTGGAATGCTAGGCAGGTATCAAAGTAATCCTGAAAAGAATCACTGAAAGCTACCAAAAGAGTTTTGAGATATTTGCAAGACACCAAGGACTACAGACTTACATACAGACAGTCTGACTATTTAGAGGTAATTGAATATTCTGATTCAGATTTTGCTGGATGTATGGAGTCAAGCAAATCTACTTCAAGATACATTTTCCTTCTTGCTGGGGGAGCAGTATCTTGGAGAAGTACAAAACAAACAATTTTTGCATCATCCACAATGGAAGTAGAACTCGTTGCATGCTATGAAACTACATCACTGACTTTATGGTTGAAGAACTTCATATCTAGCCTAAAAGTGGTAGATTCAATAAGTAGGCCATTGAAGATCTTCTGTAACAACTCTGCTATTGTGTTCTTTGCTAAGAACAGCAAGAGTGGAAGTTGAAACAAGCATATTGACATCAAATTCTTAATGGTCAGAGATCATGTTAAAAAGCAAGAAGTAATCATTGAGCACATTAATACTGAATTAATGATTGCAGATCCTATAATTGTCGGCAAAAGTCTTTCAGGATTATGCAACGCATATGGGACTCAGTAGCTCATGCTAGATTATTTCTATTTTCTTGACCATTTGTGTCTAGACATTTGTTATTAATGTTTGCGCGCATTAAAATTGATATATATATATATATATATATAAAGAAGTGATCTTTTGATCCATGAAGTTGGATCCTGAGTAACTTGTATGAAGTTATTCATAAAGTCCTTTTAAAACATTTGATTAGGAAGTATAAATGTATAATATATTGTAATATATGGAAGGAAGTGTTCACAATAAGAACATAACCGCCATGATTCGAGTATTATCATATTCTAATTAAGCAACTGTTCAAAACTATCCAGTCTATTGAGTGACACTAAAGATTTATAGCCATTTAAGCATCTAGTCACTTAAAGGTTATCTAATTATGGCATGTGGGTCAAGTGGGAGAATGTAAGACTTGTCTCCTTTAAAAGCAATTATGACACACATGATTGATTCTAAAATTATTGAAATTCTAATTCATTGATTGACATTTTGTCAATAATTAATTAGTATCTCTCATTAGATAATGATTGGTGATTGATATCCTAATTAATTGATTGACATTTTGTTAATAATTAATTAGTATTCTCCATTTGTTAATGATTGATTGATATTTATTATTAATTGATATCTTATTCAATTAGTTAATCAATCAAATCAATCAATTAGTCAGAATGTGACAACCCCACCTTCCCCTAGGGCGTACCCTAAGGGTTAGCGAACTGCCTGCTCAGCTCTTGTCAGGACTACTAAGCCAAACACACAAAGGCCAAACCGTTTCGAATGATATTACTGTGATCAAACACTTCAACGACCACGAATAATGAAGAATGAAAACAAAAATGAAAATGAACAGTAGCTGCCACGTCACAATCCGGCCGGATCCCAATCAAGTACAAGTAACTTTATATAACCCTAGAGAATGTACATTCCCAATCAAATATACCATATAGACACGATTAAACACTTTTATATACAGACGTTGGTAAATTTACAAATCAAAAGGGAACATTGGATCAAGATACATTTAGGGTTTTCCAACTACAGAGGAGCTATACAAAAGAATATCTATACTAACTCAATTCATTCTTCAAAATATCATAGTCCAAAATGTGGTTCCCTGTAAGGAAAACAAAGGCAACAGGGTGAGTTTTCGCCCAATAAAGTACCATCGCAACACGTATTCAACAATCACAAAGGTACAATTGTACTCAATCCGACTATAGCCATCAAACAAAGAGTAATAAACACCACATGTAAACAGGGAGTAAAAGGATACAGATGACTCTCAAGAACCCTTTTCTTCCGTTGCAATACTTGATCCCTAACTCGTTGACTCTCCGTCAACGCTTGAAGAACAAACATGACCGTAGACCCCACTTTATCCCAAGTCCGTCCACCATACATACCCCTTTCGGGCCCGAACACCAAATAGAATAGAGGTGGTAATACTCGAGTATACCGGAATCCAGAATCTCAATACCCAAAGATTCCCAGAAACAGTCCCCATGGCTTGTCAATTTTCCTCGACCAAGCCCTTGCTGGCTCGATTCAATTGACTACCAAGGAGGTTGAGCTCAGATTTAACAATAAAGGTCATTGGATACACGTCCAAACGACACCAGTTCAGGCACAACCAAGAGATTCCAAGTGATACAGTAAACAATCAAATAAGCAATAGAGAACGAGCGTGATAAAGTACATCCTCGTCTCATCCAGAACAAACAGAGATTACAGTCATTCAAATCACAGATTTCAAGTACGCATGAAGCAAGGAAGCAACAATTATGTGAGTTAACTTTAAATAAAGTTATGTGAGTTCAAATTATGTGTGTTCAAATAAAGTTAACTTTAAACGTTTCCTCCCGAGGTACGTCTTGAGTCACCGGCACGTCCTACGAACAACCAAGAAAACAATTGAGACTCGATTACGAGTCGTTTACCTATTCAATAAACTACTAATGCAAGGCCAAATAGAACTTGGAAGTGAAAATAAGGAACAATTGGTGCCAACAGTATAAACGACCCCAAAACTTTTCATTTCTACTCATAATCATCCCAACTCAAAGGAATCACATGGACTTAAAAATTGGACAGCATTTCACTTAGATTTCGTTACTTTTTCCGTCTTACAATCAAACACCAACCTCAACTCAAATCAACCACAATTGCACACACAACACATAAGTTATAAACTACACCTAATTAGGGTCACAATACCCTTCAATCTTAGCCAATTAAGAGCTCTAAAACCAACCATAATAAAGCCCTAAATTCAAAACCCTAAGCTGAAATTTAACTACACAAGCTGAAATTTTTCATAGGCGAATGAAACTAGCATATATAAGCTCAATATTACACATAACAAAGTTATCAATCCATGGCAAATGCTTAAGCATCAAATAAGGGCAGAAAATTCACCAAAAATCTGAAATTTCCCATGTCACCACTTTCTCCATGAAATTTTCCCATAAAACTACAAAACTCACAACTCTAACCCACTAATTAACAATTAATTGAAGTAGAGAGGAAGTTCTTGGCAAGATACCTTAAAATCCCAAGAAAATTGGTAGTTTAGTGCTTTCCCTTCCAAAACCACTCTACCAACCTCTTTAATCCTTCCTAGCAAGGAGCTTTTATGGAGTAATTTGAGATTTTAACGGTTGGAACTCAAGATTTGAGCTTGGAATTGAAAGACAAGATGAAGTTTTCACTCTTTTTTTTTCTCCTCAATGTTCGACCAAGACAAGAGAAAAGTGGGAAGAATTTTGGTCCAAATTGGTTTTAGGAAAGTAAGAAAGCTTTGGTCAAATGTCCAACTTCAAATCATGTCGCGACACTTGGCACCTTTAATGTTTAATCTCATCCTCTTGTCTCCCAATACTAATTAATCTAGCTAACCTCCAATTATCCCCTAGCACTTTGTACAATAATATTCCTTTATGCAAAACTGCAACTAATCATCAAAATTTATCACACTTTACGCACTAGCGGGTCGCACGTCCCATAAGTACTACTAACGTCACATAAACTAACTTGTACTAGGAAAATGATTTAAAAACTATACTTACTCATAAAAATATTTAGGAATTTAGTCTAATAAAGAAAAATATAGAAAATATATGTAAGGGAATAAAATAATGACTAGAAAATAAGAAAATTTTCGGGTCCTCACATTCTCTCTCCCTTAAAAAAATTTTGTCCTCGAAATTTCTCACATTGATTAACAAACAACTCAGGGTATTTCTTTTGCATCTCTTCCTCCACTTCCCAAGTCGCCTCTTCTACTCTGTGGTTTCTCCACAAGATCTTCACCAATGGAATTTGCTTGTTTGTCAGTTCTTTAACCTTCCGATCAAGTAACTGCACTGGTTTCTCTTCATAGGTGAGTGACTCATCGATTTCAATTTCTTCTGGCTGTAAGATATGAGTCAGATCAGGATGATATTTTTTGAGCATCGAGACGTGGAATACATTGTGAATCCTAGAGAAGCTAGAGGCTAGTTCGAGTCGGTACGCCACCTTTCCAATTCTTTGGAAAATTTTGAAGGGTCCTACGAATCTTGGTTGAAGTTTCTTTCCTTTTCCCGCCATGACACTTTATAATGGCGTAATCTTAAGAAAGACACGATCTCCAATTTCGAACTCCAAATCTTTCCTTCGGTTGTCCGTGTAGCACTTTTGTCGGCTCTGAGCTGTTTGAAGTCTTTGACATATCAACTTAACCTTTTCTTGCGCACCCTCCATCCATGGAATGGTCATTGGATCTAGGATCCTCTTTTCTCCCACTTCATCCCAATAGATCGGTGATTGGCACTTCCTCCTGTAAAGGTTTCGTACGGTGCCATTTGAATTGATAAATAGTAACTGTTGTTGTATGCGAACTCCACTAACGTCATATGTTGGCCCCAACTACTCCCAAAATCTAAAATGCAAGTCTGTAACATATCTTCAAAGGTTTAAATGGTTTGCTTCGACTGTCCATCAGTCTGGGGGTGTGACGACCCCACCTCCCCCTAAGGCGTACCCTAGGGTTTAGCGAGTCGTCTGCCCAACTCTCGCCAGGACTCACTCACTCACTCAAAACTCAAGACAATAACTTACATTCATAGAATAATAAATAACACAATAATTCAAACTTAATATATACATTGATGTTCAAACCCAGATACAAGGTTTCGACACCCCAAAATACTTTAAAGTGTTTACAATTCAAGTACAATCAACCCTAGTCGGGTGCTAGCGTGAATACAATTACAAAATTCAAAACTACTAGACTACATTAGTCTTTACAAGTCTCACGCGTCGCTCGTACCCTTGTAAGGAAAACAAACTAATAGAGTGAGCTAAAGCTCAGTGAGGTCCCAAATAGCAAGTTGACCAGTAAGTACAAATGAAAATTTCATCATAATAAAGTAGCGAGCATTAACCATTCAAGAAATAAGTAATAACATTTCGGATGACTAAGCATTAAATATTCAGCATTTCATGGAAAAGGATACAGTTGCTCTTGTAACTGGCTCCACCAAAGCTTGATCATATAGTAGTTGACACTCCGTCAACTTTCAAATCAGGTAACTAGTCCAATAGTACTCCACTTAAATCCAATCTCAGTCCACCAACCAAACCCCTTACCGAGCCCGAACTCCAAGGTAACACTGGTGGTAATACTCGAGTATACCGATTAGTCAAGGAGATAACACTCCACTCGACAACACTAACTACCCAGGGTTTGTTATCTAATCGACCAAATCCTTGCCGGCTCGACTCGATTAACTAGTCACAGGGTTTTTGGAATTTCAGACAAGATACAATTCATATGCATGTATATCAATTCAATTGAAATCGATGAACAAGAATAAATCACATTAGGGCAAGTGCGATAAAGTACACTCTTGCCCTATCAATCCACTCATATATCATGTAATCATATTAGGCAAGTATTAAACACAAGGGTCAAGTTCAATCAGGTATTTGGAAGCACTCACCAAAAGAAGTAGTGCCTTTACGGGTCACGTTCGGCTATTACTCCGTGTTTGGAGTCCAAATCTGCGATAAAACATTGTTTAAGAGTTTTGAAAATTAACTAAGATTCGAAACTTAAACGTTTCATTTAACGAGAATCAAGTAATTGAAACTCATTTAGAGAATATTCGTAAAACTCTTGCTCGCTCTTCCAACTGTGAAACTTTGAAGCAATTATACTTTGAAATACCATTTGAGTTGAAGAAATGGGGAAAACGTATTTCTATTAGTCGTAAATTTCATTTTTCCAAGGGTACAAGTTTCGACCGAATTCCAACTTATATACCTCCACAAAAGGGGACTCGAATAACCTAGACAATTTGAGTTAGATTCGTTCTCAAATCCTTACTCAAGTCGCGAGTATCTCTACCTAGCCCTCAAGTGAAAATTTGGGCAGCACGCCCTTTGGGTTTACCTATTTTTCAGCCATTTATGGTTTCATTGTTTTTCTCAATTCAGCCCCACAATCACACACAAGTAATGTTACTAACATAGCCCTTCAGTTAGGCTCCAAAATCATCCAATTACAACACAAGTATAAGGATACAATCGGAAATCAGTTTTGAAGACAAAAAGCTAAACAGCAGATTTGACATTTTATAGCATTTTGGTCACAACTGGAGCTACGTTTATTGGATTGGGGTGCAACTTATACTGTTTCGAAGCTAAGACAAAGGGGTACCACTTTCATGAAGACAACTTAACCCAGTTCATAGTTGATCTAGGTCGAATTTGCAAATTACAGAACCAGAAGTTCATGGTCAGTCTGGTTGTCAGTACTGAATTCAAACGGTAATAAATTCTCCTTCTACTGTCTCTTCTTCGACACATCTACATAGTTTCTTTGTCAATGTAGACAAGAACAAAGGCAAGAATACAAGGAGTTGTAAGGGTTAAACTCTGTTCAACAACAATGGTTGAAGGTAAATATTTAAATTTTCGCTGCTTAGTACAAATTTTTTGTACCTATTTGGTTCAACACATGTGTCAAAATCTAGTTGGGAATAGTTGTTTTGGATCTTTACAATTATCTGACAGGCGTAATAAATGTAACTAGAATTCTAATCCGTGCTATGCAAGGGTTAACATATCAAATCAAAATAGCAAAATTATTTTTGTTGAAAATAGTTAAGTTATTTAAAAAGAAAATGTAAAAATTTAAAAATAGTATCAGTTTTATTGGTATTAGTTTAAATAAAAAATCTTTATGAAAATGTATTATTTTAAATGAAAGTAAAGGACAAAAAAATTCTCACTCATGGAAAGTATGCAATTACACACTTATCAACTTGGAAAAACTCTAAAATTTCTAGAAAAAAAATTATGTTTAATTATCGTATACTCTTGCACTTGGCTATAAAAATTTGTCCCATCCTAAAAATTTTTTCCTTTCATTATATTATACTCCAAGAATTTAGTGTAGTGTTAAACTACTTATGATTCTATGAATACCAAAAAACAATTAAATTGTAGCTATGGTATTAGGTAACATTTTGTTAAAATAACTAAAATTAAAAAAATAAAATAAAATACCAAAAATAAATAGAAAACACCCAAATAATATAACAAAACATATTACAAAATGTTTAAAAGATATGTCAAATACATACATCATTACCTTTCTCCTCAATTCCGTTTTCACTATCTATTTTATATCGTAACCGCACCTTTCTTGCTATTCTTTCCCTCCCCTTTGCCTCCCCTAAGGCCTAATTCTCTAACCTTACCTCTGCCCTCGTACATCCCCATTCCTTTATCTTTGTCCCTGCCCCTGTCTTGATCTATCCCCATAACCCTGTGTGTGCACTCACATTTCCCTATTATCATTATAATTTCTATATTTTATCTTATATTTTTTATATGTATAACACTAATAATGATTTGGCTAATCATTCTTTTAATTTTCACATAAAAAATTGAATGAAAAATAATGTTAAAAATTGTTTTGAGCTTTTGAATCCATTTCTCCATATTTGATACCACATAAAATCTAAACTAATTGCTATTGTTTCTCCCTCCATGATAGTGTCCTCCTTTCTCTGCTATCCTTCTCTTATCCAGTAACTCTATCTTTCCAATCCTTGAAATCCTTTCCCTTTCTCTCTTCCTACAAGCCTCACCACCCTACCATTTCCACTCAATAATTTCATCTCCTCCTTACTCTTGTAATTCTATCTATTCCCTCTTTGGGCATACTTTCTCCATCATACCAATTGCCATTCTTCCACCTCCCAATCCTATCTTTCCTAATGCATGACCTTTTTTATCACTATCTAAAAAGTTTTGGCCAAATCCAAGGTCAAAATTCAGACTCCCTTCAAGTTTTCATTGGTTGGTAAATTTTCTAGGGGTCAGCTAAATATAGAAGTATTGCACAAACAATTCCGCAGTGTGGGTTTCAAAGGTACGTTTACTATTGGTTTGATGGATCCTCGACATGTGTTGATTCGTTTTGACCTAGAAGAGTACTTATGCTATTGAATGCGGGGAACATGGAATTTTCAGGGATTTGTTATGAGAGTTTCAAGTGGTTGTCATCGTTCATTGTAGATGCTGAATCTCCTATTGTTCCAGTTTGGGTCTCATTGCCTAACTTACCTCAGCACTTTTTTGACAATGGGCTGTTATTCTCCATTGCACGGCTTATTGGGGAACCCCTCAAGGTGGACACTACGACGGTTACTTTAAGTAGGCCGAGTGTAGCTAGGTTCTATGTGGAGGTGAACCTGCTACAGGATTTACCCAATAAAATTTGGATTGGGTATGGTTCTAGGGACGGGTTTTGGGCAGATTGTAGAGCATGAAAACCTGGCTCAGTATTGTTCTTCTTGTAACAAATTGGGTCATGCTACAGTTTCATGTTGATGGGGACAATCCAATGCTAGTAAGCAGGATCATTGAATGATTAATCGATCCAAATTATGAGTGCCAAGGATGAGAGAGGCCACTCAGGGAGATGGCACGATAGCTGACCAGGCAAGGGAGATGACTTCCCCTGTATTAGCTTTGCCTAATAATTTGACTATTGCAATTGTGAGTTCTTCAGGACTTCATGTAAGAGCAAAAGCAAAAATCCTAGTTGATAATGGCAACGGGGACCGAAGGTTTGATGATGATAATGCAAGAAGACAAGTGAAGAACACCAAGACCCCAATAGGGAGCGGTACATTAGTAGATGCATCTAAAATTATTACTGTGCAGAGGTCAAACCATGCAGAGAAGGAGGGAAACATAATTTATAAGACTAATACAAAAAAGGCAAGAATTGTCTACTGAATCAGTTGACATGGTTCTAACGGTTTCTGCTGTTGAACGAAGTCAGGAACTTGGGCAAATCATGGCTTAGGAGTGTGGTGAAGGCTCCAGGCAGAATGGGGAGATGCAAGTGGGTGGTCCAGCTTTGAGCTATGGGATATTTCGCGTGCTTAGGGGTTTACTGCAGGTCGGGAGGATAGTGAACTGGTTCTGGCTTTGGAGCTAGTGGAGACCTTGAATTCCTTTGCAGTCTTAGAGAGTATGGATAGGGAATTGGAGCTACTATTCAATTGGTCACCGAAGGTAAGAAGTAACTCAGTTGGAGTCTCGTCTCTTTTGTCCTCCTCGCGTGCTCCACTGCTGCATCGTATGCAATTGTTGCATGAGCATATTGAGGAGGGGTGCTTGATCTAGGAGTTGAAGCAGTTTAAATTGTCGTTGGAGCATAGATTGAGTAATTTGGATTTTATAGATGCTCAATTGCCATGGGGTGCTATTGTTGACGCAAAGGACGCTGTGTTGTTGAACAACTTGGCCAGGAAATCGAGATGACCAGTGAATTACAATAAGAAACTCTAGGGGTTTCTTTCACAAGTTAAATCTTCTCTTGTTTTAAATGATAAGTCTGATTAATTTCCTAGTTTGGAATATAAGGGGTGCGTCTCGTCGTGATTCTCAAAGATATCTTCATAAATTGTGCTTTCATAACCGAATACGTTTGCTGGTTTTACTTGAACTAATGATGGGTGATAGTCGATTACCTTCGATCTGTTGCATGTTGAACTTTTCTAAGGCTATCTCAGTATTGGAAGGAAAAATTTGGATTTTTTGGATGGAGGAGCTGTTGGTTAGTTATCAAGAGGTAGGAGATCAATTGGTTAACATGGAAATTAGGTGGGTGGGGTTTGTCCTCAATTTGTGTGCAATATATGCTAAATGCATAAGGGTAGGGAGATAGGAGTTATGGCAGGCAATGGAGACGGTTCATAGGCAAAGTTCAGGTCCATGGATGGTGGCGGGGGACTTTAACGTCATATTCACTACCCAAGAGCGATCTGGGGGGCTTCTTCTTACTCTCGAAATATGGAGGAATTCAATGAAATGATTTTTAAGTGTGGTCTGGCTGACGTGGATTTTGATGGTCTAGAGTTTACTTGGACAAATGATGTGGTTTGCCAGCAACTGGATAGAGCGTTAATAAATGCCGTTTGGTCAAATTTATTTAGCACTACTAAGGTCTTCCATTTGATGCTTGGTTGCTCTAATCATGCCTTGCTTTTGATTAAGTATGGAAATTCTGGATATGGAGCTTCATCATTTTGATTTCTAAATGTATGGAGGATACACCTGAATTTTTTGATAATTATTCAGCAAGCATGGCAGGATTCAGTTAATGTTGGTGGGATGGCAGGATTTCATAGGAAACTAATGAATGTTAAACATGCTCTGCAGGTCTAGAACAAGCAAATCTTTGGCAATATCTTTTGTGCAGTTAAGGAAGCTGAAGAAGTGCTACGGAAAAGGGAGGAGGAGTTGGACTTGAGGCGTAATGAGTTGGCTAAAGCGAGATTGGGAGAAGCACGGGCAGTCTATGCTAAGGCGTTAGTGGTAGAATGTGAATTTTGGAGGTACAAATCAATTGTTCGATAGATTCAAGCAGGTGATGTGAACTCCAAATTTTTTCATTTAGTGGTTAAACAGTGGAGGAGTCAATACTTCATCTTTCACATTAAGGATGATTCGGGTCGCTGGGTAGAGGAGAAAGAAGGCATAAAAGCTTCGGCCACTCTGTACTTTCAAAATTTGTTCATGTTGAAGTGACAGGACAGACTGACCCCTCATTTGGATTTCCCAATTCCCAAATTGATTCAGGCAGACAATGTCCAAATATAGAGTCTACCTACATTGGAAGAGCTCAAGGATGTGGTTTTTTCGATGTCTCCTGAGAGTGCACCGGGACCAGATGGGTTTGTGCAAGTTTTTATCAGGAAAATTATTGGAATGGATTTGTTGGACGTAGTTTAGGAGTTTTTCCAAGAGCTACAGCAACCTAGAGGATTCTCAAGTGCAACTATTGTTCTTATCCCAAAAGCTCCGGGAGCGTCGCAATGGAAAGATTTTTGGCCAATTAGTCTCTACAATTTTAGCTCGAAGGTGATCTCCAAAACTTTGTCTGTCCATATGAAATCTTTGCTTCCAAAATTAATTTCACCATGGCAGATAGGATTCATCCTAGGAAGGGGAATCACGGACAATATCCTATTAGCACAAGAGCTGGCTCTGGACTTGGATAGAAGGTTGGGGCATCCTAACTTAATATTGAAGCTTGACATAGAGAAAGCGTATGATAGGGTTGAATGAAGTTTTCTAATCTTTATGCTTTGTCAATTCAGCCATTAAGAAGGGGCAGTGAATCTTCTATTAGTAGCTTATCCAATAATTGGTTTATTGTGTTAATCAATGGGTCACCGAGGGGATTTTTAAGGCTTTTAGAGGTGTTCGTCAGTGTGATACCCTGTCCCCTGTGCTTTTTATTCTGGTGGCAGAATTTTTAGGTAGAGGGCTACAACATTTATTTTGGTAGAATGAGAGCCATTTTTTTTGTGTCAACGGGATCCTGGGTGCCTTATCTATCATTTGCAGATGATATATTCATTTTCGCTCGCTGTTTGGAGGATTGTTCAGATGCATTGGTTTCCTTCTTTGGCCTTTGTCAGGCTTATTTAGGGCAGAGGATTAATGTCCGGAAAAGTTCTTTTGTTATTTCCAATAGAGCTTTGAAGGATTAGGTAAACTTGGTGACGTCCAGGTTACAGTTCCAGCAGCACTTCCTTCCTTTCATATATTTGGGTGCTCCAATTTCCAGGGGGAGGGTAATGTGCACGTTATTCGATCCAATTGTGTCGAAGATGCAAAATTGTCTCTTTCACTGGAGTTCGTGGATGCTGTGACGCCCCCACTTCTCCCAAGGGCGAACCCGAGGGTATCAGCGGGATGCCTGCCTAACTTGCGTCAGGACTCAATACTTAAAATGAGAAAATAGATTTCGCGCTAAAAGAAAGTTCTATTTACTCTATTACAGCTTCAAAAGTTACATAAACTAGTACATCAAGTCATACATACCACAAGTACCAGAAAGTAAATCTTAGAAAGCTGATAACTACAACTACCACGACAACTATATACATCTTACTAGTCAACTTATAACAAATACAAATTCAACTATTCTATAGCAAAAAATCTAAACACCTTCCCGAACGATCCCCGAGTCGGCCCCCTGCTAAGGAAAACAAATAGAATGGGGTAAAAAATTATACATGCATGAATTAGCCAAGATAGCAAAATATCATACACGAAACTATATACATATATCTACAATTCACGCCAAAATATACACATATCAGTTCAAAGCTAGCCATCAGTCAACCAATACAAAACATGTTAGTTCATGAGCATACCGGTACCAAAAAGTCAACAAAACAACTTTGAATAACGGCCCTAGCGAAAATCCCCTACAGAGCCTATAGAGTCTATCGCATCCATCGGCCCTACTCCGTCAGCCCTAGGTAGCGCCTCGACAGCCATATCTAAGAGAACCTCACAGTCTAACATAATATCTCGGGCTCTCGCTCTCATCTGCCCCTTCAAAACGAAGAGGTGGGGGTGGGTCTCCTCAAGCTGACGACCAAGGGTATGCATCCGCTCCTCCTCAACTCATAACCCCGTCTCGAGGTCACGCAGGCACATGGCCTGTGCATGACTCACCCCTCCGGCCTCATCCAACTGAGGGCTCACCGGCCCGCCTACACCCGTAGTTCGTACTCCGGCACCGCTAGGTCCACCGATATCCATACCTACACAACAAAATATCACTCAATCAGTTCTCCGGCATTTCATCTTAATTGATACGATTCAACTTAGAGACGATCGAATACTTATATGTTCTATAACACATTTCCCAACTGCGCAAGTCCTCTAACCTAGGCGCTCTGATACCACCTGCGACGCCCCCACTTCTCCCAAGGGTGAATCCGAGGGTATCGGCGGGATGCCTGCTTAGCTCGCGCCAGGACTCGATACTCTAAAACTAGAAAATAGAGTTCACGCCAAAAGGAAGTTCTATTTAAACGATTACATCTTCAAAAGTTGCATAAACTAGTACATCAAGTCATATATACCACGAGTACCAGAAAGTAAACCCTAGAAAAACTGACAACGACAAGCACCACGACAACTATATACATATTACTAGTCAACTTATAACAAGTACAAATTCAACTATTCTATAGCAAAAGTCTAAATACCTTCTCGAGCGATCCCCGCGTCGGCCCCATGCTAAGGAAAACAAATAGAATGGGGTAAGCTATATGCTTAGTGAGTAATCAGGGGTAAAAATATAAACTCACATCCAAATAAACAAATAAATCAGGATATTTCACATCAATAACAAAAGGTAACATCACAATGGTAGGATACAGGTGGCTCCAAAACCAGTTCAATTCCCCGAGTTTAAACGCCTGTTGACACTCCGTCAACCAAAGTACTCATGGTCCGTAGACTCCACTTACTTTTCCTGTTCACCTTATCAACCCCCGCTGGCCAGTCAACAGCACACAGCAGCTCGAGCGAAACAAAATCACTTAGTTTTAAGCAAAGCTTTAACAAAGAACGAAATCCCAAGGTTAGCATGGAACTAACTTCGACCAAGCACCGGCTGGCTCGAATAGTTCGTCTACCCTTAGAACCGGGTTGGAACCAAATCCTGAGATATCCAATCTCTCAATAGATGATATCGCTTAACAAAGTACACAGCAAAGTACTTACCCCAACAGCACACAGTAAAAAGGGGTTCAACTCAAGTCATGTAATCACCCACATCAGTACACATCAAAAGGGTGATATTCAACATAAGGCATGTATTCTCACCTATGAAATCAAAACAAAGGATGGGTTTAGGTCGAGTGAGATAAAATACACCCTCACCTAAGTACCCATTTAACATATACATAGCACTTTGATAATTTCACATCAATAAACAACCCAATTACTCACTCAAAAGAGTTAGCACGCAAATCAAGGTACTTTACACGGGTCCACTGACTCCGCCCGGTTCGTCACTGCCTGTGACAGAAGATTATACTTAAATATCAGTGAATCGACCATCCCAAATGGAAATAAGAACTAGAAACGATCAAAGCGGCAAAATCAGTAAAGAAATGTATGCGCGCGTGCGCGGAAATGAAAATGGTACAAAACGGGTTACACGATTTGACCATAAATAGAGCTGTGGTTATCGGATCAAAATGTACTAGGTAGTGTCTCGATGCTTAGACAAAGAATTACAACTTTCATGAAGACATCTCAACCCAATTGTCAGTGTATACAAGTCAAATTTGCAAAACATAGAACTAGAACTCCAAAGGTTAGTTTAGTCCACTAGTAAAAATTCGGCGGCATGCCCTTTGTGTTTACCTATTTTTCAGCCATTTATGACTACATTCTTTTCCTCAATCAGTCCCAAATTCAAACACAAAATAAACTCATTTCAATAGCCGTTCAATAGGCTCAATGTCGTACAAGTACAAAATCAAGCTAGGAAAATGTCCGGAAATGAAGTTTAAGTCATAAAACAAAAGGTAGATTTGATGTCGCTTAGCACATCGGATACAACTGAAGCTACGCTTATCAGATTGGGGTGAAATTTATACCATTTCGAAGCTAAGATAAAGGGCTACAACTTTGATGAAGACCACTCAGTCCAGTTCATAGTATATCTAGGTCAAAATATCAAATTACAAAACCAAAATCTCACAATCAGGCTAGTTAACCGCACTATACGTAAATAACAATAACTCAGGCTACCGAAGTCCGATTGAGGTGTTTTCAGGGGGGTTGGAAAGTTAAGACATAGCACTACAACTTCTATGTTTTGGCCAAAGGCTAATTCAGTACAGATCAAGGTAAACAAATGTGGTCAGATTGGTGAAATGTCAAAACTGGCCACAGGGATCTACCTATGGCAGTCAGGGGTAGTTTTGTCTTTTCATGTGTTGTAGTGTTCGGATTGAGTTGAAATTTTACAGAAAACTATAAAATATCATTCCCTACAACTTTCATGTTTTGTGCTAAGCATAATTCAGCCCCCATCATGGTCAAACAAAATCGGACAGAACAGGGCAGTGAAGAGTTTCATTTCTGGAATTTGAACTTTTTCACTAGAAATTCATGTCCAATAAGCACTCTATCATCAAAACAATCAACTACTAGCTCAATAACATCAATTAAGAGGTAGATAACTATAATCAAAGCTGAAAATGTAAACCCTAGCTCCATATCCAACAAATCAATCAAAACTAACCGATTAACCGTCATAAGGCAAGATTAAGAGTTTCTAACTAAACTTTAACAAGATTAAGGGAAATAAATGCGATGGACAACCAATATACCTCTAAAAGATGCTTGGAATAGTTATCCACCACCTCTCCTTCTAAAACTTTTGCACACCAAACTTTCCAAGTGCTCAAAGAAAGATTTAATCGGTTTAGAATCTTGTTTTTCTCACTCAATCAAGCAAAATCCAAGATGGATTGAGATGGTTTCCTCTCTCTTTTTTCCTCTCACTCTCATAGCTGGAAGGCTGAAAATGAAGGCTCAAATGAAGCTTCAAGAAGGTTAAAATGATAGAAATGAATTTGGGTCAAAGGTGACAAGTGTCACACTTTGATTGGTAGTCAAATTTTGTTCTTTTCTCTCTTATTTTTGGTCCAATATTTCTGCTGCCTTGAGGATATTTGGGGGCTGATTTTAATCAATTAATAGCAAGGAGATTAAGGTAATAAAGTAGTGTTCAAGTGGTGCACTCACTCGGTAACAAACGGTACCCGACGGTTCATACCGTTTTTCTTTATTTCGTGCGTACTAGGGTTTTCACTTATAATTCACTAACTTATTATTATCACTTCTAATCACACACTTAATATCATCTAAAACTCACTCTTAATCACCAAATGTGATACACACTCCGTACCGAAATCACACCACGAAAAGGCGTAAAAATCTTAGTTTACCCTAACAATGAATGCAAAAGGGAAAACTCTTAATTCTATTCTTTATTCTAAACATTGGGGATGTAAATGAGTAGTAGATCTATTAGAAGGGAATAAATGCAAAATAAAAAGGAATTTTAAGAAAATATGAGGGATTTTACAATTCAATAGATTAGAATTAGGGTTTCGATCAAAACATGAGAGATTTAAGAAAACCAATTAGTCATAAGTAACTAGAGTTTTTTATTAGAATTTAGGGTTTCCAGTCAAAACAAAACAATGTCTTAATATAAAAATAAACTAAAGAAATCGTAATATCTTCTTTGAAACTAAACAACAATAGTATCCTAAAAGTTGGGGTATCACAATCTTCCCTCTTTCAAAAAATTTCGTCCTCGAAATTGCAATCAATGAGCTAAGGATTGGAATACTCGAATACCTCATTAACGAGTTCATCAGTAGTGGTAAAGATTACCTCAAGAATTGGTCACTCTATGTATTTCAATCCAAGAACTAACCGTGTAGTCCTTATCTCAAAGTCTCAATGGTCTTTATTCTCAATGAACTTTAAATGTCTCGTAGATCGGCCTTAATGGTAGTAATCTTTTAAAACGAATAGAAAAAACCTCAATACGATGGAAGATAGGGAGTACCTTTGATAATTGCCAATGGGTCTGTCATCTCTTGATGTCCCATTGCATAGGTTCTTGCCGGCACTTTCGGTCGATTACCTGTGGCATTGGTCGGCTTAGACGTGTTCCCTTCTGCCCTTGAAAAATCTCCTTCTTTTGGCAGGTGAGGGCACTGAGCAATCAGGTGCTCAGCACTACCACATCGGTAGCATTACCGAATTTGTCCTTTCTTCCAACAATTATCTTCCATGTGGTTAGCAGCCCCACAAAATCCACATGCCATTCTAGATCCTGATGTCGGACCTCCTCGTGAGATACCCCTTTGGGTCTCTCTCCCTACCTGACTTTTCTCAACATTTCCTTGATTTGGGATCCCTGTGGATCGTGGACCACTTATTCCTCGGCTCATCTTAGATGGTGGCTCACTCCTCGAGTTTTGTCCATCAATATAACTACTTGTATCCGATTGTCTTCTTTTCTTATCATGAAAGGCCTTTACTTGACTCTTAGTACTTTCAATTCTTTGTGCCTTTTCAATCGCTTGATTATAGGTCTCCAATTGAGTAGCTGCCAGTGCCTCTTGAATCTCCACATTCAAACCTTGTACAAACCGTCGAATTCTCCTTTGGTCTGTCAGCACTAACTCTGGAGCAAACGAGAGAGTTTGGTAAATTGCGTCTCGTACTCTGCCACACTCATAGTCCCTTGACGTAGGCGTATGAACTCATCCTCTCGCCTTTCTTGAACAAGTGGCGGCAAGTACTTCTCATTAAACTCACGAGTGAAGTTAACCCATGTCCATGGGGTCTGCTCTCTATCCCACTTGGCTCGAATTACATTCCACCAGGCACGAGCCGCTCCCTCAATTTGAAAAACGGCGAAAGCTATCTGCCGTTCCTCTGGGTATCCTAATGCAGCAAATATATTTAACATTTGATCCAACCAACTCCCCGCTATATCAGGGCTAGGTCCACCCAAAAATTTTGGCGGTAGAAACTTCTGGAATAGTTCTAAGGTACGGTCCTCTCCCTCATGATTTTCAGGATGCTGTACTTGGCCTTGACCCTGTTGGTTGACCATTCGTTCTAATAAATCAGCCATTCGCTGTATGGCTGTAACTACTTGGGTTTCGGCTTGTATATTCGCATTTTCATTAGTTACCCCTTCGATTCCTTGTCATCGTCCTCGTCCTCATCCTCTACCCCCACCACGAGTCTCCATTTGATTGTTTTATAACTTCTATAATTGGGACAAAATATAGTACGAGATCAAAGCGTTGAAAAATTATACATGCACGAATTAGCTAAGATTGCAAAATACCATACACGAAACTATATACATATATCTACAATTCACGCCAAAATATATACATATCAGTTCAAAGCTAGCCATCAGTCAACCAATACAAAACGTGTTAGTTCATGAGCACACCGGCTCCAAAAAGTCAACAAAATGACTCTGAGTAACAGCCCTAGCGGAAATCTCCAACAGAGCCTATAGAGTCTATCGCATCCATCGGCCCTGCTCCGCCAGCCCTAGGTGGCACCTTGGCAGCCATATCTAAGAGAACCTCACAGTCTAGCATAATACCCCAGGCTCTCTCTCTCATCTGCCCCTTCAAAGCGAAGAGGTGGCGGTAGGTCTCCTCAAGCTGACGACCAAGGGTATGCGTCCGCTCCTCCTCAACTCGTAACCCCGTCTCGAGGTCACGTAGGCGCATGGCCTGTGCATAACTCACCCCTCTGGCCTCATCCAATTGAGGGCTCACCGGCCCGCCTACACCCGTAATTCGTATTCCGGCACCGCTAGTTCCACCGGTATCGCTAGGTCCACCAGCCTCCTCCATACCTACACAACAAAATATCACTCAATCAGTTCTCCGGCATTTCATCTTAATAGATACGATTCAATTTAGAGACAATCGAATACTTATATGTTCTATAACACATTTCCCAACAGCCCAAGTCTTCTAACCTAGACGCTCTGATACCACCTGCGACGCCCCCACTTCTCCCAAGGGCGAACTCGAGGGTATCGGCGGAACGTCTGCCTAACTCGCGCCAGGACTCGATACTCTAAAGCTAGAAAATAGAGTTCACGCCAAAAGAAAGTTCTATTTAAACGATTACATCTTCAAAAGTTGCATAAACAAGTACATCAAGTCATACATACCACGAGTACCAGAAAGTAAACCCTAGAAAAGCTGACAACGACAACCACTACGACAACTATATACATCTTACTAGTCAACTTATAACAAGTACAAATTCAACTATTCTACAGCCAAAAGTCTAAACACCTTCTCGAGTGATCCCCGCATCGGCCCCCTGCTAAGTAAAACAAATAGAATGGGGTAAACTATATGCTTAGTGAGTAATCAGGGGTAAAAATGTAAACTCACATCCAAATAAACTAGTAAATCAGGATATTTCATATCAATAACATAAAGGTAACATCACAATGGTAGGACACGGATAGCTCCAAAGCCAATTCAATTCCCTGAGCTTGAACGCCTGTTGACACTCCGTCAACCAAAGTACTCATGGTCCGTAGACTCCACTTACTTTTTCTGTTCACCTTATCAACCCCCGCTGGCCAGTCAACAGCACACTGCAGCTCGAGCGAAACAAAATCACTTAGCTGTAATAAAAACTTTATCAAAGAACGAAATCCAAAGGTTAGCATGGAACTAACTTCGACCAAGCCCCGGCTGACTCGAATAGTTCGTCTACCCTTGGAACCGGGTTGGAACCAAGCCCTGAGATATCCAATCTCTCAATAGATGATATTTCTTAACAAAATACACAACAAAGTACTTACCCCAACAGCACACAGCAAAAAGAGGTTCAACTCAAGTCATGTAATCACCCCTATCAGCACACAGCAAAAGGGTGATACTCAACATAAGGCATGTATTCTCACATGTGAAATCAAAACAAAGGATGGGCTTAGGTCGAGTGAGATAAAGTACACCCTCACCTAAATGCCCATTTAACATATACAAAGCACTTTGATAATTTCACATCAATAAACAACCCAATTACTCACTCAAAAGAGTTAGCACGCAAATCAAAGTACTTTACACGGGTCCACCGACTCCGTCCGGTTCGTCACTGCCTGTGAGAGAAGATTCAAATATTAGTGAATCGACCATCCCAAATGGAAATAAGGACTTAAAACGATCAAAGCGGCAAAGAAATGTATGCGCGCGTGCGCGGAAATGAAAATGGTACAAAATGGGTTACATGATTTGACCATAACTGGAGCTGTGATTATCGGATCAAAATGTACTAGGTAGTGTCTCGAAACTTAACAAAGTGTTACAGCTTTTATGAAGACATCTCAACCCAGTTGTCAGTGTATACAAGTCAAATTTGCAAAATATAGAACTAGAACTCCAAAGGCTAGTTTAGTCCTCTAGTGAAAATTTGGCGGCATGTCCCTTGTGTTTACCTATTTTCCAGCCATTTATGGCGACATTTTTTTCCTCAATCAGTCCCAAAATCGTACACAAAATAAGCTCATTTCAATAGCCGTTCAATAGGTTCAATGTCGTAGAAGTACAAAATCAAGTTAGGAAAATGTCCGGAAATAAAGTTTAAGTCATAAAACAAAAGGCAGATTTGACGTCCCTTAGCGTATCGGATACAACCGAAGCTACGCTTATCGGATTAGGGTAAAATTTATGTCGTTTCGAAACTAAGATAAAGGGCTACAACTTTGATGAAGACCACTCAGTCCAATTCGTAGTGTATCCAGGTCAAAATGTCAAATTATAGAACCAAAATCTCACAATCAGGCTAGTTAACCGCACTATACGTAAATGACAATAACTCAGGCTACCAAAGTCCGATTGAGGCATTTTTAAGGGCGTTTGAAAGCTAAGATATAGCACTACAACTTCTGTGTTTTGGCCAAATGCTAATTCCATACGGATCAAGGTGAACAGATGTGGTCAGATTGGTGAAATGTCAAAATTGGCCACAGAGCTCTACCAATGGCAGTCAGGGGTATTTTTGTCTTTTCATATGTTAGAATACTCAGATTGAGCTGAAATTTTTTAAAAAACTATAAAATATCATTCCCTACAACTTTCATGTTTTGTGCTAAGCATAATTCGGCCCCCATCATGGTCAAACCAATCCGGACAGAACAGGGTAGTGAAGAGTTTCATTTCTGGAATTTGAACTCTTCCACTAGAAATTCATATCCAACAAGTATTCTATCCTTAAAACCATCAACTACTAGCTCAATAACATCAATTAAGAGATAGATAACTATAATCAAAGCTGAAAATGTAAACTCTAGCTCCATATCCAACAAATCAATCAAAACTAACCGATTAACCGTCATAAGGCAAGATTAAGAGCTTCTAACTAAACTTTAACAAGATTAAGGGAAATAAATGTGATGGACAGCCAATATACCTCTCAAAAATGCTTGGAAGATTTATCCACCACCTCTCCTTGTAAACCTTTTGCACA
The DNA here is from genome assembly GCF_003713205.1 of Coffea eugenioides. Taxonomy (NCBI): domain Eukaryota; kingdom Viridiplantae; phylum Streptophyta; class Magnoliopsida; order Gentianales; family Rubiaceae; genus Coffea; species Coffea eugenioides. The sequence continues at coordinate 26,522,718 of NC_040037.1, forward strand.
CCAAGCTTTCCAAGTGCTCAAAGAAAGATTTAATCGGTTTAGAATCTTGTTTTTCTCACTCAATCAAGCAAAATCCAAGATGGATTGAGATGGTTTCCTCTCTCTTTTTTCCTCTCACTCTCACAGCTGGAAGGCTGAAAATGAAGGCTCAAATGAAGCTTCAAGAAGGTTAAAATGATAGAAATGAATTTGGGTCAAAGGTGACAAGTGTCACACTTTGATTGGTAGTCAAATTTTGTTCTTTTCTCTCTTATTTTTGGTCCAATATTTCTGCTGCCTTGAGGATATTTTGGGGGCTGATTTTAATCAATTAATAGCAAGGAAATTAAGGTAATAAAGTAGTGTTCAAGTGGTGCACTCACTCGGTAACAAACGGTACCCGACGGTTCACACCGTTTTTCCTTATTTCGCGCGTACTAGGGTTTTCACTTATAATTCACTGACTTATTATTATCACTTCTAATCACACACTTAATATCATCTAAAATTCACTCTTAATCACCAAATGTGATACACACTCCGTACTGAAATCACACCACGAAAAGGCGTAAAAATCTTAGTTTACCCTAACGATGAATGCTAATGGAAAAACTCTTAATTCTACTCTTTATTCTAAACATTGGGGATGTAAATGAGTAGTAGAGCTATTATAAGGGAATAAATGCCAAATAAAAAGGAATTTTAAGAAAATATGAGGGATTTTACAATTCCATAGATTAAAATTAGGGTTTCGATTAAAACATGAGAGATTTAAGAAAATCAATTAGTCACAAGTAACTAGGATTTTTGATTAGAATTTAGGGTTTCTAGAATTTAGGGTTTCTAGTCAAAACAAAACAATGTCTTAATATAAAAATAAACTAAAGAAATCGTAATATCCTCTTTGAGACTAAACAACAATAGTATCCTAAAAGTTGGGGTATCACAGATGCTGTCTGTTGCGGGCAAATTGATTTTGTTAAGACATGTTCTTTCCTCTATACCAATGTACTTGCTACAAGTTATTCAACCTCCTAAAGCGGTTTTCCAAAGATTGGGAAGGATTTGTATTTCTTTTATGTTGGACAAATCGGATGTTGCCAAAAGCATCCATCGGATGTCTTGGGATAAAATTTGTTTCTGACATCGGAGGGTGGATTGGGAGTGAGGTCATTTGGAGACATGTCTAAAGAATTTGCTTTTAAGTTGTGGTGGTGTTTACGCAAAAACAATTTTATATGGTCAGAATTTATGCACTCAAAATACATTAAGGGGCTTCATCCATCTAGAGTGCAGGTGAGTATGCCCCTTTTGGTTTGGAAATGGCTTGAACATATTCAAGAGCTTGTTGAGTCCAAGATTAGGTGGTGCTTGGGCAAGGGGTTCATGGATTTTTGGTATGATAGGTGGTTATCAGAAGTGCCCTTGGCAGATATGGTATCAATCGGTGATCCTCCTCGTATACTAGTGGCAGAGTTTTACAGACATGATGGCTAGAATGTTGAGTTGTTAAGGGCATGGCTGCCAATGGTTTTGGTTCACCAAATTCAGGAGATTTGCTTGTTCCTGGATCAAGATGATGTTATGGTTTGGCTGGACTCTCCAACAGGCAGGTTCTCTGTTAAATCAGCCTGGGAATCTTTGCATCAAAGAAGGAATTTATCATTGGTAGAAAAGTTTCTGTGGAGTAGTATACTTCCGTTAAAAATTTCATCTTTGCCTTGAAGGTGTTGCAGAATCTGGTTCCATTGGATTTAAATCTAAAAAAGAGGGCTTTTGTGTTGGCTTCTTGGTGTTCTTGCTGCTCTCGGTAGGAAGAATCTTTGTCCCATTTGTTCCTTAATGGAGCAGTGGCGAGGCAAGTCAGGAATTTTTTCCGGAGAAGGTTTGGTATTCTCCCCACTAGTCCTCAGTCACTCTCTGTGATGTGTCTATCTTGGTTTTTATCTACTTCATTTGTCTCGGCGGATCATATAAGGGCTGTTGTACTATGTTTGATCCTATGGTTTCTCTAGAAAGCTCGTAATGAATCACAGTTTGAAGGGGATCCTTTTGAGGCGCAGAAGGTAATATCAAAGGTGGGTAGTTTTGTTGAGCAAACAAGGCGGGCAAGGGTTTTTTCTCCTCTGCACTTTAAAGGTGATTCGGACGATCCTTGGGCAATCTTTGCTGTTAGGTTGCCGCGAGTGACTAAAAGAATTGCGGTCTTTTGGCAGAAACCCCCGTGTGGTTTTGTCGAGAAATTTCCAATTTTGTGATGAATTTTAAAAAAATTCTACAAAAGGGGTGATTTTGGTGGGATATTCCGTAGGGGGGTCTTCGCATTCCGTGAATGCGAGCTCAGTAGAATGCGAGCTCTACTTATTGAGCACAGCTCTATTGAGCTCGCATTCGCGGAATGCAAGCTCTACTTATATAATTTAAATTTTTTTGCTTTTTTTTTGGGAGCTAGAGAATTTTTTCCAGAAAATAGTAAGAACTAAATGCGAGCTCCTAAATGTTTTTTTAAAAAATTCTTCAAATAGCTCGCATTTGATAAATTTGACCTCCAAAAATGGTATTTAATTTTTTTGTTAGATTTCGCATTTATAAGTATGACTTTCAGAAAATTAAATTCAAACTTGCTAGAAAAAAAATTTAAAATGAAATTTACGAGCTCCCAAAAAAATGTAAAATTAACTGTAAATGTTGTTTGTTTTGTAGAATTTGCCTTTACTAAAATGCTATCGGTAGTAAAATCTTATTTTAAAAGCTCTACTAAAATCTTATATTTCGGAGAAATGTTAGAGAAATGTTATTTAAAAATCTGTAATTAGCAGAGGAATAAATTTTTTTATTTTAAAACTTGCACGTGCCTAAAGTCATCAAATATGTGCTCTAAAAAAAATCATATTTCTTTTATATTAAAAAAAATTGGTAATTGTACGGTTATTATAATACATTTAAATGGTGGAAAAAGTACACATGCATAGTTCTTTCTATCTATTTCATATATCAATGTAAAAATAGAATGAAATTGTTAACATGTAAGGTGTTGACTATATTTTATGAAAAAATACTAACTTTTTTTCCTTTTTTATGAAATAAATTTTTTTTATCAAATTCTAATTTTCCTTTGTTATTAATGAATCGTATTTATTTGTTGACACCGATGAATATTAGTTATAAGAATGTAATAGTTAATAGTCATTAATATCTGTTACAATTTCAACTGTAATTTTAGAAATTTCATAACGCAATGTTATTTTAAAAAATTATATAAGTTATTTTTATGAAGTGCATGTTATTTGTTTGGTAGTTGAAAAGGAAAAGAAAAAGAAATTTCACGGAATGCGAGCTCACTACGACCCGGAATGCGAACACCCCATTTGTAGAAAAACCTGCAAAAACCGCCCCAGTTGTAGAATGACTTTTTTTTTCATCATAAACTAAGAATTCACCCTGATTTTGTCAAGCTAAACACCAATGCCAGTGTTTCCAATGGGAAAGCTTCAAGAGCAGGATTGCTTAGGGATCATGAGGGGCGGTTGATCTTCGCTTTTTATAAGGAATTTGGGGAGGTTGATGTATTGACTGCTGAGACTTCGGCATTGTTACATGGTCTTCAATTGTGTAAAAATGCTCGGACCCTGGGACTTCTTGTTGAAGTGGATTCGGGGAGTTTGGTTCGTATGATAAACGCGGGGATGTTGTCAAAGTGGCTGTTGTGTAATTCCTCGCACAGGATTCGAGATTTGCTCCAGCACTTACGTTCTACAATTAGTCACACCTTTAGGGAGGTGAATACTGCAGTGGACAAGTTAGCAAGTATAATGGCTCAGGATGATTTTCTTGGTACTACAATTTATCAACTTCCTAGGGTCATGAAAGCGGCTATAGTTTTGGATAGTAGGGAACCTTCTTCAGTTCGTCTGCAAGTTGCAAGGGAGTAGAGATTTTATTTCCGGGTTTCTCCAGCTTTTTTGTATCTTTTGTCTTATTAATAAATTGGGGACTGGCATCCCCACTCCGGGGACGGGGGTTTTGCTGAAAAAAAAATCTCTTTATTATAAACAGATCCATTTTGTAAGCTTGTTATTATAACTAACAAACTATAAAGAATTGGACTAATGATGTAGATAATACTTGAATTCTCGATATACATGCTATACAGTTGGCTCTTATCTTTCAGAGACTATGAATGTAATAGGAGCATCCATCTGTCAACGAAAGGATCACTCTAAGATAATCATCTCATGCCTATTAAGGACATATGCTTGAAACTTGCCACCTTCCTGTGATGGATAGAAATGCACAGCCTGCTGATCGGCAAAAAATGCAATATTTTTTCTTTCAAAATGCTTTAAAAAAATAGTTTTGTTCACATACCCTAATCTTACAACTAGTATTTAGCCCGTATATTAGCACAAATATTCTTTTGTTGCGAGTATTATGAACCTATGCAAGACATAAATAAGTCATCAACAATTTTGTTAAATATTTTTTATATTTATTTTAGAGAAATTTTATTGTATTTCAAATGTTCAACTACCATATCAATTTTTTTAAAATTTTTATGCTTAAATTTATTAGAATGTGATAATATTCATCAAATATTATAATGCATTGAAAAAAATAACATGTAGTTTTTGAGATAGTAATGAAACTTTACAATTGAGTTAAACATTAAAAATGCAGCAATCTCTTTCTCATAAAAAAATTTCAGTTTTTAGCAAAGTTAGCAAATTTCTAATGTTACGATTAAATTCACATAGACGAATATTACTAGGTATGATAACAAAAATTCAAACTAATTCAAATAGACAGAAGTTGTTAAAAGAGAGAGAAATCATAGTCAACATTGATTTGATGAGAGTTAGATATGAAATGGGTAAAAACTATCTGTTGATCCATTGATTCACTTCAATTACACGTGCTATCCAGGAAAGAGAAAAACAATTGATTGATATATAATATAGGAGAATATTAATCGCACTTCACTTTTTATTAATTACACTTCCACTATCAATTTTATTGTATGGTTTTTACTTAGTAGACTATATAGCAAAAAAAATAGCAGAAGTGTGACTAACAAAAAGTAGAGTGTGATTAACATTGTATTGTTTGACATCCACTGTTCATGAAAATGAGTTTGTTTCAACATCAAAAAAATTATGAAAAATGCAAGCACCCATAATCATTCATTAAATTTCAGATTTGAAGCTTTAAAACAGTATCATCTTTAAGTGACCTGAATATTGTTCAAGAATTTTGAAAAATATCTTCTACTATCCTAACATGATTCTAGTAGGTTTTGTTGAGACTTACACAAACCATTGATTTTTCAGTTATTTTAGCTTCCAGATAATGAACTTGCCAAAACCAGAAAATTCCAAATTTGGGAGTGTTCGAAAAGATTAACGTAACGTGACTCACAAAAACCGTCTAGTGAGTCTCTTTGTGTTGGCAGTAGAAAGACATTTACGCCTTTGAAAACTTCGGTAAAGTAACACCTGCAAAAAAATTTTGGCAAAATTAGTAGCTTTAAATAGAATACTACTAAAGTTCAAGTATTTTAACTTATATAAATTTTCTTCAACTATTACCCCTAAAAAATGCGTGTTATAATTTTAGTTGTATATGTATGAGCTACATTAAATTATTACTCTTTGAATAATCATGCGAAAAAAAGTACATATCTACCAATTTATAATCATATATAAATATACTAAACAAGTAAACAATAATAGCCATAGCATATCGAACTCTAGTGTACAACTAGTTGTATATGAATATTAAGTGTATAATATGTTACTTGAAATCACTTTTGCCGATTTCATACACATTTTTATTTCAAATTCGGTGTTACTGAATAGAAAATCAGATTTTTTTTTTTGGGTCTAATGTCAACAATCTACTCTACTTTACCCTTATGCTATGGGGGGAGGGAAAGCTAAACTAGCCTTGTATGGGGTTAGAGATGAGCCTTTACTCCTATGCTATTGGAGGAGGGGGAAGTTGAACTAGGCTCGTATGGGATTGGAGGTGAGCTGCCAGACAAGAAAAGTACACTGTTACACTCTTTGAATCTGTTGATGAAAGGATGCACTATACTTCTTCTTAATGTATTAGGTGAAATTTGAACCTTTGACCTAACCACTAGATCAAAGCCGAATGGTTAAATACAATATCAGATTTGGCATATGATTTTAGAACCCAACCTCCCTTAGTGTTAAGACTGTTAGTTTCATTGCTCCGAGGATACCAAATATTGGCCGATTATTCACCCCTACCCGTTGTGTTGGCTGTAGAAAGAGAAAGGGAAAAGAAAACTTACCATTGGGCTAAAAGCTGAAATAAACTAAACAGACAAACCAATGAACGGGAAGGAAACAGTCGGCATAGACAATGAGAACTCCAAATTGTATTTGACTAATGCTACGCTTTTAGATACGAGAAAAAAAAGTACCATTTAGGTTTGGTCATTAAAAATTGAAAACATGATAAGCACTTCAGCTTCCTTGTTGATGACAGTTGAACTTTGAAAAGGCAAAGCACATAAAGATAAAAATTCACACAATCAATTAGTGGGCATCAGATGTTGATATTAGCGGTGGACATGGAAGAAAAAGACCACTCAGGTTTGGTCATTAGAAAATGAAAACATGATAAGTACTTCAGCTTCCTTGTTGATGACAGTTGAACTTTGAAAAGGCAAAGCACATAAAGATAAAAATTCACACAATCAATTAGTTGGCATCAGATGATGATATTGGCGGTGGACATAGAAGAAATCCAACGCAGTCTTGAATTGATAAGCTAAAACTTGAACAAAGGAGATATACTCACTTTGTATTAAGGGATGTTTCCAAAGGAACAAGAAAGAGAAAACCTCTCAAACTTTATTTCATAATCATCTAACTTTGAAAAGTTGCAACAAGATTGGCTATCCATAACCTTACAAGACCCAAAAACCTAATTCTAGTTGGAAATAAAGCAAGTTTCCTATTTTGATTTGACAACTAATCTTGACACAACCTTCTAAACTCTAATAAGACTAATAATTGTGTCTAAATATGCTAAATATGCCTTCGTAGGTTTACAAGAACCAATCGGATGCAACGATATAGAAAATAATTTAAAAACTACAAAAATCGCTAAAAATTGCAGAAATTGACTTGCCAAAGACTTGGAACACCACGCTAGACATGGGACCGGACATAGCCAGAAGATCAGACAAAAAGCAAGAACACAAGAAGAAGAATGGAAACGTGGGGCGGATCCATGGCCTTGCTCCTCACGGATCTGTCCGCGGATCTGCTTCTATGCTCTTTTTCTGCGTTTTGTTTTGACAACAATCCAAGCCAACCTCTTCCAAGTTCGAGTACAACAAAATCCCCAGTGTGTTTCATCATCTTTAAGGTCTTTTATCCCCATTTGAGATTGAAATAACCTCGGGAAAGCCTCATTGATGTTTTGTTCTTCCAAGGACTTTAAGTACTCAAAATGATCATGAATTAGAACTTCACATCTTAAACTCTCAAAGGTAGCACTGGATTTGTATCAATTGAAGTTTCTTATGCGATTACATTGATATAGAGATATAAGTTTCAGTCGCTTATGTGAGAACATTTTGTTTATTTTTACAAATGAATGATATTGAACTAGGAAAAATGTTAAATGAACTGTAGAAGAATAAAAGCGTGACAAATGTAGTATAGCATTGAATTTACCACGGAATTTTCACTCGATTATTAAGCTAGATAGCATTGAATTTTCATATGTTAGATCTTTCACAGTAAGAAAATAGTACTTCATATTTATGCTTTACCCTTAATCATTGTATTTGAGCTCAGGTACTTGCCCCCCTCTTTTATTTTTAATTTAATTAATAAAATTTAGGGTTAGCATCCGCTCAATGGGATTTTGCGGCAAAAAAGTACTATAACACTTTTCGAACAAATGTACTTTTGAGAAAAGCGGCTAAACAACATTTCTTGAAGTTCTTAAGAAACAAATTTTGGAAGAAATAGGCATCGAAAGGAAGCCGAAATTGGTTCATGTAAGTCACTAGAGACCAACTTAAAGACTTGATGTTTATAATCACCATTTGTTTATTCAGCAACAAAGTGTTAGGATAAAGTGACGAGCGCGGGGTATACATATAATAATTAGTTCATCCATAATCAAGTTTTACTTTTATAAAATTCTAAATACCTCACACGCGATTTTCTGTAAGTATACGAGTTGTGATTGAGTATAGGGTATTAAGGGTCAAACCCACAGAGAAGAATGTCAATTACTGATATTTTTCAAACTCCTTTATTATTTAGACTATCATAAGTGCAATAAATTAGATGTACACTATAAACATGAAATAAAAGTAATACAAATAATAATATAAAACTCCTAGAGGTATGGAATTCTTTATTACTCTTGCAAATGAAATTACCGGTTACTTGTATGTTATTATCTTGGCAAGTTATGGTGTAATTTCTTAATGTATGTGAAACCTACTCTCATAGTGAATCAACTATACTTGTAATTAAACCATACCTACTCTTGTGGTTATGAAATTAACTACAAGTTCATTTCTTCTATGAAATTATATGAAACAAGTCACTAAAGGCACATAGGTGCACCTGTACTCTCATGAGTGAACTCTCTAAGTTTATCATTTCTTTGAACTAGTATTAAATCCCAATTTTCATTGCAAACTTAACACCTTAAGATAATCATAATTAATAGTTGATTAATCATGATTAGATAAGCAAAAGTGATAAAAACTTGTTCAAAATAATATCATCAAATAATCAAGTAAATATCACTAACAAGATATAACAAGTTCATCCATAATTCTAACCATAAACTTTAGTAAAACATGACAAAGATGAAAACAAGATCCAAACTTGTATTATAACTAAACAGGAAATCAAATATAAAAAAGAAAATGATAGGAGGGAAGTTACCCTTGTCACATGAGTTCCAACTCTCTATCTTTGCTCCTCAAATCTATATCCAAGTTTAGCTATAAATACAAGAATGATAAACTACACTAATTATACTATACTAATGAACTAAGAAAAACTAGTGAAAACTACATTTTTGCTAGAGTTTCTCTAACCTTCCAAAGTTGTTAAAATGTTTTCCAAGGCTTCTATTTATAGAGAGATTCAAGCCACAAATGACCTGTTTTTAGTTGGCAAAGTTGGCTCTTGAAACTTCCAAAAGTTGTTTCTACAAGATTCCACACTTACTTGCTCATTTCCAGCTAGATTTCTTACAGAAAAATTGGTTAAAAAACTTGTGTAAACAAAACACAAGTTGCAGCCGTAAAACAAGAATGTAAGTTGTTCTATTTTTGTACCAATTTTCACTGATATTTTCTCAATGATGGAGGCTAAACTAGCTCTTGTACAAAACATGAAAGTTGTAACCTTTGAGTTAGCTTTCCAATGCATCAAGAATTATCAAATTAGTAGCTTTGTGGACCGAAAAATGACCAAAATATCCTCAACTGATCAATCCCCTGTTTCAGCCTTCGATAACAAAATTGCACTTTTGTCTTTCGACATTTTGACTAGGAAAATGTATGAATTGGATTTCAATGTCTCATAGAAAACATAGAGCTATGCGTTAACTTCAAAAGGCTCAAGAATCACTTCAATCCGAAGCTTTAAGCTCAAGATATAGCCGAAATACTAACAGGTATCAAAGCTGTAAAACTCCCTTGGTTGCATTTCATCTCTTGCACTTCGTATTATCTTTAAAACTACTCTGAATAATCAAAAATCATCCAATTATTTTCTCAACTCATTCCATTTGATGATTGAATCATTAAACCTACAAAACAATGAAGTTTTTACCATTAAAATCCATAGAAATGCAATTTTTGACACTTAAACCTTAAAAATGTCAATCTTCACTAGAAACCTAGTTTTTTTTTTAATACTTTAAGGTTTATTTATGAAAAGAACGAATTACACCTAGTTTGAGGGGGGCCAGGCCTGAACTTCACTAGAAACCTAGTTAGTTAGCTATAAAAGTAAATAAAACACACCAAAACTAATTAATAAAATACACTAAAACTACACAAAATATGCACTTATCATAAAGATTTGTCTTTTACCCCCACAAAAAAAAAGCTCCAAATGAGCCTTTTTGTTTTATTTTGTCTAATCCCGATCAGTCTTTAAAATGGACATCGGCAAGTAGTAATTTTGTTTTTCATATCTTGAAGGAAATTTTCTAGAGACTTGGAGAAAATGTTATAGTGTTTCCAAGACCCAATTTAGCCAATAGAGATATTAATTAGGTGACCGTGAGATCCTTAGTTTAACTCTCAAAGCTTTCCATTTTCCCTTTTGCCCTTGTAAAAAAAAAATGATGCTTGAAATATAAAGAAAGTGCTTTCCAAATTTATTTGATTTTCATATTTCAGTAACGCAATTTGTACTGACTTTAAAGTAACCTAAGTGAATTTTTCAGTTGTTCAAAATTGTTTAAAAAAAATCATAATGTCCTTTAATTCTGAAATCCTCTTTGTTCGACATACATAAGAAAAACCTTCTTTAGGTTTTTTCCATTCTCATTGCTGCAAAAATTACTACCATTATATTCTCCTCTCGGATGGGACAGAAATGATAGATTATCCAATGTCGACGGAAAATGTTTTAGGAATAATGTACGGTTCAGACATCTGACTTGTGGGCAACATAATCGTTCGACCATTTTTGTAAGTACTTGGTCCAATAAATAAACATTTATCATGAGTTGGACAAACCGATTGCACATTTTTTGACAAAAAAGCCAAATAAATAAATAAATAAATAAAGGTTGCCCATTGGTGCTTACCTAGTAAAGGCTAAAAAGCGCAAACGGGTCAATGAGGATAAGAGTTCGTGCGTCTCATGAATTCGGTTACCATTTACCATCATATTGTTACAGACTTTATTGTTCACTTTGTTAATTAAGTATAGCCTTAAATTTTTATATTGACCCTGTCAAACTTTTATCACGTGTCATGAAAATACGTTTTGGTTTCCACAAGCATTTGTCCTCAAAATACATAATATAGAAACTCGTAAAAAAAAAGTTGACTAGAATTTTTCAACTATTACAAAGCTTTCTCTACATATTCCCTAAAGACCCGTTTGATTTATGGACTAGATGAGATAGGACGATTCATTCTTAGATTATTAATTTTGGGTTGAGTTATCTCCGGACAAATAATCTAAGTTATCTAGTGTTTGGTTGGTTTTGATTTGGATAGAATATGTTGGTCAATAATCCTTTCTTTTGTTTGATTGGAAATTGGATGAGATAGAATTATTATTTTAATGACCAAAACACCCTTTAATTTGTAAATTCTTTTTTAATAAAATAATTTAATATTTTATAAAATATTAATACAATAAATTAATAGTTTTTAATAAAAAATTTAATATTTATAACTTTTATTAAAATAGAATACTTTGAAACTTTAGAATTATAAAGTGAATCAAGGGTTTTGATTTATAAAAATATGTATTCACTCAAACTTAGCCCATTCAAGCCCTTAAAAATACATTTTGACCAAGTTTTTGAACATAAATTTGAGATCCAATTAAATAATGAGCCAAGTTTTGGCTAAATTAGGGTTAAATCGATTAAAACCTAACACATTTAAAAGCTTTAAATGAACCAAACTCAAGTTAATATAGAAGATTTTCTTCGGACCGAGTTTGAACTTATTGATGTCCTCATTCACAAAACTCAATTGATAAGGTTATGTATTTATGTAGAATTTGGTTTAGAAAATAAGTTTAGTAAGGGTAATTTAGTCCAAGGGCAATATAGTCCTTCTATTATGATCTTATTATGGAATATTAGTCAAAAAATTTAAATTAATTAATAGGGGTAAGTCAAAATTTTTAAAATAATGAATGGGGGCAAATTAATAAAAAAATTTTAATATAATTAGTAGAGACTAATTAGTCCATTTATTATCATATTATTATGTGAGAATATGGTTATGTAATAGTCAGTATGAATTTGAATCATTCATAAGGGCAAAATAGTCCAAATATTGTTATATTGGTAGTAGGGGCAAATTAGTCAAAAAACTTTAAAATTAATTAGTAGGGGCAAATTAGTCCATTCATATTATATTATCATGGGGGAGTAGGGTTATATAATTATAAGAGTATAAATTTGTATTCTTTGTAAGGATAAATTAGTCTAAAATTTTATTAACCTATCTGTTAGTCATCTTGGTATAACTAATACCACTTTCTCCATGGGATTATTTTATCCCATGAATAGGAAATTAATTAGATTAGATAGGATATGTCATCCCATGAACCAAACGGACCCTAAGAACATAGAACAAGCGTGCGCTCGCGCTCGCGCGCGCACACACACCACACACATATATATAAAGAAAGAGTGAACTCATTATAAAATTATAAAATTATATTGTATCCTCTAAATTGCGTAATGTTAACTTTACATATAGGTCGCACTACAAACTTTAGAACCTGTTTGAATTGATATTTTTTAAAAAGTTCAATAAAAAATTTAGTGTAAAAAATTTACTGTAGCGAACAATATTGCACTAATAGTGCACTACTCTTATATCATGTTCAGTGGTGCATATTAGTCATAATAATGATTAATCATATTAATCATCTTCAAGTTCAAGGATCCACCATGAACAATTAAAAATTTGGTACTCTATGAGCCATATCACGTTGTATCATGAATGAATGAAATTTTATTTGTTAGAAAAAAAAGATGTAAGTTTTTAAGTGAGTGATAATTTTAAAATTTTTACCTTCTCATAGATTTAGATTCAGATTCTTTATAAACAAAATAGTTGTTGATATTTTTATAATTTAATAAAAGCTAGACTAGTATTATCCCATTCCTATGTATTGGAATTTGCCAAAAAAATAGTAATGAAATTAGATAATTTAAATTGAATTGTGAATAAATTTATACATAATGTTATTTTAATATTTATATTAAAATTAACACTGAAAATAAATGTACTATCATTATTAAATACATAAAATATGTATAAAATTTAAAATTTAAAATTTAAATTTAAATTCAAATTAATTACTCCTATCGTATATTCATCAATGATCGTGCATATACTGTGGTCTCCAGCTCTGAATCCCATGAATTTGCGGTTTTGGTCTACATCTCTGATTCCCATAAATTTGCGGTTGCAGAAATGGTTTCCAGACAAGGGTCATTCATGTGGCTGTTGTTCAATTAAGTGCAGCAAGAAAATTGCAACTGGTCCCATCAGAGCTAATCAGAGAGTAGCGTACAATATTGACGGAACATTGAATTTGCCCCACTTGGCACATCAATTAGCGTGATGGTACCTTTTACCGGCCCAGGCCTCACAAGTTACTCTTTTCCATATTGATCGGGCCTGGTGGGTGGTCATAGCTTTTGCAAGCAAATACAACTACGTAAGCGCAGGAAGGGTTCATGTTCTTTACTTCATTTGGAAAAATCGTTTAAAACGTTCTTCATATTTTATAAAATAAATTTTTTTATCTCTCATTTTTTAAAATATAATTTAAATCCCTTACAAATTCACATTGATCAAATTTGATCCCTACTTAGGTTTTCGACTAATTTTTGGTCAGAATTCATCACATGCCTTGCACGTGATCGTATTTTAAGGGCAAAATTATCAAATTAAATTTTATATAATTCAATTCATAATCCCTCACATTTCTTAAAATAAATTTTTTCATCCCTTACATTTCACAAAATGAATTTTTTCATCCTTAATATTTTTGAAAATGAATTTTTTCATCTTTTATTGATCATGTGTGTGAATAATTTTTTTTTAAATCCATGTATATATCTATTTGATTTCACCTGAATAGTATGAATAGCATGTGAAATCAAATAGAGATATATTACATATTATTCTTGCTGTTCAAGTAAAATCAAATAGATATATACATGGGTTTAAAAAAATTGTTTGTTTTTCACTTATACTCATTTTCTTTTACTCGAAATTTGAAAATAAAGAAGACAATTAATCCTAACTATTATCAAGTGTTTATATCGGATTAAATTTGGACAGAAAAAATAAACAAAAGAAAAGTATGACAAAAAGCAATAAATGATTCGTACTTTCAAATTTTAAGACAATTACAAGGCAAGTAATTCAACTGTTAATCTTAAAAGTGTCGAGTAGAAATTTCAGATTTAAACTGAAATTTATTAACACAATTATAGAATTCGAGTTAGGACCTATTAATTAGATGATCTTATTATACAACTCAATAAATAAATTATTACCAAAACAAAAAGGTCACAAATATTGAATAGATTCAAATGGTGAAATCATATAAATATATACATGGGTTTCAAACAAAATTATTAGTTTTAAACCCCTATATATATCTATTAAATAGCATGTATATAACTACGATTAGCATGTTTAGATGAAATCCAATAGAGATAAATTACATGATATTCGTATTGTTCAGGTAAAATCAAATAAATATATACGTGGGTGTATAGAAAAAAAGCTATTCATACACATGATCAATGAGAGATGAAAAAATTCATTTTGAAAAATGTGAGAGATGGAAAAATTCATTTTTTTAAATGTGAGGAACGAAACAATTCATTTTGTAAAATGTTAGGGACGAAAAAATTTATTTTGTAAAATGTGAGGGACTATGAATCAGATTATGTAAAAATTTGATTTGACAATTTTGCCCTTAAAAAATGATCACATGCAAGTCACGTGGTGGATTCTAGCAAAAAACTAGTCGGAAACCTAGGTAGGGACCAAATTTGGTCAATGTGATTTTGTAAGGGATGTAAAATTACACTTTTAACAGTGATGGACGAAAAAAGTCATCTTGTAACATGTGAGGGACGTTTTGAACGATTTTCCCACTTCATTATCAAGAGTGGCGTGAAAAATTGGAGTTTTGATGATGAGTATCCTGAGATTAAAATTCGGGGAATTTAACAAACCTCTCTGGGAGTTTCTGATGGTTTCATTTAGCACCCTTTGACTCTAGAAAATATCATTTATCTCTCATACTTTTAACTTTTTGTAACATTGTGAATCTATTTCAAAATATATTATTTAAACATTTATTTTAGGATAGAAAAGATTTTTTATTATAAACGTGCCTTTTTTATGCGAGATGGAGTTCGTATAGGCTGTCCATTGAAACTCAAGTGGGCGTAATTTTAATGTCAAGTTTTTAGTATTATTTTGCTAAATTAATAGAAAAAAAGTCGGTCCAAAATCTCACGTTGAGTTGGATCTGAATTAGATAGTTAGGGCCATAATTAACGAGTCAAATTGTTTAGTTTGGTAGGGTTTATTAAGTTCATGGGAGAGTAGTTATTTGGCTCAAGTCTTAGTCCAACCCATCTTGGGTATTAGTAGGGTTATTTATAGTTGCATTTTCTTTCATTCAAAGGAAGTGAGAGATTTGAGAAATTTCTAGCAAACTTGCTGTTGGGCGTTGCCCTCTTTCATGGCTTGCAAAAGCTAAATTTGATATCTTAGTGCTATTCCAAAGGTGATCGGAGACTTATCGATTGAGAAACGCACTCAATCGTGGCATCTTTCTACCGTTTTCGATGCTCGAGCGGTTCCTTGTGTCGTTCTCAACTCCGTCTTTCCAACGTGTTACCAATCAATCTTCTAGGTCCCAGTCTCGTATAGAGTTTGCATCACCTTTGTTGTCCTAATTTTTTTACAAAATTAAAGCACATAATAAAAGGTTGAAAATAAAGACGAATTGTATTAATATATAATTTTGATGGACAGAATATAATGATAAATATTTTAATGTATAAAAAATTGGTTTTATGATTGTATTCAAAGTTGTTTTCAAGACAAAAAAGATTATTCCTTTATTGTGAAGTATTTTTGATCAATTTGAGAAGTTTTTCAAATTTTTAGAAATTTTAGAAATTTTCTAGATTTCTTGTTCATATTGATGACTTGAAAACTAGGAAAAAAGATAAAATGTTTATGCTTACAAACTCATTTGAGAATTTTTTAGGACAAAAATTATTTTGGGAAAATCATTCAAAATATCCCTCGCATTTTGCAAAATAAATTTTTTCGTCCCTCACTTTTAAAAATGTAATTTTACGTCCCTTACAAATTCACATTGGTCAAATTTGATCCTTACTTAGGTTTTCGACTAGTTTTTGGTCGGAATTCATCACGTGCCTTGCACGTGATCGTATTTTAAGGGCAAAATTATCAAATTAAATTTTATATAATTCAATTCATAATCCCTCACTTTTCATAAAATAAATTTTTTCGTCCCTTACATTTCACAAAATGAATTTTTTCATCCTTAACATTTTTCAAAATGAATTTTTCATCTTTTATTGAACATGTGTGTGAATAATTTTTTTTTAAATCCATGTATATATCTATTTGATTTCACCTGAACAATATGAATAGCATGTGAAATCAAATAGAGATATATTACATACTATTCGTACTGCTTAAGTGAAATCGAATAGATATATACATGGGTTTAAAAAAATTGTTAGTTTTTCACTTATACTCATTTTCTTTTACTCGAAATTTGAAAATAAAGAAGACATTTAATCCTAAATATTATCAAGTGTTTATATCGGATTAAATTTGGACAGAAAAAATAACAAAAGAAAAGTATGACAAAAAGAAATAAATGATTCGTACTTTCAAATTTTAAGACAATTACAAGGCAAGTAATTCAACTGTTAGTCTTAAAAGTGTCGAGTAGAAATTTCAGACTTAAATTGAAATTTGTTAACACAATTATAGAATTCGAATTAGGACCTATTAATTAGATGATCTTAGTATACAACTCAATAAATAAATTATTACCAAAAGAGAAAGGTCACAAATATTGAATACGTTCAAATGGTGAAATCATATAAATATATACATGGGTTTCAAACAAAATTATTAGTTTTAAACCCCTATATATATCTATTGAATAGCATGTGTATAACTACGATTAACATGTTTAGATTAAATTCAATAGAGATAAATTACATGATATTCGTATTGTTCAGGTAAAATCAAATAAATATATACGTGGGTTTATAGAAAAAAAGCTATTCATACACATGATCATTGATCAATGAGGGATGAAAAAATTTATTTTGAAAAATGTTAGAGATGGAAAAATTCATTTTTTGTAATGTGAGAAACGAAACAATTCATTTTGTAAAATATTAGGGACGAAAAAATTTATTTTGTGAAATGTGAGGGACTATGAATCAGATTATGTAAAAATTTGATTTGACAATTTTGCCCTTAAAAAATGATCACATGCAAGTCACATGGTGGATTCTGGCAAAAAACTAGTCTAAAACCTAGGTAGGGACCAAATTTGGTCAATGTGAATTTGTAAGTGATGTAAAATTTCACTTTTAACAGTGAGGGACGAAAAAAAATCATCTTGTAAAATGTGAGGGACATTTTGAACGATTTTCCCTTATTTTTTTTAATTCAATAGTGCTTGTGGATGAATTTAAGGATTTATGGATTGCGTCCAAGTTTTTTTGAATTTTCTATTTTTTTTTTAGATCAACGCTGTGAAAACTTGAAAAAGATAAATTCTTAGCTATATATTTAGAAACTTATTTGTGGTGTTTTCAAGATGCAAAACATTATTTTCTTATGTAAAATTCTTGAGTAACTTTTATGTGTTTTCTAAATTATTTAGAATTTTAAAATTTTATTATATTTCTTGTGTAGAGTAATGACACAAAAGTTATTGATCCTTGTAATTCCTAATTAAAAAATCATGGCGGTGAAGTTTTCAAAAATTAAGAAATTAACTAGATTTGTCATGAAACCAAAATTGTTAACACGAAAGGGGAAATATTGGAATGAAAACATATTTTATATCCACTAATGAATTTTTCATTAATATATTTTGAAGTGATTTGATAATGTTACAAAAAGTTAAAAATAAGGGAGATAAGTGATATTTTAAAATTTAGAAGTACTAAGTGATATTGTCGCAAACCTCAGGAAAGGTTTCTAAAATTACTCCTAAAAATTATTTAGGCAAAGTTTCTCATTCATTGTAGCACAATCATAATGATATAATGAATGGAAACTAGAAAGCTACTAAAAAAATAAATGTATTAAGAAAATGCATGTAATCACATCTCATCTTCCATACCACTTTGTCTGGGTTGTTAGGGTTCTTCTTAGGGTTTTCTTTAGGGTTCGGCTAAGGCTGTCATGGCAGACTTAAGGCCTCCCCAATCCGGAGAACCACATGACCGGGGGGTGAAATCATTTGCGGCTGCCCTTGTAGGTGGGGCAGCTGCAGGTGATAGTTCCTGTTCTCTTCTAGACATTGGTGTTTGCTCTTCATTGAAGGGAGAACCAGTATTTTTGACCTCCCGCGAGGAGGAGATGAAGCTGGTGGAACCCTTAAGTAATGCCTTGGTAGGGCCTTTTTCGTTTTTCCGGCCATCAATGGAATCCATTCGTAAATTTTTCATGACCTTAGGGCTTAGGGGGGCTTGTGTGACACCCCCACTTCTCCCTAAGGCGAACTAAAGAGTATCGGCGGGATGCCTGTCCAACTCTCGCCAGGACTCAGTACAATTCCAGTTCAAACTTAAAGTACAATACTAACAATGAAATCGGAATAAAGGCACGAAGTCATTTCCGTACCTAAATATTCAATCTTATATCACAAGTTCAAGATACAACCACTTTTCAAAATATACAACTACCCAAAAGGATGTCTAGACAAAATACAATCCAAAATTCAAATCCAAAGAGCCATCAAGTAGGCTTTTCCATAACCCCTTCCAGTTCAACTCCTGTTAAGGAAAACAAATCTAACGAGGTGAGCGAATGCTCGTAAGGCCAAGAAAACATGCAAAACACATAGTTCAAGTAGCAATGGCATTTAAGCAAGAATTAAAGCTGTAACATTGAAGCAATTCACAATTTTCAATTAAACACATTCAATGAGGATACAGGAGCTCTCAGGAGCTAAGTTCCACTTGCTTCACCAAACCTCAATCAAATACCTTCCCACGATGACACTCCATCAACCGAGTTGGCATTTAAGTCCGTAGAATTCCATTTAACGTCAATTCCATCCACCCTACACCGCACCGGACCCGAACATCAATAAAAGGCACTACTACTCGAGTAGGCCAAGCAAGATCTCTCAATAGATCAAGTTTACAGTTATCTCATGGTTCACCAAACTCCTCGACCAAGCCCTTGTTGGCTTGAGTCGTAAGGTCGGCCAATTGAGATTTGGGCGTCCCCACAGTTCAGTTCTAAGTCGAGGAGATTCACTCCAATGGCATGCAAGCAGTTCAGTTACAATTTAGTTACAAGCAATTCAATTCAGTGGTTCAATCAGTTAAAAGAGAATGAGTGCGATAAAGTACACACTCGACTCAACAGTCATAAACCATTCAGTCCATAAGAAGCAATTCACATAATTGCAACAAATCATGCACTTGACATTCATCAATCAAAATAGGGAGTAAGTGCTCAAACAACTTTTAGGAGTCCGCTTCGAGTTCTTCTTGAAGGTACCCTTGAGCGGCTGAGGAAATAATAATTGACTATCACACACTATTACTTATAAACCCGTTGTTAACAAGAAAGATTGTACAATTGTACAATACTAAGAAAATATCATGAAAGAGAGCCTTAATTACTCGTAAATCGAGACTCAAAAGTGGGGTTTAACAACACAAAGAAAACTGATTTCCTTCATGAAATCAAGTTTAAAATGGTCAATCAATCTTAAAGGATAGGGAAGAGTTTTCCAAAAACTTATTTCCCCTCGAGTCGGAAAATTTCAATTTTGCATGTCAAATTTAGAAAAATCAGAACTTGCACTCAGTAGGTCCAAAATTGGAAAACTTTATACCGTTGGAATCTTGGTTCAAAGTACTAAAATTTCCTAGAAGATAATTTTCCAAGATTCTACACGGAAGACATTCAAATTTCAGCTCAAAGTGGCTGACTTGAGCATACAAGACAGTTTCGATCATGTTTTTTGGCAAACTTTGGAACTTCGGCAAAATTCACAAAAAGTGAACTAGCCTCTGAAATTTATAACACAATAAGAATTTCAAACAAAGTTTCAAACACAACAAACAGAACTAAATTTGAAGTCTTGAGCGTCAAGATATAGCAGCTCAAAGTTGGCCAAAATTGAAGACTGTTTTCCAGATTTGAAAAACAACTTTGGCTCATCATTTGTATATCGAAATGGTCTTAGAATGACACCAAATTTGGTACAATTAAACTCCCATATGAGGGCTATTCCTCTATCAAATTTCATGTAAAAATTCATACGGAAAGGTAGTTAACCAAACTACCAAAGTTCAAAAAATTTCCAAGACAAATCTGTCCTCTTATTTTCTTTCTCTTTTCAAACACTTTGCACCATGAAATCAGTCCCATTTTGGGTTCATTTGTGAAACCAAGGTCCAAGAAACATTTCATAAGCAATTAATAGTTGGTTGGCATCACAATTTCAAAATAAAACATTTCACAAACAACTAAACCAGTCGGCCAGCAAAAGGAAGGGTTTTCCAGTTTTGTCGCAGTTTGGAAATTGAACCATATCTCAATAAATAAAACTTGGAATTGAGAATGGTTGGTGGCGTTGGAAACTAGAATCATAAGGCTACATTTTATCAGAAAAAATCATTTTAAAATCAATTCATAAGTGAGAGAAAATGGAGCCACAAAATGCAGCTTCTACCTTTCTCTTGGATAGGCCATCAGAACAGGATAGCAGCTTTGCCGACTCACTACAGCTTACTCATTTCAAACTAGAAAGTGAATTTTATACGTTGGAAACTACAAATGTCTAGTTTCAAATGCCGCAAACATTACTTGATTTCGACATCTGAACAAAGAGATATGTTCGATCAAAGGGACACTGTTCAAGCTGCCAGAACACATTTTCCAGGTTTCTTCACATTTCAAAATTTCAAGTTTTACTCAACCAATTCAAATGATTTTTGGTAGAAACTTTCTACACACCATATACAACATATATACATCAGTTTCATAGTCATTTGAGCATCAAAAATTTGAAATAAAGGCACGGTAAAAACGGGACAGATTCGGCCATCATCCAAGCACAATCATCCTTCGATTTTTCCGTCGTTTCTAACCATAATCTTTTCATCTACACACATAACAACCACAATCAAGAATTTACATCTCAAGCCCGCTATCTAGAGATCACCACAAGACCGCTAGCCTAACATTTAAGAGCAAGAAAAATAAATTCCTCAAGTCCTCTAGCCTAATCCATGTGTAGGGTTCAAACCCTTGCATAAACAACCATAAATCTTGAATCAAATGGAGGGATTGGATGAGTAGATGTGTATACCTCTAGCCTTGCTTGAAACCAGAAATTTTGGGCCAAAAATCTCCCAAGAAAAACTGCAAGAAGGTGTCTTCTGCCAAGCTCAAGTGAATCTTCAAGTGATGTGTAAGTTGTGTGAAAAATTTGAGGTGAAATGGAAGCAAAAATTGATGTGTAAGTTGTGTGCAAGAGCTTTTCTTCTTCTTCCTTGGAGTGTTTCGGCTGGCAATGAGAGGTGAGGAGAGAGAGTGTGGCTGATGAATAAAGCTTCTTGGAGAAGCTTGAGTGATTTGTGGTTAAAATTTGAGCAAAAGTCAACTATGAATAGTACTCACGCGCGCGCGTTTCGTATCCGTTTTCTTTCGGATTTGTTTCACTTGTGCACTAAACCTCCAATGTAATTCCTTTAACACTATAATTATTCACTCTTAGTAGTCTAGAATAAATTTTTTAAATCTCCATTGGGTCGATTTGATATAAAAAACGCGAACTTCCAATTTGCGCATGATAAAACGAAACTTAAAAGAAATTCTTATAACGATAATATAAGTAACTAATATTAGGATAAATAATCATAAAAATAACTATTTTAGAAATAAAAGCACGAGTCCTCAGAGCTTGTCTGATGGGGTTACTAGACTCCAATCATGTGATTTTGCGGCTAGCTCTAGAAGAGGATTACGCCAGATTATTTGTGCGACGTACTTGGTTTGTGTAGAGCTCCCTAATGATAGTCTCGAAATGGTTAATTGATTTCAAGGCAAGTCAAGAATCAGCCATTGCCCTTATTTGGGTTTCTCTTTCGGATTTACCATTGCATTTTTTAAATATGAAATACATACATAAGTTGCGATCAATGTTAGAATGTCCTTTGCATGTGGATATGGCAACAAAGGATTTGTGTCGGCCTTTAGTTGCTAGAGTACTTATAGAACTTGATGTCTCAAAACCTCCAGTTCGACGACTATGGATAGGGGATGGCAATCGAGGATTCTGGCAGCAGATTGAGTATGAATTTTAGACTGAATTTTGCTCTTTTTGTGAGAGGATAGGCCACCTAGAGGAATCATGCTTTAAGAAAAATCCCAGCTGTCGCGCCCCATTTTTTATAAGAAAAATAAATAAATGGTTTAAAAAGTGAATTTTTGATTTGAAAATGAATTTTTGATTTACAAAGAAAATGAAGAAAAATATGGGTCTAAATGGGACATGAAAATGCGACGATTTGACCCAAAATATAGTTTAAAAAGGGTTTATTGAATGAAAAATGGAGTCGCCACTTGGTATAGAGTTAAGGTATACCAAGTCACCTAAAAATGAATTTTTTAAAGGAAAAATGTAGGAAGAAACCCCTTTTAAACGACTCCTTGTCTACATAAACCAACGAAAAAGGTTCGGGAGTCACATTTGACGAAGGGGAAGGCAAGGGTAAAAATCCAAGGCACCCCTTCGACCTAGCCAAGGCTAGTTGCGTGATTTAGTCAAGGATTTTCTTATTTTTAACCAAAAGATTTATCACATTTGGATGTACTATATGAATGCAAACCCTAGACCTAGGAGGGTATCGGGGGGCAAAATTTCTCTTCAAAGTTTGAGTGGTGCCAATCACATTAATTGTGATGCCCAATAATGACTCTTTGGAGAGGTCACGAATAATGTAAAAATATGAGACTCTAAGAAGAGGAAGAGAATAAAATAATTATAGAAATATATATGTCTTAAAGGAATGCATCATGTCGGGTACGGGGGACTAATGTTCGTGACTCAATTTTCCCTTTAATAGAGGGAATATGAGCGTGCTAAGGCTAGAAAAGCCAAACTCGTCCATATCCCATATCCAAGGGGCTATTCCCTAATCTAATCAAGCAAATGAACTAACCTAGTTCTAATGCTTATATGAAATGCAAGTCTAATGTCATGTTTCCATACAAAGGGGTATATATATAAGGGAAATTAGGGATGAGGGATATACGTATAAGGAGGGATGTCATGCAAAATGATAAAGGACCCTAGAAAATGAAAAAATATGCATGAGATGAAGTGTTTTTAGTCACATAATCATGATCTAACGCGCGAATGGCTCCTAAGGGTCTAGCGTTGGACTAACCCATGTTTCTACTTTCTCACTAGCGTTGGACTAGTGAGAAATCGAGCAAGGAAACCACAACTAGTGTTGGACTAGTGTGGTATCGGGAAATGAATCACAACTAGCGTTGGACTAGTGTGATAACGTCACACATTAATTATAGTCTCATAAGAAACATAATAAAGCGAGTAAACACATAATGTTACATAATCATGACATCTAGATGCAAGGCCCTAAGAAAGCAGTAACACATAGCACATAGACATGCAAAGCACACAAGCGAAAAGAAGCAAGAAAAATCCTAGCTATTACATTTGAGAGGGGGGCCTACTACAATCTAACGGGGGAAAAATGAAAATAAATAAAATAAACCTAACTATTACAACTTGGCACTTAAATGCCGTTCAAATAATCAAAATGAACTAAAATAAATAGACGAAACTAAGCCGAATAAAGCGAATAAATAAATAAATAAAATGAAAACATTCAAAAGGCATGCAATTAAACACATAAATCACATGATGCACATAGGGTCAAATAAGTGAGAATAAGGGATAGAGTGTACCTCCCTTGAGTCAGGACCCTAGCGACGAGAATTTATTTATTTACCCTCCAAAATAATAAAAATGGTCAAGGCATCACTTTAATTAACGACTAATCACATGAAACACAAACATGAGAATTAAATGCGAAATAAACCATCTATGTGTAAGAAAACTGAGACAAGCAAGATTCTAGGTAAAAAGTTTTAAAGGTTTAGAATGAAATACTAAAATTCAGTGGCTTAAAAGGTGGAATCTATCACATCCAAGTGCTAAAACTTCAAAAGAAGAATGGAAACTTATTTATTAGGACAAAACGACCAAATTAGCGAAAATATTAATCAAATGGAAGTCAAAACTATAGATTCTTCACAACTATCCCTATTTCATCCTAAAATTGTAAATAATCTGTCCAAGGTTCATGTTAAGACATACGAAAGCAAATTAACTCCTACCTATCCATCATCGACTAAACATGCGACTTCATTGCAGGATTGAAATAGAGAATCAGAGCTGACCATCAGGGGTAAAAAAAACTAAAAAAACAGCAATAGAAGGAAAAAGAAAAAGTGCCGCAAGTTTTCTGCAATTTCCTTCCTAAGCTTTGAAGCTTCGGCAACCGAGGGGGAGTTGGGTATTTTCACCAAACATCAAAGCTTTGGGCTACATAGCTACCGTAATTCAAACAAGCAACAACATAGAAGGAAGCTATGCAAACTCTTAAAGCTTTTCATGCAAGCCTACGGACGAAGTGACTGCAACCAAAAAAAAAAAACTTGCTGCACTTTCCGTCTCCAACGCAGATTTCTACAACTTGATTAGATACTCTTCAAAACCAACCCTACAACTTTAGGCTAAGCAAACACATAAACACTACCATCCAAACAAGCAGAAAACATAGAAAGAGATCATGCAAAAAAAAAATTCTGGAGGAATATACAAAAATAGTTTGGCAATTTGATGGTTCATTTTCCAGCAAAGTGTTCGAACATGATTCAGAAAACTTGGTGGGCTGTTACAGAAAAGGAGACCGCAAAACAGGAGCATGTAATGCAACTTTTCTCATTTTTCAAACAAGAATTCCAGAATTCAATATGGATGGAAATTGAATAAAACCGATGAAAGTTAGCCGGAAACAAACAAAGGAACCTTCTTTAACACATATCCATGGATCACAGCCCTTCTTTTTAAACAGATTCACACAGTGAATGCATACAAGAGAGAAGGCTTCAGTACTTCATGAATCCAGCGACTAAGAACAGGTAAAAGCTATTACCTTTACGCCTTTCAAGAGTCAAATAGGAGCTGAGATGATCGATAAAAGGACCTTCGTTCGACTGAAAATCTTCTCTTTCTGATTATGCTACTCCTTTGTTCCTCCTTTGCGGTTTCGCTATCGATGCCTTCAACGGTGCACTTTTCCTTTTCACTTTTTTTTTTGTGCTAGTTCCTCCCTATTCTCTCCTCTCAATTTTCTCACCGCCGTCGCTTCTCAGAACTCCAAACCCTAGCTGCCGTTATTCTCCTCTCCCCTCTAATCTCCCTCAGCCGTCACCTCTCACTATTTTTTCTCTCAGCCCTCACACACTCCTCAACCCTTTCCAGCCGTCAGGTCCCCTCTCCCTTTTTGCTTCTCAAAACTCCCCCTTCGCACCGCTTTAGCCGTCAACCTTAGCCGTTCCAGAAAACTCTCAGCCTTCCCCAGCTCTCTGGTTTCTTGCTCTCTCTCAAAACCCTCGCCGTTACCCTCCTTTTCCCCCCTTCTTCCTTTTATAACAAACAAAACACTAAACCCTCCTCTCAAAGGTCCTGATGGAAGCCAAGTCATTAGCTTTGTGGATCATCCGATGGTGAACAAAAAAAACAAGGAGTTCAGATGCATTTTTTTTTTGATGTCTGGTTCCGTTTCTCATTTTTCTGCTTGAAATAAGAAATGGGCACAGATCCTGTGTAGCTCGGGTGCATGAGCTTGTTTCCTTCTTTTTTCTTTTTTCTTTTTTTTTCTCTTTTTTTTAATTAAATAACAATGAATTTGAATGTAAAATAACTAAAGCATATTTTTGTGAATGATTTTTTTCGATAAATTCTATGCTAAAAATGACTTAAAAATAAAAAACACTAAAATAAAATAAAAAAACTATACTAAAAATTTGGTGTCTACAGTTTGCCCCTCTTTGTCTGAGTTTTGAAAAAACTTGAGACAAAGAAATAGACACCAAATACTCACCTGTATTATTTGGCTGCGAACAACTCGAACGACGGACGCTTTTGAAATGAGGACTGACCTCTTTAACAAAATTTTAAAATCGGGACTGACCCGAGACAACAATTTGAAATCGGGACTGACCCGAGACAACAATTTGAAATTGGGACTGACTCGAGACAGAAAATTTAACATGGGACTGGTCCGAACAGGAAATTTAAAAGGGGATTGACCCCAACAGGAATTTAAATCGGGACTGACCCCAACATGAAATTAAAATCGAGACTGACCCGAAGCAGGCAATGAAATGAAATGCACACTGGTGGGAATAACCCATGTTCAGTGGAGGTGTAAATGAAAATAAAATGCACACTAGTGGGACTGACCCATATTTAGCGGCAATGAAAATAAAATGCACGCTAGCGGGACTGACCCATGTTTAGCGGCAATGAAAATAAA
Source organism: Coffea eugenioides (assembly GCF_003713205.1). Taxonomy (NCBI): domain Eukaryota; kingdom Viridiplantae; phylum Streptophyta; class Magnoliopsida; order Gentianales; family Rubiaceae; genus Coffea; species Coffea eugenioides. The sequence goes on from NC_040037.1 coordinate 26,549,343, forward strand.
ATGCACACTAGTGAGACTGACACATGTTTAGTGCCTGTGAAAACGAAATGCACGCTAGTGGGACTGACCCATGTTTAGCGGCAATGAAAATAAAATGCACACTAGTGGGACTGACCCATGTTTAGTGGCTGTGAAAACGAAATGCACCCATGTTTAGCGGCAATGAAAATAAAAATGCACACTAGTGGGACTGACCCATGTTTAGTGGCAATGAAAATAAAAATGCACACACTGACCCATGTTTAGTGGCTGTGACGAAATGCACACTAGTGGGACTGACTCATGTTTAACGGCAATGAAAATAAAATGCACGCTAGCGGGACTGACCCATGTTTAGCGGCACTGAAAATAAAATGCACGCTAGCGGGACTGTGTGAGGACTCGTAAAAACTATTATTTTATGCCTAATTTATGGCTTAATAAATTATTTAATTGGATTTTTATCCCAAGGAATATTTTCTAGCCTTATTAGACCTAAATACATGGTAATATAACTTCGTTATATTTTTAAAATGATTCGTTTCAAAAATTAATTTCCTGGAGCGCGTTTAGTAAAAATAGTGAATAGTGCTTGGAGATTTTATCCGCATAGTAGCACAATAAGCTTGGAATATTTGAGACTTGTACTATGGTCCTAAAATAGGCAATCTTATGAGTAAATACTCAAGTGATAGTTAGTAGTGCAATCGTTATAAGAATTTATTGGAAGTTTCGCGTTATCGCGTTAAAATTGACGGTACGCGTTTTCACACGCGCGACTTTATTTGAGAGACTTTAGACCCTTATTTCGGGACAACTAAGAGTGAATAATACTTACATGAATATAAATGTATTGGAGGTTCAGTGCACTAGTGAACCAAACGCGCGAGAAAATCGAGCCCTAATCGCGCCAAACACACCCTAATGAGAGTTGACTTATGGGTGAATTTACACCACTTATTTCACCTTCTCTTGGAAGCTAAAAGAAATCAGATCACTCTCATCTTCTCTCTCCTCATTGCCGACCAGCCCTCCCCTCTCTCTAACTCCCTTGCTTCAAAATTTCAGCTCATAAATCTCACTCAAACCAACCCCAAATCATCTCCAAATTCAACCAAACTTGCACCACACTTAGCTTGATACTTGAGGATCATTTTGAGCTGCAAACAAGGGCTGAAAATCACGGTTTTTCTGGGGTAAAAGAGGGCTGAAAATTCTGCTTGAACATCAAACCAAAGTAAGTGATGATCCACTCTTGGAAACTTGAAGTTTGGAAGCTATCTTACCTTGTTAAGTTCATGCATGCATTTGGTTAGCTTGATATGGTTGTGTAATGTTCTAGTGGGCTCTTTGTATTCCCACACTTGGGTTGTTGTTGCTGATTTGAGGATCAATGTTGGATTTAATGGTAGTTTAATGGTTATAATGATGGATTTATGGAGTGTTATTGTTGGAAACTCAAGTAGAGGTCATGACCAGAAATTGCTGAATCTGCCCCTGTTTTGTTCGGCCATGATTAGGCCCATTTTTGGTGATTTATTGGCATGAACCTGATGTGTATATGTTATATTATATGTGTAGAAATTTTCGTTGGAAAACATTAACGTTTGGTTGGGCAAACAAATTTATTCGTGGACTAGGCAAGCTGGAAAGTTATTTTCGGGTAACCCTGTCCAGCGGTGGTATTTTGACCATAACTCTGTCCTCGGGTGTCGAAATCAAGTGCCGTCGGTGGCGTTTGAAACTAGACATTCCTAGATTTAATTTGAGATAAAATGCACGTTCTGATTCTTTGTGAGTGAGCCGAACCAAATGTTTTAAGATGGCTGTCCTGTCTCTCGGATTTGCTGGAATGGCTTGTAGAGGCAGCAACTTGAGGCTCAATTTTGAGCTGGTTGCTTGCCGAATTTCAGAACATTTCCTTCTGTGAACTTTTAGTCCCGTGAATGTATTTTCTAACGCCATAAACCATTCCTCATTCCGAGTTAAATTGATTGAGTTGTGACTAAAACAAGAGGACTGCCCTGTTTTGGAAAAACGTAGTATTTGGACTGATTTGGGGCAAAACTTGGGAATGATTTTATTAATTGAAGTTCTTGATGCTCATCACTTACCAAAGGTATCATGGATGTATCTTAGACCTTTATTTCACAAATGAACCATGGTCGAATAGTTTTCTTGGTTAAACAATTTGAATTTGGGAAATGAAAGTCACAAGGCAGATTGCCTTAGAATTTTTCCTGAACTTTGGTTGACTAATTAACTGTCTTTCCGAAGGTATTTTTCCCTGAAATTTGATGGAGAAATACCTTGCATATGGGAGTAAAATACTGCCAATTTTGACACCAATTCAAGTTCTTTTTGATACCGAATTAAATTTCTAGTGTTGGGGGTTCAAAACTGGAAATTCTTCTCCAGTCTTAAATTTCCTCAACTTCGGGCTACCGTATCTCGGTACTCGAAACTCCGATTCTTGATCCGCTTGTTTTTTTATAAACCTCACTTGTAACACTAATTGAGCTGCAAATTTCAGAGGCCGGTTTGCAACGTGTGAATCGTGCCGAATTTCCAAAGTTGGCCGAAATCCAACTTAATTCTGCCTTGTACGCCGAACCTGTACCTTCAAGCTCATTTTTGAGTACTTTCCATTTAGATTCATGGAAAGGTGTCTTCTAAGAACTTTTCACACTTTCCAAAAGGTTTCCAACGGTATAAAGTTTTCCAGTTTTGGGCTTATATCGAAAGAGATACGAATTTTCAAAGATTTAGGATAAAACTGAAATTTCTCAATTTTCAAGGCAAAGGAGTTTTTCCAAAACTCTTAATTCTCTTAGTATTATTCAAACGTTTTGCCCTCGCTTTTCATGATAAAAACTCAAATAATATTGTACAGAATAAAAGGCAAGTTGAACCTCGATTTACGTGTACTTGAGGTTCCTTTTGCGAAATATTCCTTAGATTGTACTAGTGTACAATCTTCTTTGATAAGTGGGTTATTTGAGTGATTATCCGCTATTAATTGCCAGGCGCGCAAGAAGGCATTCAAGAGGATCTTACTGTGGACACTTGAACTCCCAGAAAATAATTCTTATTGAATTGCTCGGTGAGTGTCAAGTGTGTGAATCTGTGATACTTGCTTAATTGTGGTAATTGTTGGAAGTTTTAAAAATAAGGACGGGTGCGTACTTTACCGCACTCGTTCTAATTTCAAATGAATGAATGAAATGTATTGAATGAATGAATGAAATGCAATGTTATGTTATGATTACATAAGTCGTTGGAGTGAACCTCCTCGACTCTCAAATGAATGGGGGACGCCCAAACTCATAGGCCGACCTTAGACTCGAGCCAGCAATGGGCTTGGTCGGGGACTTAGGCGTGCCATGAGATATAAATGAGCTTGACCTAATGAGAGGTCTTGCTCGGCATACTCGTGGAGTATCGCCTTATAAATGATTTGTGGGCCCTTGAGGTGTACGATGGACGGAGGGAAGTAAGTGGTGATCTACGGAAATGGAAATACCGACCCGGTTGACAGGAGGGTCAATGCGGGAAGGTATACGAATGACATCGGCAGAGCGAGTGGAACTTAGCTCCTGAGAGCTATTATATCCTTGAATTGTGTCTGATTACTTTTCCTGTTTGAATTATTGACTATTGAAGGGACATGGTTTTAATTATTAAATTTGGGATTTCTATTTGAACAAAGTGCTTGCATGTGTGTTCTTGGCCTCACGAGCGTTTAGCTCACCCTATAGTTTTGTTTTCCTTAACAGGACCGAATCTTGGAGAAGTATGGTGAAACCATTCGTTACACTTTTGTTAAGACTCCTGCTATATTTTGACTAGGCCCTGGTTTGGGTTGTACTTTTGAAAATTGTAAACTTGAAAGTTTGGGCCCTGACGTGTATGTTGAATTTAAGTTGTTTTATGATTACCGATGTAATGGTTACATGTTAAGTGACTTGATAAGCTTGAACGCTTCCGCATTATTGTATTCATGTTGTTCTCTTCGAAGTGTTTAGTCCGGTTTTAAATTGAATGGAATTGCTTGAGTCCTGGCGAGAGCTGGGCAGGCGTCCGCGGATACCCTTTGGTCCGCCTTAGGGAGATGTGGGGCGTCACAGACTGACCCATGTTAGCGGCACTGAAATAATGCACACTAGTGGGACTGACCCATGTTTAGTGGCTGTGAAAAACGAAATGCACACTAGTGGGACTGACCCATGTTTAGCGGCAATGAAAATAAAATGCACACTAGTGGGACTGACCCATGTTTAGCCGGCAGTGAAAATAAAATGCACACTAGTGGGATTGACCCATGTTTAGCGGCAATGAAAATAAAATGCACACTAGTGGGACTGACCCATATTTAGTGGCTGTGAAAACGAAATGCACACTAGTGGGACTGACCCATGTTTAGCTGCAATGAAAATAAAATGCACACTAATGGGACTGACCCATGTTTAGCGGCAATGAAAATAAAATGCACACTAGTGGGATTGACCCACCGGCTAGTGGCAGTGTAAATGAAATGCTGGTTTGTATGAAGAAACTGTATAAGACTTACTTGAAAATTTATCCAAAGATTTGCCCCATGTGTTGTGTTGTTATTTTCACTTGAAATTTTCCTGCAAAAGAGAAATATAAAGAAATTGCCACAATCATTGTGTCCGCTCGCCTTCGGAAATCGTGTAAACATGAGTTTTTGTGCGACCTTCGTCAACTTTTTGTTGTGCATTTTTCCCAGACTGTCTCGGTATGCACTTTGCGATGTTGTGAAACTTGCGTAGCCAGCTTTGCTGAATCTCAACCATTTCCGAAAGATGACTGAACCCAAGTATGCTTTACATAAACCATGGGGATTGTTATTCACCAAAATTCAATGACCCAAAAATGATGCTTGCAAGGTAACTTTACATGTCATGCAGGAATGAATATGCAAAAGAATGCAAAGCACAACAAACTGTGCTTAATCCTACAAAATGCCATGAATACAAGTAATTGAGGAAAAATGAGTTTCATAAGAATGTATTTGCAAAAGAATATTTTTACAAAGTGACAGTTTTTGGCCAATGGATGTCATATTCGAATCCCTGGATATATTTGTTTCGGAATTCGATACTGGTAGAAGTATTACGAAGAGAAATCCCAAATGAACCAAATCACCAACTATTCCTCCTCGTGCTCACTCATTGCAGAAACCTACCTTGGCGCCCTTTCGGGTTTTCACCAAGGTTGCCCCCCACCCCCTTTTGTTTTGTTTTGTTTTTCTTTTCTTTTCTTCTTTTTCTCCTTTTCTTTTTGAGGTGCTCTTTCGGGTTTTCACCTAAGGCAATGGAAGAGCTCGACCATAATTGACTCAGGAATGTAAGTTGAAGATTGCTGGCATCAGTAAAATGCGCTTCCCTTATAAAGTTAGGCGAAGGCATTATGGACATCACTTGCCAATTGATTAACAAACTTTCCAATAGAAATACAGCAAGTGACGAAAGCCAGGACTTTGGGCTTTTGTAATGAGGTCAAGTGGGGTGTTTTTCAAGAAAAGTTGAGGCTTGAAAGCGAAGATTTGAAGAGGTGTGAAATAACCTGAGATTGCAATTGTTTTGAAATGATTTCCAATTTTGAACTGAGAGAAAAATTTGCCCCAATTTGATTGGATTTTCTCTTTTTGCATTTTCATTGCATTTCCTCGCTTTTGCATTTTCCTTTAGAAAACTAAATTTGCCCCAGTGTGGGGTTTTCTTCTTTTTCTTTTTCTCTTTTTCCTTTTGATCATCTCTTCTCAAAATAAATTTACCACAGTGTGGGGTTTGCAATTCTCAGGGGTTGCCAAACGAAAATTATTGTTCTGATAGCTCAAAGGGGATGACTAGGGATGAAATGTTTTGATCGGAAAGGAAGATGGCCTGTCTTTTGTCTCCCCCCTTGCATAATTTCCAAAAGAAATTTGCATAATCAAAAAATAAAAAACTTCTTACACATGTCTGAGTTGATAGGTTGAGGGAATGTTTGTCCATCCATCTATGCTAGAACAAATGCTCTGCCCGGCAACACCTTTTGCACGACCAATGAGCCTTGCCAATTTTAAGCAAATTTGCCTTTGGCTTCATCTTTCATTGGCAAAACCAGGCCAATGAACACAGGCCTTTTTGTTATGAACCAGGCCATCACCGCTTTAGCTCTTTGTCCCCTTCTCCAAGGATCGGTGGCGGACTTTTTGTTATGAACATAGGCCATGCGTTTTGGTAACATTGGCCATGGCACATAGCATTCAGCTGCTTTTCATCAATCAGAATCAATCGTCAATGACGCTACTTTAACCAATCAGCTTCGAACTTGGCAGGGAAGGGATTTTCTCAATGAAGGGATTTCTCAATGAAGGATTTTTCTTAATGAAGGCTTTCTCAATGAAGGGTTTCTCAATGAAGGGATTCCCAATGAAGAGATTTCTCAATGAAGGGGTTTTTAATGAAGGGACTTTCAATGAAGGGATTTTTCAATGTGCGGCTTCATCAGATTCCAGAACAGTGATATTCAAAGGGTCAAATAATTTCATCTTTGGCCATCTTAAAAGAATTAAAAAAATCAGGACAATAATCAAATAAATAAATAAAACAAATTGTGCCTTTCATGAAACTCCAAATTAAAGCGGAAATAAGTCAAAACTCAATTGCAAAAGATGCTTTCATTAAGCTTTTCACATAATGCAAGAAACAGTTTTCATGAACTTTAGCAAATGACAACCCCTAAATTTACCGAAATTCCCTTCAAGAGGGAAAATACTCGGCCATCCAAATTGTACAAAGCTCCTTCAGGACTTTCAAATTTCGTCATTAGAGGTGGATGCTCAAAGGTGTCCTTGTGCTTGGGAAAGGGTTTGTACTTATATTCGGACCTTGTTCGCCCTTTCCTCTTAGCACTATTTCCCCTGCCTCGATCATGTCTTGGACTTTGTGCTTAAGTACTTTGCAATCAGCGGTTGAGTGGCCAGGTGCTTCCGAATGATAAGCGCAAGTGTACTGTGGGTTGTATCCGCCAGAGACGCCATGAGGGTAAGCTGGAGGGGGAATTACGCCGATTTTACCAGCGGCTTTTAATTGTTCATACAATTGGTCCAGAAGGCCTGCCAAGATTAGTAAAAGTGCGATAACGATTTTGCCTTTGGGGTTCAATGGGTTTGAGGGTAATTATAGGTGGGTCTATTTGGTGGAGGAAATTGTTGATTGTAGGGAGGTCGGGGTCGAACTTGTTGGAGGTTAGGTTGAGATATTTGGAAAGGGGTTATAGGCGAGTTGGTGTAATTTGGGTGAGATCGGGGATGGTTGATATTGGTGTGATAAACAGGATGAGCGTTTGAATAGTAAGGGTAAGGGTTTGAGTAGGTAGGGTATTGTCGAGGTCTGGGTCTTGGGATAGGGTTTTGATCCCAGACGAAAGCGATTTCCCCCTCTTTCTTTTGGAGTTGTTGCTTCTTCCCACTATTACTTTGGCCTTGCAAAGCTTCCACTTGAGTTTTCAGGGCAGACACATTAACAATCTTTCCAGCCTTCACAAAATCATCATATTCTTCAAGCTTATTGACACTAGCAGCAAATGAGCATCCAGTCATGCGAAAGATTTCCTCAAAGTACGGTGGATCATGTGCTTTAATGAAAGTGCGAATGATTTCATCTTCAGTCATTGGTGGCTCGACTTTTGCAGCTATTTTCCTCCATCTCTTGGCATAAGTTTTGTGGTCCTCAGAGGGTTTTCTCTTTGTTCCTTCCAACGTGGTTCGTGTCGGAGCCAGCTCACAGTTGTACTCGTACTGCCTCACAAAAGCGTTGGACAAGTCAAGCTAGGTCTTTACTTCATCGGGTTTTAAGTTGGAATACCAATCGAGTGCATCCCCCTCCAGACTTTCTGGGAACAGCCTTAGAGGTAGATTCTCGTCATCTATGGGCCTTCCCAATTTGTTAGCAAACAGACGGAGGTGCGTTTTGGGATTGCCAGTTCCGTCGTATTTGTTAAACGTTGGGGTCTTGAACCCCACAGGCAATTGCACATTTGGGAAGAGACAAAGTTCATCATAGTCCAGCACTCCTTGCTTGTTAATCCCTTGACTTTTCCTCATAAATTCGTCGAAACAGTCAAGGCGCTTGAGTAACTTCATATCAACAGGAGCAGAAGATTCTCCTATTTCTGGTTTAGTATGGTCTGGTAGTAAGGGTTCTGTAGCGGTGTGATAAAAGGTATGTGGCTCAGGTGGTATATTTGATGTGACTTGAGGCGGTGGAATTTGCGTGTGAATAGGAAGAAATGAAGGATTAGGAGGGTAAGTGTATGTCAAATTCGCGGTGGTATAGGGGAAAGTTTCTTCGGGTGGAATAATGAAGGATGGAGTAAAAGTGGTTTGGGTCGTGGGTATGACAAATGATTCTGGCTCCGGTTGACTGACGGGTGCGGGTTCGGGTTGAACACCACCACTGATAAGCTGATTAATTAATTTTCTCTGAGCCTCAATCTCAGTGGTCATCTCGCTGAACTTAGCAAGCATCTCGGTCAGTTGGACCCCCAAATTTGCAGTCTCAGGTTGAGCTGTAGTAGCAGACCTATCCAACGGCTCCGGCTGTGAACTCATGTTTACACGATTTCTCTGGGCTCAACTACGGGATTGTATTATGATGGGGCTTCGACGAGAAGCTATGTTTAAATATTACCTGAGAATTTTTGAAAGATTGCCTTTAGATTTAGCCCTCGCTTAGCTATTCCAATAAAAATAAAGAAAAGGAAAAGAAAAAGACAAGAGTAGTAGATATCCAAAAAATTCGGATGCATGTACTATGGGGGAACCCTTTTTGTGCCAAGGGTAGGCCTAGCATGAAAATGCAATCCTCTAAGGTAGGCACTATACCATACCTGAGGGGTCCGATCAACTTATTGACATTTGATTGAAAAGTGATTTGGAAATTTTGGACCAATTGAGCAGCGGGAGACTACCAACAAAATGAGGACAAATTCGAATGAATGATGATTGGTTTTGGTTGGCACAAGAATTTATACAAATTAATTTAATTTTGACGAGCTTGTGATTGAAGAAATTTGAAATTTCCTAACACAGATCAAAACCCTAATTCATCCAAATCAAATAAATGCAATGGGTGATTTTCTTAAAAACAACTAGGTTTCTTAATTTGAAATTTGACATTAAAACCCTAATTAGTTGACTGGGTTAGATGAAATTGATTATTTATTCAAAAATTGACCGGATCACCTTAAAAAGGGTAAAATGGTCAAATGCATTGAATGAAATTTGATTATTTATTCAAAATTGAATGGATAACCCTAAAAATAAATTAAACTAATCAAATGAATTGAATGAAATCAATTGATCAAACAGATCGAGTGAAATGATGATTTATTCAAAATCGACCGAATTGCCCTAAAACTAGGCAAATTGGTCAAATGGATCGGACGAAATTGATGATTTATTCAAAATCGATAAAATTGCCCTAAGAATGGTTAAACTAATCAAATGAATTGAATGAAATTAGTGATCTATTCAATATCGACTAGATTGCCCTAAAAATGAACAAATTGATAAAATGGACTGAATGAAATTGATGAATAAAATGGCCCAATGGATTGAATAGAATTGATGATTTATTGACTAAATTGTCCTAAAATGAATGAATTGACAAAATGAAATTGATAAATAATTTGATCAAATGAATTGAATGGAATTGATAGCTTATTTAAAAAATCAATCTATCCACTGGTAGTTTCAAAAATTTATTGCGATGCATTAGTCTATGAGCCTTCTAAAATCAAATTTTGACCTCAATTTATTTATCGTCTCAATAGTGAGGAATTATTTGTGAATTTCTTCAAATTAATGTCCTTTACGCAAGGAATTTTTACCAATTTTGATAAAATGGCCAAAAAGTGATTATTAGACACTCATATTCCAAAGATTGCTCTATGAAAATGATCGGATCCTACCTTACCTTGTGCACTACTCCTTTGGATGGTACAAAATGTAAACGTGCAAGTCTCCTTGGATTAAGTATCCGAGACACAAGGTGGCTTATTCCTAACACGGGATCCCCTAAATGGCATTCCCCTTCTAGGGTTTATGCATGATGCCATTTTATCAAAACACGTAAATATGCAGTACACAAATGAAACGTGACCTAAAGGGAACCCCTTTTTGTATGCCGGGGTGAGCCTAAAATGAAATGTATTCATGTTACAAATGCGAAGCATTGAATTTAAACGTGTCACATCAAACGGGGTAGGCTCCTAGAGAGTACCACGTCAGGTCTCTTATTTTCTAGGGCTGATGAATGCAATGGAGACAAAAACCAAGAAAAGTTAGTTCAATAAATACACATAACACATTGTAGCAAAGCAATACAAAGAGGTAAAGCAATAAAAGGAAAAGGGGGGTTGGATCCCTCCCCTCGTGAATAGTGTTCCTAATAGGGTAAGGCAGACTCTACCCTAGGTAAACTATCATGGATGCATGAGGTTGGGGCTCACTAGTGCATCTAGACTCGATAGGTTTTTAGGTTCCCGAGCCTTCAGACTTGGAAACCAAAGGTCATCAATCCCAAGGTTCTTTGTCGGAGGCTCGAGCGATTCCCCAGACATTGCTACGCACACATCGTGTCACGGCTACATGTCATGAGTGAATCTATCAAAAATCCTCAACCTTCGACTAAAAGCTAAAGGTTATCAACCCAAAGCTTAAAATGGAAGATTGAGTGAACCCCTCGGAATCATGCTACCACACATCGTGTCGCGATCACACGTCCAAGTGGGTCCGCCTGATCCCAACAAAGGAGGAGTGGCGTGACAAGCCACTAAAAGAAAAATAAATGAGGGGTAAAAAATTAAAGCGTATGCACGTATGCTAGTGCTCGTTTGGAGGGGATGGATCAAGAACCAACGCGAGGCTCTAAGGAAATATCCCCCACCCAAATGCAATGCAAAGCGCGGAATCAAATAAATAAACCATCCATCCATCCACACAATCGTACGCCAATGACGAAGGAGTGAGTTGATACGCGCGAAATGCAAAAATCCTAAAAAAGGAAAAAGATGCAATCCTAAACATTCAAATGCAATAGATAAGAAGGTTAAAAGAAGAAAATAATCGACTAAATCAAATGCTCGGACTCTCTAAGTCCCCAGTGGAGTCGCCAGCTGTCGCGCCCCATTTTTTATAAAATAAACAAATGGTTTAAAAAAGTAAATTTTTGATTTGAAAATGAATTTTTGATTTACAAAGAAAATGAAGAAAAATATGGGTCTAAATGGGACATGAAAATGCGACGATTTGACCCAACATATAGTTTAAAAAGGGTTTATTGAATGAAAAATGGAGTCGCCACTTGGTATAGAGTTAAGGTGTACCAAGTCACCTAAAATGAATTTTTTAAAGGAAAAAGGTAGGAAGAAACCCCTTTTAAACGACTCCTTGTCTACGTAAACCAACGAAAAAGATTCGGGAGTCACATTTGACGAAGGGGAAGGCAAGGATAAAAATCCAAGGCACCCCTTCGACCTAGCCAAGGCTAGTTGCGTGATTTAGTCAAGGATTTTCTTATTTTTAACCAAAAGATTTATCACATTTGGATATACTATATGAATGCAAACCCTAGACCTAGGAGGGTATCGGGGGGCAAAATTTCTCTTCAAAACTTGAGTGGTGCCAATCACATTAATAGTGATGCCCAATAATGACTCTTTGGAGAGGTCACGAATAATGCAAAAATATGAGACTCTAAGAAGAGGAAAAAAATAAAATAATTATAGAAATATATATGTCTTAAAGGAATGCATCATGTCGGGTACGGGGGACTAATGTTCGTGACTCAATTTTCCCTTTAATAGAGGGAATACGAGCGTGCTAAGGCTAGAAAAGCCAAACTCGTCCATATTGTGACGACCCCACCTTCCCCCAGGGTTCGGCGGGTCGCCTGCCCAGCTCTCGCCGGGACTCAGTCGTTCACTACAGTCCTCAATTAAAATCGGAATAAATCACAAGAATAAATAGGGCAACGATCCAAAACTTAAAGCGGAACTTATATACATTGTCATCTCCAAAAGGAAGTATAAAGATCGAATACACAAAGGTTCTCCATCCTTCATACGTCCAGCCCGTGCCAAGCACTAGGCGAGAACCACTACAAAAGAAACAAAAGAACTAGACTGGCTAGTCTATGCTCTCATCCTGCTCGCCGTCCCTTGTTAAGGAAAACAAAACTAAAGGGGTAAGCTAAAAGCTCAGTGAGGTTCCGAACACATAGTCAGATAGTCAATTCAATACGTTAAACATGGAGTATCAATAATTCAAGAAATTTTTACAATGGAAAGCGATAGTAACACATTCATTAAAAGGATACGGGCTCACATGGAGCTATTTGTTCGTTCGTTCGTTCCCCTGACATTTCCCCTTATTCCTCCAATTATTTGAAAATTTCCTTTTTGAGAAGTAAAACCCTCGTGCCTTCGTTCGTTCATTCATCCCCTTCCGGACGTTGACCGGACTCCACCCATCCGGACGTTGGCCGGACTCCACCCATCCGGACATGGCCGAACTACAAGGTAATACTCGAGTATACCAAATTCACCCAGGGTCACCATATCGTCCGACCGAGTCCGCTTCTGGCTCGAGTCGATCGGTAACGAAGGGCAGGGCCCAGTTCAGCCAAACGGCTTACGTTCATGCGCAACTAGCATTTAATCATTGAAAATTTCACATTTCATTTAGGTCGAGTGCGATAAAGTACACACTCGCCTAGAAAACTCGTTTTAACAATCATTGAAAGCACTTAACACATTATCAATCAATAATAACAAGCCAATAAGTCAAGGAAATATAACAAACAAGGAACACTCACCTATGTACGCAAAACAACGGGTAAAATATCCTTCCGGATATTATCCTCAGTCACCGAGAAAACCTAAATTAAACGAGAAAGAATATTACAGCTCATCTAGCACAACAATTAGGTGCAATCAAAGAAACGCGACAATTATACTAGTATTTGGTCAAAATACCCAAGCAAACCCTAAACCACTTTTCTTTATTTGATAAGAGTAAGTAAACATTTGGAGTTTCCAATTGAAGAAGGACCATGTTTTAAAATGGAAAAACGGTCATAGTATTTGCCAAACGAAAATATACTAGTTCAAATAGAAACTTAGTCCTTGAGCGAAAATTTGGGCAGCACGCCCTTTGTGTTTACCTAATTTTCCAGCCATTTATGGCTTCATTATTTCCTCAATCAAACCCAAAGTTATCCATAACACAATTTCAGTTCAATAGCCATTCCATAGGCTCAAACAATACAAGAACAAAATTAAGCTAATATCAAGTGCGGAAATGAAGTTTACAAAAGACAGTTTTGACATCATTTTGCGGTTTTGGCACCATTGGCACTACGATTATCGGATGGAGGTGCAATACACACCGTTTCGAAGCTAAGAGATAGAGCTACAATGTTGAAGAAGGCCACTCAGTCCAGTTTCTAGTGCAACTAGGCCAAAAATGCAGGAGACTAAACCAGAACCGCAAAAACAGGTGAACAAACCGCATTCTGGTTAATAAACTGTAAGTCAGGCTACCTAAGTCCAAATCAAGTGATTCCAAAGCCATTCGAAAGCTAAGACATCAGGATACATTTCTTCAGAAGACCTCAACAACCAATTCAGAAGTATTCCCAACCAAAATAACCCATTACAGAAGCAATTCTCAAATTCGGGTAGAAACAGGGCAGCAGGGGTAATTTGGTCTTTTCTCAGGCTACGTTACTCCGATTGAGCTGAAATTTTGTAGGCAACTATAAAATACTATTCTATACAACTTTCATGTTTTATTCCAAGCCTAATTCGGCCTCTAACATGGTGCAATAAAACCGGACAGAATAGAGCTGAAATTTTCCAGAAATCTGGAATTTTGGGATTCAATGCAACCTTTCTTGATTTCTTGCTTCACTTGCTACCAAAACCCCCTATACAATCTTGGATACAACATATATTAATCATACATCAAGTTTGGCAGCAATTCATCAAACCCTAATTCATGTATCCACAAAGAAAACAACACCCAAGACATGATAACAACCATTATTCACCACAAATTTGAGATGCTAAGCTAATTTAAACAAGATTAAGAGTAAGAAATGGGGAAATCATCATCCTTACCTTGCTTAGTGTTTACCAAGAGCAACTCTTGCTTTCCCCTTCAAAATTTCACCAACACCTCACTAGATAAACACTCAAGGATGACTTTAATCGGTTTAGTTTTCTTTCTTCCTCACTTGGTGACTAGATTTCAAGAAGAAATGGTGAACTCTCTCTTGGGGTTTTTCTCTCTCTCTCTCTCAGCCAAGACCAGAAAAAATGAAGAAGAAAGATGGCTGAAATGAAGGATAAAAAGGCAAGAAAAAAAATTAATCAAGGAGCCATGAGGTGGTGACACTTGGCACCACCAAAGCCATGCAAAATTTTCTCTCTCCCTTGCATTTTTGGCCACAAATTTCAGTCAAAGGCAGCTGGAAATGAGGGGATATTTTGCTCAAATATCAATGAGCTCATGTGGTAAGAAAGTGGTGGTCCAGTGGTGCGTTCAATCGGTAGTGCGCGGTACACGTCGGTTCGCACCGTTTTTCTTAAAAACACATGTACTAGGGTTTTTTTCTTCCTATTCACTAACCTTATATCATTGCCCCTAATCACATATTATTTCTCACTTAAAAGTCACCTTTAATCACCAAATTTGATCCTTGTTCCATACCGAAAATTCATCCGGCGAAAATCGCGAAAACCCTAATTTTGCCCCAATCTTAAAACCAAAAGTGAAACCCTACTTTCTAGGTTCATTTGCACTTATTGGGGAATGATTGGGTAGTAGGCCTATAATAAATAAATAATTTCCAAATAAAGGGCATTTTTAAGAAAAACGTGAGGAATTTTACAATTCCAGTGATTAAAATTAGGGTTTCAATTAAAATATGAGGGATTTAAGAAATCCGGTTGGTCACAAGTAAACTAGGGTTTTTGATTAAAATATTAGGGTTTCTAGTCTTTTAAAACAAAATAAGGTTTTAAATCAAACCCAAAGAAATACACTTTAGTATCTTCTTTACAAACAACTTCCTAATATTCGGGGTGTCACACATATCCCATATCCAAGGGGCTATTCCCTAATCTAATCAAGCAAATGAACTAAGCTAGTTCTAATGCTTATGTGAAATGCAAGTCTAATGTCATGTTTCCATACAAAGGGGTATATATATAAGGGAAATTAGGGATGAGGGATATACGTATAAGGAGGGATGTCATGCAAAATGATAAAGGACCCTAGAAAATGAAAAAATATGCATGAGATGAAGTGTTTTTTGTCACACAATCATGATCTAACACGCGAATGGCTCCTAAGGGTCTAGCGTTGGACTAACCCATGTTTCTACTTTCTCACTAGCGTTGGACTAGTGAGAAATCGAGCAAGGAAACCACAACTAGTGTTGGACTAGTGTGGTATCGGGAAATGAATCACAACTAGCGTTGGACTAGTGTGATAACGTCACACATTAATTATAGTCTCATAAGAAACATAATAAAGTGAGTAAACACATAATGTCACATAATCATGACATCTAGATGCAAGGCCCTAAGAAAGCAGTAACACATAGCACATAGACATGCAAAGCACACAAGCGAAAAGAAGCAAGAAAAATCCTAGCTATTACATTTGAGAGGGGGGCCTACTACAATCTAACGGGGGAAAAATGAAAATAAATAAAATAAACCTAACTATTACAACTTGGCACTTAAATGCCGTTCAAATAATCAAAATGAACTAAAATAAATAGACGAAACTAAGCCGAATAAAGCGAATAAATAAATAAATAAAATGAAAACATTCAAAAGGCATGCAATTAAACACATAAATCACATGATGCACATAGGGTCAAATAAGTGAGAATAAGGGATAGAGTGTACCTCCCTTGAGTCAGGACCCTAGCGACGAGAATTTATTTATTTACCCTCCAAAATAATAAAAATGGTCAAGGCATCACTTTAATTAACGACTAATCACATGAAACACAAACATGAGAATTAAATGCGAAATAAACCATCTATGTGTAAGAAAACTGAGACAAGCAAGATTCTAGGTAAAAAGTTTTAAAGGTTTAGAATGAAATACTAAAATTCAGTGGCTTAAAAGGTGGAATCTATCACATCCAAGTGCTAAAACTTCAAAAGAAGAATGGAAACTTATTTATTAGGACAAAACGACCAAATTAGCGAAAATATTAATCAAATGGAAGTCAAAACTATAGATTCTTCACAACTATCCCTATTTCATCCTAAAATTGTAAATAATCTGTCCAAGGTTCATGTTAAGACATACGAAAGCAAATTAACTCCTACCTATCCATCATCGACTAAACATGCGACTTCATTGCAGGATTGAAATAGAGAATCAGAGCTGACCATCAGGGGTAAAAAAAACTAAAAAAACAGCAATAGAAGGAAAAAGAAAAAGTGCCGCAAGTTTTCTGCAATTTCCTTCCTAAGCTTTGAAGCTTCGGCAACCGAGGGGGAGTTGGGTATTTTCACCAAACATCAAAGCTTTGGGCTACATAGCTACCGTAATTCAAACAAGCAACAACATAGAAGGAAGCTATGCAAACTCTTAAAGCTTTTCATGCAAGCCTACGGACGAAGTGACTGCAACCAAAAAAAAAAAACTTGCTGCACTTTCCGTCTCCAACGCAGATTTCTACAACTTGATTAGATACTCTTCAAAACCAACCCTACAACTTTAGGCTAAGCAAACACATAAACACTACCATCCAAACAAGCAGAAAACATAGAAAGAGATCATGCAAAAAAAAAATTCTGGAGGAATATACAAAAATAGTTTGGCAATTTGATGGTTCATTTTCCAGCAAAGTGTTCGAACATGATTCAGAAAACTTGGTGGGCTGTTACAGAAAAGGAGACCGCAAAACAGGAGCATGTAATGCAACTTTTCTCATTTTTCAAACAAGAATTCCAGAATTCAATATGGATGGAAATTGAATAAAACCGATGAAAGTTAGCCGGAAACAAACAAAGGAACCTTCTTTAACACATATCCATGGATCACAGCCCTTCTTTTTAAACAGATTCACACAGTGAATGCATACAAGAGAGAAGGCTTCAGTACTTCATGAATCCAGCGACTAAGAACAGGTAAAAGCTATTACCTTTACGCCTTTCAAGAGTCAAATAGGAGCTGAGATGATCGATAAAAGGACCTTCGTTCGACTGAAAATCTTCTCTTTCTGATTATGCTACTCCTTTGTTCCTCCTTTGCGGTTTCGCTATCGATGCCTTCAACGGTGCACTTTTCCTTTTCACTTTTTTTTTTGTGCTAGTTCCTCCCTATTCTCTCCTCTCAATTTTCTCACCGCCGTCGCTTCTCAGAACTCCAAACCCTAGCTGCCGTTATTCTCCTCTCCCCTCTAATCTCCCTCAGCCGTCACCTCTCACTATTTTTTCTCTCAGCCCTCACACACTCCTCAACCCTTTCCAGCCGTCAGGTCCCCTCTCCCTTTTTGCTTCTCAAAACTCCCCCTTCGCACCGCTTTAGCCGTCAACCTTAGCCGTTCCAGAAAACTCTCAGCCTTCCCCAGCTCTCTGGTTTCTTGCTCTCTCTCAAAACCCTCGCCGTTACCCTCCTTTTCCCCCCTTCTTCCTTTTATAACAAACAAAACACTAAACCCTCCTCTCAAAGGTCCTGATGGAAGCCAAGTCATTAGCTTTGTGGATCATCCGATGGTGAACAAAAAAAACAAGGAGTTCAGATGCATTTTTTTTTTGATGTCTGGTTCCGTTTCTCATTTTTCTGCTTGAAATAAGAAATGGGCACAGATCCTGTGTAGCTCGGGTGCATGAGCTTGTTTCCTTCTTTTTTCTTTTTTCTTTTTTTTTCTCTTTTTTTTAATTAAATAACAATGAATTTGAATGTAAAATAACTAAAGCATATTTTTGTGAATGATTTTTTTCGATAAATTCTATGCTAAAAATGACTTAAAAATAAAAAACACTAAAATAAAATAAAAAAACTATACTAAAAATTTGGTGTCTACACCAGCTTGCGGCCGCGGAAAAATTCTGGCAACGAAAGAGTGAGCTGTGAGGACTTGAAAATTCATCTATTTTTCCTTATAATTCCCTTTTATTTTGAATAAGTTAATTTATAATTTTGTTACTAATAATTTACTCCCTCAATAGTTGTAATAAATAATAGAATCAAAAATTTTACTTTTACTTGTATAATTAGAGTAAACTAGGGTTTTTGTGTATTTTGGTAGTGTGATCAGTTGGTGAGGTGTGTGTACTAAATTGCGTGGATAAGAGTGAATATTAGGTAAGGGGAAGTGTGTGATTAGAAGTGCTAATAATAAGTTAGTGAATCATAAATTAAAACAAAGGTACAAGAGAGTTATGGAATAGGCTTGAACTGATGTGCGCCATTTGTTACCGGTTGAGTACACCACTTGACCAATACTTTCTTACCCTAATCTCTTTGTTTTTATTTCATTTAATCCTCCCTAAATTAACCCTTAAGTCAACCAAAATATTTGACTAAGAAAAGGAAAGAAAAGAAAAAAAAAGTGGAGAAGTCTTGGCTTGACAAGTGTCAATGATCCAAGGTAAGTTTGACTAAGAATTTTCTTTCCTTCTTATCTTTTCTTTTGGCCAATTTTTTCTTCCATTTCTTCATGTCTTGGCGGAACCATTAGCAGAGAAAAGAGAGGAGAAAAAACTTCCATTTCGATTCTGATTTTGCCTTGTTAAGTTGGAATCATAAAAACTAAACCGAACAAACTTGCACTAAGGAAGCAAGGAAGCTTGTATCGGAGAGTTTTTGGAGAGGAAGCCTTGGTTTTTTCATTTTCTTCAAGGGGTTGAAGGCGTAAGATGAACAACTTCCTTTCTCTTTCTTATTCTTGCAAGTTATAGTGAAGATGACTTGAAACTTGGAATTTTATGGATGATAATCTAGATTTGGTGAAGATTGGTGAAATTTCAGCCTAGGGTTTATGATTTTCAGCCTTGATTTGTGTTGTTCACCCATGATATGTTGGTATTGAGCTTGGTTATGGACTTGTGAGGTGATTGGTAGCTTTATTGTGACTTTTTAGCTTCTAAATAGAAATTTTCAGCTTTCCTAAAGATTTTCAGCTTAATATTGTGATGATATATGCTAGAAATGAGCTCCAATTAGATGGTTTTATGGCCTAGCTTAAGAGCTGCTTTTATCTTATTACTTGTGTGTTGATTTGGGGCTGATTTGAGAAGAAAATGAAGCCTTGAAAATTGCTGAAAAATTTGGTAAGCACAAAGGCAATGCTGGCCGTTTTTTCCTCGCGTGGGATAAGTGAGTGAAAGCGGAAATAGGGATGTGCCTTGTGCTCAATTTGGGACTTAGTTATGTAGGGATGCTTAAGTTGATCTTGTGGGTGACTTATAAGCGAAAATTTTGCTCAAAAGTGTATAGTTTTCAAGGAGAAAGTAGTGACTACTTTAAACGCAATTTCATAGTTTCTTATACCAAGTCACGAATTTAAAAGTTTTAAATTCTTCTTTATCGAAACCAAAAGAGCGAGCATGAATTTTCTAGGGTTTGATAAATAAAATGGGTAATACTTAAATGAGTTCTAATTACTTGGTTTTCTTTAACCAAAACTCCTATATTTTGAAACTCTAATTGATTTTAAACTGTTAAACAGTATTTTATCGCAGATTTGGACTCCAACTAGGGAGTTGTACCTGAACTTGGTTTTGGAAAGCAATAAATCATTGGTGAGTGTTTCCAAGTGCATGTTTGAACTTATTACCTGAATTAATTGCTTTGTTAATGTGATTGGACGGTACTTAACCTGTTTGATAGGGTAAGGGTGTACCTTATCGCACTTACCCTAATGTGACTTATTATTGTGTACCGGTTACAAATGGTTTGATATATATATATATATATATATATGCGCATGACTTGAATACTGCCTGAGATCTTGACCCTAGTGGTTAGTCAGTCGAATCGAGCCAATAAGGGTTTGGTCGAGGAGACTGGCGAACTATAGGTACTATTTATTGTTTATTGTTTATTGTTTACTGTGTAATTCTTTGGATATGGTTCACTGGATTCGATACATTCGAGTATTACCATCATTATTAATTTGGAGTTCGGGCCCAGTAGGGGGTTGATTGGTAGATGGAGATTGGAGTTAAGTGGTGATCTACTAGATTGGTGACACTACTTTGAAAGTTGACGGAGTGTCAACTACATCTTGGCAAGCAGTGGCTGAGTTAGCTCGGAAGATCGACTGTATCCTTGTACCTGGAAATATTGAATATCTAATGATTTGCTATTTGAAGTGTTATTGTTTATTTTATGAATTCTTATGCTCGCTACTTTGATATTCCAAGTTTTTCCAATGGTTAATTTGCTACTTGGGTTTGCATGAAGTTTTGGGATCTCACTGAGCTTTGGCTCACTCTATTAGTTTTCTATTCCTTACAGAAATCGCGAGCATAGGCGTGAAGCTGCGAAAGGTTGGTTTTGTCTAGACTTTTAACTCTTGTAATTTTACCAGCGCTAGTGCTTGATTAGGGTTAGAAGTGTGACTAGAACTTGAATCTTTTGTTATGTTTGGATATGTATGAACATTTGAGATAGACGGGTGTATGGGTGTACATTTTAAGTTTGGAATTGCTGTTTCTTTTACTTTCGTTGTTATACATTATCTCGGAAGTTAATGTGAGTGAGTCCTGGCGAGAGTTGGACAGGCGGTCCGCTAACCTCTAGGATACGCCCTAGGGGAAGGTGGGGTCGTCACAGGTGGTATCAGAGCCTAGATTTGAATTGGTCTGGGTGGATTGAGTGACTTGTACTTGATATGGCTTATGTATGAACGTCTAAGTATGAAACCTTAGAGAGTAGGTGGCTAACTTAGTTTTACTTGTTTGAATTGTTTATTCCCGTAATGTTACTTGTGCTGTAGGCAATGGAAGGAGATAGCGAGAATGGGAGTGCCGAATGATCTCTACGGGTGCTTAGCTATCAGGAACATCCAGGAGGACCGGTACTTCAGTGGACCCCGGGACGTGGGGTAAGGCACTGTGATTGCTGGCGGACCTACTCATATCCCGATCGGGTGGTCCTTGCCATAGAGGACGAGAGGGAAATGTTGGCTAGTACTAATCGTAGGGCCCAAACTGAGATCGAGTGCCTGAGGGCAATGCTGGAAGAACAAGGTGCTAGAATTCGGAAGCTCGAGACTTCTATTCTCAAGGAATAGGAGTGAACCAATGTTTTTCGAGAGCAAGCACAGGAGGCTAATGGTCTCCTTGTTCGAGTGGTGAGAGAAGTAAGGGATCGAATTGATAACATTTTAATTGAGTGTGGGGCACTTGTGGAGGAAGCAGTACAGGTAAACTTGGCCGAGGAAGGTCAAGGGAATGTTGTGACGCCCCCACTTCTCCCAAGAGCGAATCCAAGAATATCCACGGGACGCCTGCCTAACTCTCGCTAGGACTCAAGATAATTCAATTCAAACTTAACGATTCATACCAAATAATACAAGTCTAAAATGAAGAGAAATTGCTTCCTTAACTAAATATCCAAATCTTACATCATGTTCTCAAAAGATACATCAAGTCCCAAAATACAACCATTAAAAGTCGACTAAACATTTACAACCAAGATTCCAATCAAAAGTATAACCTAGTCGGCTTTTCCAAAATCTTCCAATTTCAACATGTTAAGGAAAATAAACTAATGGGGTGAGCCAATACTCAGTGAGGCCAAGAAACACACATGTAAGCACGTAATCCAAGTAGCAACCACAATTTATCAAATAAAACAGTAGTATTCAAATAAATAACAATTCAAGCGAGAAAAATAAATAGAAACAATTCAACGATATAGGAGCTCTCAGGAGCTAAGTTCCACTTATTTCGCCAAACCTCGATCGAATACCTTCCCGTGATGACCCTCCGTCAACCGGGTCAGTATTTTAAGTTCGTAGAACTCCACTTTCTTCACAGTTCCGTCCACCATACATCGCACCGGGCTCGAACATCTATAAAGGCGCTACTACTCGAGTAGGCCAAGCGTGATCTCTCCAATAGATCAAACTTTTAGTTTTCTCATGGTTCACCAAGCTTCCCAACCAAGCCCTTGCCGGCTTGAGTCGCAAGGTCGGCCGATGAGTTTGGGCGTCCCCCAGTTCAGTTGTATATCAAGGAGATTCACTCCAACGATATGTATACAGTTCAGTTATGAGTCGAGAAGATTCACTCCAACGACATATGCAGCCATTGCATATAATTCAGTTCAGGTAATTCAATTTAATTCAGGCAATTAAATTTCAATTCATTTAAATGAGAACGAGTGCGATAAAGTACACACTCGACTCAGCAGTTATCAATTATTTAGTCCATAAGAAGCAATTCACATAATTGCAACAAAACATGCATTTGACACTCACCTAGTCAAAATAAGAGAGTGGTGCACAATCAAGTATTTAAGCGTCCGTTGTGAGGTCCTCTTGAAGGTCCCCTTGCGTGCCTGAGTAAAAATAATTGGCTATTACATGCTACCACTTAAAAAAACCCCTAGCTATCGGAGATGATTGTACCCTTGTACAATACTTAAGAAAATATCGTGAAAAGAGCCCTAATTACTCGTAAATCAAGGCTCTAAAGTGGGGTTTAATAATGCAAGGAGAAACTATTTTCCTTCAAGAAATCAAGTCTAAAACAGTCATTCAATATCGAAGGGTAGTGAAGAGTTTCTAAAAACTCAATTCCTTTCAAGTTCAAAAATTTCAGATTTAAGGAGCATTTTTTGAAAAATTATATCTTACACTCCATAAGTCCAAAATTAGAAAACTTGGTACCGTTGGAAACTAGATCCAAAGTGCTAAAAGTTCCTAGAAGACACTTTCCAAGATTCTAAATGAATGACACTCAAATTTCAGTTTAAAAGGGCTGACTTGGACTCCCAAGGCAGTTTTCAGTCTTAGTTTTCGGTAAACTTTGGAAATTCAGCAAAATTCACAGAAAGTGAACTGGTCTCTGAAATTTGTACCTCAATTAGGATTCCAATCAAGGTTTAAAACACAAGAAGCATAACTAGAATCGGAGTTTTGAGCACCAAGATATAGCAGCTCAAAGTTGGTTAAAACAAGGACTACTCGGTCCATTTTTCCAGGTTCGGAAGAACAACTTCGATATCTTGTTTGTATATCAAAACAGTCTTAGAATGTCACCAAAATTGGTATACTTCAACTTCCATATGAGGACTACTCTTCTATCGAATTTCATTTGAAACTTCACACGCGAAGGTGGTTAACAAAACTACCAAAGTTTAAGGAATTTCCAAGACAAATCTGTCTTCTAACTTCCTTTTCCTTTTTCAAACATTTGGCCCAATGAAATCAACTCAAATCTAGCTCATTTGTGAAACAAAGGTCTAAGAAACATCTAATATAGATTTGGTAGGTGATTGACATCAAAATTTTCAAAACAACATATCCCAAACCAAGTTAGGCCATTCGGCAAGCCAAAATTAGGGTTTTCCAGATTTGCTACAGTTTGGGAATTTGACTATATCTCACTCAATATAACTTGGAACTGAGAATGGTTGGTGGAGTTAGAAACTAGATTCAAAAGGTTATAATTGATCAAAAGAATTCATTTTGAAATTCAGTTTGCAAGCAAGAGAAAATAGAGCCACAAATTGCAGCTTCTAGTTTCCTCTCTGTTGGACTGACAGAACAGGGCAGCCAACTTTGATCAGTCACTACATATGACGCACTTCAAATTAGAAGGTACGAAAAAATACGGATGTCTAGTTTCAAATGCCACAAACGGTACTTGATTTCGACGTCCGAACAGAGAGTTATGATTGTTCAAAGATGCTCTGTCCAGAACACCTGGACACCGTTTTCTAGATTTGTACAATTTCAAAATTCTAATATTTACTCAACCAAATCAAGTGATTTTTGGTGGAAACTTTCCCCACATCCTACACAACATATCTACATCAGATTCAAGGTCATTTGAGAATCAAAAATTTGAACCAAGTGCACGGAAATAATAGGGCAGAATTCGGCCACTTCCTATGCAAGTTTCCTTCGATTTTCTTTTCACTCTTCTAACTTATATCCACTTGATTAACATATAATTAATACCAACAACACTCATAATCACCATATCAGTCCAATATATCCATTGTGGGATTTCATTGAGCCCACTCCAACATTTAAACTCAACCCACAACAATAACCATGAAGCTACAAGCTTCCTAGCAAAATTTAACCAACTAGAACTAAGATTAAGTGATCGGATGATTACCTTCTACTCCTTGGTGAAAATCAGAAATTTTACACTCTAAAGCCCCAAGAAAACCTTGAGAAAGATGTCCTCCACCAAGCCAAGGTGAATCTCCAAGTTGTTAGAAGTTGGATGGTGTTTTTGGGTGCAAGATTGGAGCAAAAATGGTGCAAGGTGAAGTTGGGTTTTCTCCTTCTTCTTCCTTGAAAGTGGCCGGCTATGGAGTGAAGAGAGAGAGAGTGAAATGTGTTGTGTGGCTTCTTGAGGAAGATTGGAGGAAAAATAAAGTGAAAGCTACTCAAAGTCAACTAGGAATAGTGTTTCCTGCGCGCGCGTTTCGTGTCCGTTTCCTCTCGGGTTTATTTCACTTGTGCACTAAACCTCCAAATATAATTCCTTTAATAATATAATTATTTACTCTTAGTAGTCTAAAAATAATTTCTAAAGTCCTTTAATTACTCACGCGCGTGAAAACGCGAACTTCCAACTCGCGCACGATAAAGCGCAATTTATAAGAAATTCTTGTAACGATAATATAATTTACCAATACTAGGGTAATTAAACATAAAATAACTATTTTAGAACTAATGCATGAGTTCTCAAATCTTCAAAGTCGCTGTACTTTCAAATCGAATATTGCCTCCAAACGCGTATTCACTAAATCTCACTAAACGGCTTCCGAAAATTAAATTTATTAACAGGACATTTTAAAAATATATGCAAGTCATAGTTCCATGTAAATGATTCTAAAAGGGTTCAAAAAAATTATTCGAAGAAAACGGGTAATTAATTATTTAAATAAGCCAGCAATATGAGATTAAAATAAGTAAATTTTTGGGTCCTTACATCCTCTCCCGCTTAAGAAAATTTCGTTCTCGAAATTATACCTTGATTTAAGAACAGGTCTGGATATTTTCTCGAATTTCTTCTTCCACTTCCCAGGTTGCCTCCTCCAATCCGTGGTTCCTCCAAAGAACTTTAACCAACGGAATCTGCTTATTTATCAATTCTTTCACCTTATGATCTAAAATCTTTATCGGTTTCTCCTCATAGGTCAGCATCTCATCAATTTCAATATCTTCCGGTTGCAGGATATGAGAAGGGGCTGGGTGATATTTCTTGAGCGTAGACTCGTGGAAAACATTGTGAATCCGAGACAGACTCGGTGGCAATTCCAACTTATACGCTACATTTCCCACGCGTTGAATAACTTTATAAGGTCCTACAAATCTCGGTTGTAACTTATTTCCTCTTCCTGCCATCAAACTCGTTTTCAGAGGAGTAATCTTAAAGAATACTTGATCTCCAACCACAAATTCTAAATCCTTCCTTCGGTTATCAGCATAACTCTTTTGACGACTTTGTGCGGTTTGAATCCTCTGGCGTACCCAACAAAAAAGCGAATCCTCTGGCATACCCAACTTCACTTTTTCGTTCGCCTCTTCAATCCAAGGCACTATAGTCGGGTCTAAGATTTTTCGTTCATCTACTTCATCCCAACAAATCGGAGATCTACACTTCCGACCATAAAGTGCTTCGTACGGGGCCATTTGAATTGAAGAATGAAAACTATTGTTATAAACAAATTCCACCAATGTCAAATACTTACTCCAACTCTCCCCAAAATCCAAAACACAGGTTCTCAACATGTTCTCAAGAGTTTGAATCATCCTCTCAGATTGTCCATCGTTCTGGGGATGGTAATTAGTACTAAAATTCAATCTAGTCCCTAACACTTCTTGCATCTTTTGCCAGAATCTTGAAACAAACCTAGGGTCTCTATCGGACACAATAATTACAGGTATCCCGTGTAACCTGATAATCTCATCCAAATATAACTTAGCTAACTTCTCTAACGGGTACTTCATATTAATCGGTAGAAAATGAGCCGATTTAGTCAATCTATCCACTGTTACCCAAATGGCATCATGTCCTTTTTGTGTCATAGGTAATCTAGATACAAAATTCATGGCGATATTTTCCCATTTTCACTCAGGTATCTCTAAAGGTTGCAAAAGACCAAACAATTTCTGATGTTCGGCTTTAACCTGTTGACAAATCAAACAGGTCTGGACAAATTGAGTAATTTCCTTTTTCATGCTCTCCTACCAATACAAACTCTTCAAGTCTTGGCACATTTTATTTCCTCCAGGGTGTATCGTAAATTTTGATCGGTGTGCCTCTTCCAAAATTTCTTTCTTAAGTCATTCATTCTTTGGCACCACTATCCGATTCCGAAACTCAATATACTATTCACTCCTAAGTTAAAATCCGACTTTTCTCCCTTTTTGACTCTTTCCAACCACTTTTGCACTTCAGGATCCTTCTCCTGAGTCTCCTTGATACGTTCCAACAAAGTGGATTTCACGATGATATTTTCCAGAATTACTTTTCTCGGTTCAAGTCGGGGATTCCATACACTAACCTCCTCCAACAAATGCATCTCTTTAATCATCAATCCTACCACCTGCCCTTGACGATTTAAAGCATCAGCCACTACATTGACTTTTCTTGGATGATACTTTATCATGCAATCATAGTCTTTCAAGAATTCTATCCACCTACGTTATCTCAAATTTAACTCCTTTTGAGAAACAAATACTTAAGACTTTTGTGATCAGTAAAAACCTCAAACGTTACTCCATAAAGATAATGCCTCCATTTCTTTAAAGCAAACACTACAGCCGCTAAGTCCAAATCATGAGTCGGGTAATTTTCTTCGTGCGGTTTTAACTTCCTAGAGGCATACGCTATCACTTTCTCATTTTGTATTCAAAAACATCCCAAGCCTTCCTTGGAAGCATCTGTGTAGACTACAAAGCTATTCTTCCCATTTAGTAGAGCTAACACAGGTGCTCTCGTTAAACGTCTCTTTAGCTCTTGGAAGCTTTCTTCACACTTAGGACTCCATATAAACTTCCCACTTTTCTTGGTTAACTCAGTCATAGGTCCAGCAATTCTAGAAAAGTTCTTGATGAATCTTCGGTAATATCATGCTAATCCTATAAAATTTTGAACTTCAGTAGGGTTTTCCAGTCGCTTCCACATAGAAACCGCTTCAACTTTGACTGAATCCACTTTAATCCTGTCCTTAGAAATTATGTGACGCAAGAATGTCATTTTTTTCAACAAAAATTCATACTTGCTAAACTTAGCATACAACTGATGTTCCCTCAAAGTTTGAAAAATAATTCTCAAATGTTTCTCATGATCCTCCACAGTTTTAGAGTACACTAGTATATCATCAATGAATACCACCACAAAGTGGTCCAGATAAGATTTAAAGACCCTGTACATCAAATCCATAAAAGCAGCAAGTGCATTCGTTAACCCGAACGGTATTACGGCAAACTCAAAGTGTCCATACCTCGAGTTAAAAGCAGTTTTGGGTATATCTTTTTCCAAAATCCTCAACTAGTAATAACCCTGTCTAAGATCCAACTTGAAAAATACTACCGCCCCTTGCAATTGATCAAACAATTCATCAATGTGGGGCAAAGGGTATTTATTCTTAATGGTGGCATCATTTAAGTCTCGATAATCTATGCACAGTCTTAAACTTCCGTTCTTTTTCTTAACAAACAATACCGGGGCTCCCTACGGTGAATCACTCTCCTTTATAAAACCCTGCTCCAGTAAATCCTGTAATTACAATTTCAACTATTTCAATTCAACTGGAGCCATTCTATACGGTTCTTAGAGATAGGTGCTACTCCCGGAGTTACATCAATCTTAAAGGCTATTTCCCTTTTCGGGGGTAAAGACTCTAACTGCTCAGGAAAGACGTCTGGATACTCGTTCATTACAGGCGTATCCTCCAATCTCACTTTGTCGCCAGGAGTATTTATAAGAAAAGCCAAATATCTTCGAGCTTCCTTACTTAATATTTTTCTATCCCGAATCCCTGAAATAAGTGCATACGAAACTAATCTACCCCTTACATCCAATTTCAGTATGCACAATTTCACTGTTTTCGTCTTACAGTTCAACTGGGCGTTGTAACGGGCTAATCAATCCATTCCTAGGATCACATCATATCCCTTAATCGCTAAACCCATCAGATCAGCTAGCAACTTCCGTTCTCCAACCCATATCTCACAATTTTTATACACCAAATTAGCTAGTAAACTTTGATCCCCAGTAGGTGTTCTAACCTCTAAATTATAAGGTAACTTAATTGGCTTCAAGTCTATTCCACTCATGAAATTAGGGTTTACAAAAGAATGTATTGCACCTGGATCAATTAAAACCTTAGCCAAACGGTGGAAAATAGGGATCATACCTTCAACCACCTCAGTAGCATCGGGGATCTGTTGATAGTCCAATGCATAAACCCTAGCAGGTACCTTTGGTCGACTCCCTCCAGTACTGGTCTGTTTAGAGGTTGACTTTTCTGACTTTTGAGTACTACCTCCCATCTTCAGCTTACTTGGACAATTCACGAGTTGATGTTCAGTACTACCACAGAACAAACA
Source organism: Coffea eugenioides (assembly GCF_003713205.1). NCBI lineage: Eukaryota > Viridiplantae > Streptophyta > Magnoliopsida > Gentianales > Rubiaceae > Coffea > Coffea eugenioides. The sequence continues at coordinate 26,578,187 of NC_040037.1, forward strand.
CTTCCCAGACTTTTTCCAACAGTCATTCTTCGAGTGGTTTGGTTTACCACAGTAACCATAAGTAACTTGAGGGGTTACGTCCGAACCACTAGAAGGCATTCCTCTCGCTTGAACTGGCCTACTACGACCTCCTCTGGATAGAGCTCCTCTTGAAGCTCCAACGGTCCTCACTCCTCCCATTCCTCTTCCCATCTTAGAAGGTGGGGTACTTTTACTAGCCTGTCCAGAAGTATGACTAGAAAAGTTCCTTTTCTTATTGTGGAAGTCCCTAACTTGCGTTCTTGTGCTCTCAACTCTTTGTATTTTCTCTAAAGTCTCAGTAAACGTAGAGATTTGGGCCGCAGCCAAGCCCTCCTGGATCTCCACATTAAGACCTTGCACGAAACGTCTTATCCTTTTCCGCTCATTAGTCACCAATTCGGGAGCGTACTTAGAAACCTTAGTAAACTTCCCTTCGTACTCAGCTACACTAAGGGTTCCTTGTCTCAACTTTATAAACTCATCCTCCCGTTTCTCTTGGATCAGAGGCGGAAGAAATTTCTCATTAAACTCTCTCGTGAAATTTTTCCAAGTCCAAAGGGTTTGGGTTCTTTCCCACTTTCCCTTTATCATATCCCACCAAGCACGTGCTACTCCCTCAAATTAGAAAGCAGCAAAGTTCACTCGCTTATCTTCAGTATAGTCTAAAGCGACAAATATGTTGGCCATTCTCTCCAACCAATTCTCCGCTGCTTCGGGGTCGGGCTCTCTAGTGAACTTAGACAGGTTAAATTTCAGGAACCTCTCCAAAACCCTATCTTCCCCTCTATCTTGGCCCCCGGGCTGGTTAAGTGGCCCTGGACCCTATCTCTCGACTAACCGCTCAAGGATATCAGTCATCCTATTAATGGCAGCAGCCACTTGATTACCCTCTAAATTTCCTTGTCCCTGAGTCGGCCCAGTTGCCGATCCCTGATCATCCCCTTGAGGTTGAACTTGCCTAGACCCTCGCCCACGACCTCATCCACTCTTTCATCCGTCCATAATTCTAGTGGTGCCCAGTGCAAGAAACAAAAGTGATCACGCGAGGAATTTCTTAAAACAAGAGCCAACTTGAAAACATTGAAAATAACAATAATTAACATGTATTTACACTTTAAATTTCATACAATTAGCAAGTCATGGGGGAATTACAAAAATATAGCACACAAGTGGCACCAAAGTACTTTTAGTCATGCACGACTAAAGTAAAGCCAAGTGGCTCAAAAGTAGGCCACACAGTCAAACAAAAATACAATGGCCTTGGCACTAGCATCACCCCAGTTATTTCTAACCTCAAAAGTCAAAAGTCTATCACTCTAGGCCTAGTTCACAGTAGGGCTATCAGGTGAAATTTCCTCCTCAGGGTCCTCCTCCGGATCCTCTTCCTGAGCCGGATTCTGAACAACCTCCATCACCTCGTCTATCAGCATAGTGGCATCGGCCATGATCCCGGAAGCCCGATCACGGACCTTCTCGCCTATCCTAGTAAGTCGAGCCCTAACTCTCTGAAACTCGTCACGGGCGGCCTTAGCTCTAGCCATCTCGCCTACTACCAGTCTCTCCAGCTCGGTAATCCTATCACTCTGAGCATTCACCATAAGGTTTAGCTCCTCTACCTCCTGAAGTAGAGCTCTGTTGGCATTCACCAACTAACGTCGCTCATCATCAATGGCAAACACGAGGTTATTCAGGAAGGCGTGTGTCGCCTTACAAATGCATCGAGGATACCTAGTGGAAGGTGAGTAGAGCACACGAGCTCCTCCACCCTATGCTTGATAGTAAATAGATCTAAGGGGTTCCACGTAGCCATTAGCATGACCGTTACCATTAGTTGCGGGTTTCCCGTTTCCATTCTCCATCCCTGCAAAATAACCACAATTTTCAGATTAGAAACTTAAAGTCGCTAACTCGCTCAAATATCACTTAGGGCATAACTAAGTCATCTCATCTCAAATCTTAAGGGTAAGGTCTTTAATATATCTCTCAAATAGATCTCTAACCTAGCGTTCTGATACCAACTGTGACGCCCCCACTTCTCCTAAGAGCGAATCCAAGGGTATCCGCGGGACATTTGCCTAACTCTTGCCAGGACTCAAGACAATTCAATTCAAACTTAACGATTTATACCAAATAATACAAGTCTAAAATGAAGAGAAGTCGCTTCCTTAACTGAATATCCAAATCTTACATCATGTTCTCAAAAGATATATCAAGTCCCAAAATACAACCATTAAAAGTCGACTAAACATTTACAACCAAGATTCCAATCAAAAGTATAACCTAGTCGGCTTTTCCAAAATCTTCCAATTTCAACCTGTTAAGGAAAATAAACTAATAGAGTGAGCCAATACTCAGTAAGGCCAAGAAACACACATGCAAGCACGTAATCCAAGTAGCAACCACAATTTAGCAAATAAAACAGTAGTTTTCAAATAAATAACAATTCGAGTGAGAAAAATAAACAGAAACAATTCAAGTATATAGGAGTTCTCAGGCGCTAAGTTCCACTTGCTTCGCCAAACCTCGATCGAATACCTTCCCGCGATGACCCTCCGTCAACTGGATCGGTATTTAAAGTCCGTAGAACTCCACTTTCTTCACAGTTCCATCCACCATACACCGCACTGGACTCGAACATCTATAAAAGCGCTACTACTCGAGTAGGCCAAGCGTGATCTCTCCAATAGATCAAGTTTTTAGTTTTCTCATGGCTCACCAAGCTTCCCGACCAAGCCCTTGCCGGCTCGAGTAGCAAGGTCGGCCGATGAGTTTGGGCGTCCCCCAATTCAGTTGTATATCGAGGAGATTCACTCCAATGAGTTATGGGTCGAGAAAATTCACTCCAACGACATATGCAGCTATAGCATATAATTCAGTTTAGGTAATTCAATTTAATTCAGGCAATTAAATTTCAATTCATTTAAATAAGAATGAGTGCGATAAAGTACACACTCGACTTAACAGTTATCAATTATTCAGTCCATAAGAAGCAATTCACATTATTGCAATAAAAAATGAACTTCACACTCACCTAGTCAAAATAAGAGAGTGGTGCACAATCAAGTGTTTAAGCGTCCGCTGTGAGGTCCTCTTGAAGGTCCCCTTGAGTGCCTGAGCAAAAATAATTGGCTATTACATGCTACCACTTAAAATAAACCCTAGCTATCGGAGATGATTGTACCATTGTACAATACTTAAGAAAATATCGTGAAAAGAACCCTAATTACTCGTAAATCGAGGCTCTTAAGTGGGGTTTAATAATGCAAGGAAAAACTATTTTTCCTTTAGGAAATCAAGTCTAAAACAGTCATTCAATATCGAAGGGTAGTGAAGAGTTTCTAAAAACTCAATTCCCTTCAAGTTCAAAAATTTCAGATTTAAGGAGCATTTTTTGAAAAATCATATCTTACACTTTGTAGGTCCAAAATTAGAAAACTTGGTACTGTTGGAATCTAATTCCAAAGTACTAAAAGTTCCTAGAAGACACCTTTCCAAGATTCTAAATGAAAGACACTCAAATTTCAGCTTAAAGGGGCTGACTTGGACTCCCAAGGCAGTTTCAATTTTAGTTTTCGGTAAATTTTGAAAATTCGGCAAAATTCACAGAAAGTGAACTGGTCTCTGAAATTTGTACCTCAATTAGGATTCCAATCAAGGTTTAAAACACAACAAGCTGAACTAGAATTGGAGTTTTGAGTGCCAAGATATAGCAGCTCAAATTTGGTTAAAACAAGGACTACTCGGTCCATTTTTTTAGGTTCGGAAGAACAACTTCGGTATCTTGTTTGTATCCATATGAGGACTACTCCTCTATCGAATTTCAATTGAAACTTCACACGGGAAGGTGGTAAACAAAACTACCAAAGTTTAAGGAATTTCCAAGACAAATCTGTCTTCTAACTTCCTTTTCCTTTTTCAAACATTTGGCCCAATGAAATCAACTCAAATCTGGGTCATTTGTGAAACAAAGGTCTAAGAAACATCTACTATACATTTGGTAGGTGATTGACATCAAAATTTTCAAAACAACATGTCCCAAATCAAGTTAGGCCATTCGGCTAGCCAAAATTAGGATTTTCCAGATTTGCTACATTTGGGAATTGGACTATATCTCACTCAATATAACTTGGAATTGAGAGTGGTCGGTGGAGTTAGAAACTAGATTCAAAAGGTTATAATTCCTCAGAAAAATTCATTTTGAAATTCAATTTGCAAGCAAGAAAAAATAGAGCCACAAGTTGCATCTTCTAGTTTCCTCTCGATTGGACTGACAGAACAGGGCAGCCGACTTTGATCAGTCACTACAGATGACTCACTTCGAATTAGAAGGTGCGGAAAACTACGGATGTCTAGTTTCAAATGCCGTAAATGGTACTTGATTTCGACATCCGAGCAGAGAGTTATGATCGTTCAAAGATGCTCTGTCCATAACACCTGGACACCATTTTCCAGATTTGTACAATTTCGAAATTCCAACTTTTACTCAACCAAATCAAGTGATTTTTGGTGGAAACTTTCCACACATCCTACACAACATATCTACATCAGATTCAAGATCATTTGAGAATAAAAAATTTGAACCAAGTGCACGGAAATAACAGGGCAGAATTTGGCCACTTCTTATGCAAGTTTCCTTCGATTTTCTTTTCACTCTTCTAATTTATATCCACTTGATTAACACATAATTTACACCAACAACACTCATAATCACCATATCAGTCCAATATATCCATTGTGGGATTTCATAGAGCCCACTCCAACATTTAAACTCAACCCACAACAATAACCATGAAGCTACAAGCTTCTTAGCAAAATTTAACCAACTAGAACTAAGATTAAGTGACTGGATGATTACCTTCTACTCCTTGGTGAAAAATAAAAAATTTTGCACCTCTAAAGCCCCAAGAAAACCGTGAGAAAGATGTCCTTCACCAAGCCAAGGTGAATCTCTAAGTTGTTAGAAGTTGGATGGTGTTTTTGGGTGCAAGATTGGAGCAAAAATAGTGCAAGGTGAAGTTGGGTTTTCTCCTTCTTCTTCCTTGAAGGTGGCAGGCTATGGAGTGAAGAGAGAGAGAGAGAGTGAAATGAGTTGTGTGGCTTCTTGAGGAAGATTGGAGGAAAAATAAAGTGAAAGCTATTCAAAGTCAACTCGGAATAGTGTTTCCAGCGCGCGCGTTTCGTGTCCGTTTCCTCTCGGGTTTATTTCACTTGTGCACTCAACCTCTAAATATAATTCCTTTAATAATATAATTATTCACTCTTAGTAGTCTAAAAATAATTTCTAAAGTCCTTCAATTAGTCACGCGCGTGAAAACGCGAACTTCCGATTCGCACGCGATAAAGTGCAATTTCTAAGAAATTCTTGTAACGATAATATAATTTACCAATACTAGAAAGTGAAAGCTATTCAAAGTCAACTCGGAATAGTGTTTCCAGCGCGCCCGTTTCGTGTCCGTTTCCTCTCGGGTTTATTTCACTTGTGCACTAAACCTCTAAATATAATTCCTTTAATAATATAATTATTCACTCTTAGTAGTCTAAAAATAATTTCTAAAGTCCTTCAATTAGTCACGCGCGTGAAAACGCGAACTTCCGATTCGCGCGCGATAAAGTGCAATTTCTAAGAAATTCTTGTAACGATAATATAATTTACCAATACTAGGGTAATTAAGCATAAAATAACTATTTTAGAACTAACGCATGAGTCCTCAAATCTCGAAGGTCACTGTACTCTCAAATCGAATATTACCTCCAAACGCGTATTCACTAAATCTCACTAAACGGCTTCCGAAAATTAAATTTATTAACGGGACATTTTAAAAATATATGCAAGTCATAGTTTCATGTAAATGATTCTAAAAGGGTAGAAATAAATTATTCGAAGAAAACGGGTAATTAATTATTTAAATAAGCCAGCAATATGAGATTAAAATAAGTGAATTTTTAGGTCCTCACAAATGTAGCTCCTAGTGACTCAGGAGCCAGCCGCACCTGAAGAGGTGGTGGAGTTGGCCGGATCAGTGGCAAACTGAGTTAGAAATCTAGGGTTTGGGGGTTGTGCAAGGTAGTTAGGACATAGTATAGGATGGTGGGGATGACACGTCACCTTTCTTGTTTTGTTTTTGATATTGACGTGTGATGGTTGATATATATAGCGTACTTTTTTGTTCTATGTCCTTTGGTTGCTATAATTACTTGATTTTGTTAGGTTGATATGTACAGTACTTCATGACTTGATATGTGAATTGCTATGATATGTATATAAAGAAAGTATGTTATTTTAAATGTGCTCTATTATTTTCATTTTATGATTTGAAAATGTTTTTATCGAGCTTTATAGCTACTTTATTTTGCTTATACCTATATAGTCTATTTTCCAAAAAAGGCATGGAAGGTAGGCGAAGTCAGGGACGTGGGACTAGTCGAGGATGCGGTTCTAACCGTGGACGTGGAGTTAGACAAGTACAAGAACCGAGAGAAGAGAGAGACGCGACGGCCGAGCAACAACCTGAACCTAGGGTTGAAGGAGGGGATCAAGTAGTAACGACAATTCAGCAAATGACTAATATATTAGCTCGATTGATAGAGCAGCAGGGTCAAGCCCCTGCCAATCAGTCTAGGGGCCCTGAAATTGGGGAAGATAGGGTCCTTGTGAGACCCCAAAATTTTACTTTTCTTTATAACCCTTATGTGAACTCACTTACCTTTGATTCTTGGTAGCTTTAATGGTTGAATTTGAGTCAAGAGAGTGAATTTTGTTAAGAAAAGTTTCATATTCTCAAGTTGTTAGAAAATCTAAAATTTTTTGCAGGAGGCTCTGCGCAGCTTTGGGAAATTGGCTATAACTTCATATAGGAAGGTCAGAATTGAGTTCCGTTTGTTGTATTTGAAACTAGACTCATAGGGCTTCTTACGGTGGAAAATTGAGAGTTTGATTCAATCTTTATAAATTCCAGAAAATTGGCAAAGTTGACTGAAAATTCTGCCCTGCACAAGTAAACATAGGAATGTTGTAGTAGTTTATGGCTCAATTTGGACCAACTTATGAACTAAATCTCTTTGAGGTGGCTTCTAAAGATTTTTAGTATTTGAAGTCTAGTTTTTAACAAGCCAAGTTATATAAAATTTTGATATTTATAACTCAAGTTATAATTTTTCTAAAGGAAGGGCATAAGTTAGGGTTTTTGTGCATACTAGGGTTTTGATGTGTGTTTTTGGGTGCATTTTGGTAGTGTGATTCTGAGGACTTGTAAAATGCCTAGTATTTTCTTAAAAATTCCCTTTTATTTGGAATCCATTATTTTAAAATAGCTTTACTACTCATTCACTTCCTCAATAGTTACAATTAATCATAGAACCAAGGGTTTTCCCATTACTTTCATCGTTAAGGTAGACTAGGATTTTTACGTCTTTTGATAGTGTGATTAATTGGTGAGGTATGTGTACTAAATTTTGTGGATAAGAAGAAGTATTAAGTAAGAGAAAGTGTGTGATTAGAAGTGCTACAAATAAGTTAGTGAATCACAAGTTAAAACACAAGTGCAAGAGAGTTAAGGAAAATAGGCTTAAACCGACGTGCGCCATTTGTTGCCGGTGGAGTACCGCACTTGACCAATACTTTCTTACCATAATCTCATTGTTTTATTTTATTTTTCCTTTTCCTAATTTTATCTTAAGATGGCCGAAATTTTTGACCAAAAATAAGAGGAAAAACAAAATATCCAAGGCCTTGACTAAGACCTTTGACCAAAGACCATTCTAGTCTTTACCTTGTAAACTCTCCTTAAGGGCTATTCATTTTCTCCCTCTCTTGGCCGAACTAGAGAGAGAGAAAAGAGAGGAGAAATTTCACATTTCATCTTGGATTTTGATTGATTTGGAGAGAAATCAACAAGAACCATAAATCTAAACCGATTAAACTTGCAACAAGGTGGCAAGGAAGCTTTGGGTGGAGTAATTTTGCTTGGGTAGCCTTGATGTTGTGTATTTCCTTGAGGTTTGAAGGTATTAAGCTAAGAAACTCTTCTTCTCTCTCTTATCTTGCATTTTATTGGATAGATGACTTGAATCTTATAAGTTTTATGGATGATAACCTAGATTGGTGAAGATTGATGGAATTTCAAGCTAGGGTTTCATTTTCCAGCTTTAATGTTTAAATTCCAGCCTTGATATGCATTTTCTAGCCATTAGATGAACTTGATAGTTTTGATATGAGATGGTTTAACTTTGATGTGAACTTTTAAGCTTTTGTATATGGTTTTCCAGCTTTGGTTGAATTTCCAGCTTTAGTTATAAAATTCCAGCTTTAGTAGTGAAATTTCCAGCTTTGATGATGAACTGCCCTGCTTCTGACCAGCTACATTCGTCCATATTAGAGGCTGAATTAGGCTTACGTCAAAACATAAAAGTTGTAGGAAATGATGCTATATAGCTGCCTGTAAAATTTCAGCTCAATCGGAGCACTGTAACATGTGAAATGACTGGAATACCCCTGACTGCCAAAAGCCTCATTTCATGGACAGTTTTGAAATTTCACAACTTTGGCCTCATTTTTCACCTTGATCCATATCAAATCAGCCTTTGGCCAAAACACAAAACTTTTAACTCTATGTTTCAGATTTCCAATGCATCTAAAATGGTCTCAATCGGAATTGTGTAGCCTGAGTTATTGCCATTTGAATCCAGTACTGACAACCAGACTGACAATGAACTTCTGGTTCTGTAATCTCCAAATTCGACCTAGATCAACTATGAACTGGGTTGAGTTGTCTTCATGAAAGTTGTAACCCTTTGTCTTAACTTTGAAACGGTATAATTGTGCCTCAATCCGATAAACGTAGTTCCATTTGTGACCAAAATACTATAAGATGTCAAAACTGCTGGTTAACATTTTGTCTTCAAAACGGATTTCTGGTTGTATTATTAGACTTGTGATGTAATTGGATGATTTTGGAGCCTAATTGAAGAGCTAGGGTGGTGGTATTTCTTGTGTGTGATTTTGGGGCTGACTTTAGAAAAATAATGAAGCCATAAATGGCTAAAAAAATAGGTAAACACAAAGGGCATTCTGCCCAAATTCTCACTCGCGGGTTAGACGTATGTATTCGCAACTTGAGCGGAAATTTGAGGACAAATTGAATTCGCTTTGTCTAGGGTATCCAAGCCTTCGTTCATAGAGGTATATAAGTTAGTGATGTCGGCCAAAACTTGTACCTTTGGAAAATGAAAGTAACAACTAATAGAAATACATTTTCTCGTTATTTCAACTCAAACGGAGATTTCAAAGGTTAATCACTTTAAAGTTTCACTGTTTTAAGAGCGAGCATGAGTTTACAAATATTCTCCAAATAAGTTTCAATTATGTGATTCTCGTTAAACGAAGCGTTTAAGTTTTGAACCTTAGTCACTTTCAAAAGCTCTTAAACAATGTATTATCGGAGACTTGGATTCCAAACAAGGAGTAATACCTGAACGTGATCCGTACATGCACTACATCTTTGGTGAGTGCTTCCAAATACCTGATTGAACTGGACACTTATTTTCAATACTTGACCCATGTGATTTAATGATATATAATTTATTTGATCGGGCAAGTGTGTACTTTATCACACTTGCCCTAATATGATATATATTTTTTTATTGTTGCAATTGACTTGATATACTTGTACTTGACTTATAAGTGCTGAGCGGCAGCATGTACCACACTCACTGTGAGTGGGAGGTGCCTCTCATTCCCGTCTCTGTACTTTTATTTTGATTCAGTCGATTGGAGATGTTATTTCATCGACTTCTTGGGGACCCAAACCCCACTGGCTAGTTAATCGAGTCGAGCTGGCAAGGGTTTGGTCGATTAAATAACGAACCATGGGTATCTAGTGTTGTCGAGTGAAATGTTGTTGCTCACTTTTATGAACTTTTCATGTTCATTACTTTGCTACGTGATACTTGCACTTTTAAATAATGATCAACTTGCTATTTGGAATCTCACTGGGCTTTTAGCTCTTTCCACGCCATTTGTTTTCCTTACAGGGGGTACGAGCGAGGTGTGAGACTGGTACAGAATAGTTTAGTTTTGAAGTTTTGAAATGGAACTCACGCTAGCACTCGACTAGGGTTGATTGTACTCGAATTGTAAACACTTTGAAATATTTTGGTGTGTAGAAGCTTTGTATATGGATTTGAGCATCAGTGTAGATATTAAGTTGAAGTGTGTTGACCTTGGTCCCTAATTTTTGATGTTTACAAAACAATAGATAATACTAATATCTCTTCAAGAAATATTTTCAGTTGTGAAGCAAATCAGATTCCAAGATCAAGTGCAATTGAAAGGGACAAAGGTTGCTGAAAGCTGTCGGACGCTTGGATCTGACGTCCGATAATCATTGCGTAACTTCGGACGCATGAAGAACTCCACCACCGGACATTCGAAGGAAATAAGACATTCCCCCTGGATCACTGACCTCGATCGGACGAAACCATCAGACGCTGAATATATCTCCACCGGACGTCCGATAGAAACAAGATGATTTCTCAAATCTCTTTGTTTGTTGTCGGACGCACAAAGAGCTTGCACCGAACTTCCGATAGAAGTGAAGAAAATTTCTCAAACTCACTGCCTGCTGTCGGACGCAAAAAGCAGGAGTACCGGATGTCCGATACTCCAACGGTTAGTTGACTGTTCAGCTACTTTCTATCTGTTGGAAGCATTAATGAAGCATTTTGTTGGTCTCCTATAAATAGAGTATGGTCAGATTTTCAAATAACTTTTGCACACTGAAGATACAAAAGATCTAGAGTAGTTTTTAGTGAGAAAACACTCTCCAAAGAAGATTTGTAGTCTTAGTAGTGTGAGGTTCATTGTAAGCTTTTCATTTGTGAGTGAATATTTCATGAGTGTAACTCTGTGAGGGTTGTCCTGAGGGATAGTAAAACTTTCTAATTTGACCGAGTGGAGTTCGGGGCAAGGAGGAGGTGAACCTTCCTTTGTACACAAGAGTGATTGTAATTCATCAACTTGAAGAAGCTTGTTTGAATTAATCTACAAGCTCAAGCGGAGTTGGGTAGTTAATTGGTTTGCAATTCTTTCCTTTTTATTTACTTATTGTTACATTTGTGATCTTTACATTGCTTATCTCTTCCACTTGGTTGTTTTCGATCCTTACAATTGGTATCAGAGTTTGGTATCCTTGAGATTAAGCTCAATCGGTTTAGGAGTAAAAATGACAATCAATAATGCCATATTTTTTGAAGGACATTCTGTCATTAGACCACCTATGTTTAATGGGTCAAATTATGTGAGTTGGAAAGAAAGAATGATCACCTTTTTGCAATTAATTGATATTGAATTGTGGTTTTTTATTAGTAAAGGTCCATATGATGCATCTCTTATAGATGAAAATACCCATAGATCTAGACCAAAAACAAGAAGTGAACTGACTGCTGTGGATAGAGCTCATCTCACCTTAAATGCAAAAGTCATGAATGTGTTATATTGTGCTTTAGACTCAAATGAATCTATTAGAGTCAAGGGTTGCAAGTCAGCTAAAGAAATTTGGGACAAATTGAAAGAAATTCATGAAGGTAGTGAGAATGTTAGAGAACAGAAGAAATCTATCCTGATTACTAAATATGAGTCGTTTAAGATGGAACCTCATGAAAATATTGATCAAATGTATTCTAGATTCAATGATCTTATTAAAGATTTAGAGGTTCTGGAAAAAGAGTATACCTTAGGAGAGAAAAATAGAAAAATCTTCAATGCTCTGTCTAAAGATTAGGAAAGTAAAGTGACTGCTATTGAAGAGGCAAGAGATCTGAATTCCTTACCCATTGAATCTCTTATTAATTCTCTAACCTTTTATGAGCTGAAACTTAAGTCCAAAGTGCAAGAGGAAGAGGATGTGAAAGTAAGAAGGAGCATTGATCTAAAGACATCTCATGATGAAGATGATTTTGCCTCTCTAGATGGAAAAGATGCGAAAGTTGATGATAGTGATATAGCTCTCATCACAAGAAGTTTCAAGAGGATCCTCAACGAAAGGAGATTTAGAAGAGGAGGATCTAGCAATTCAGATTCTAATCAATTCAACAATGCAAGAAACAAAGAAAAGTATGAGGCCAACAAAAAGCAAGGTGACAAATGCTATGAATGCGGTCAATTTGGACACTACATGAGTGAGTGTCCAATGAAAAAGAGGAAAGTTGAAAGAAAACCAAGATTCAACAATTTCCAATTCACATGGAATGAGTGCAACTCCGATGGTGAAATTGAAGAGAGAAGAATATGCTCAATTGGCTTTCATGGCCATCGGAGATGATGAGGTAACATCTTCTAACTCTCAATTTGAAAGTGATGATGAAAGTGATGATGATCTTAAATCTTTCATTATAAAATTGCATGATTGTTTGAAAGAATCTTATGCTAGAAACAAGGAATTAAAACATAAAATTGGCTTTCTTCTTCAGGACAATGCACGTATTTTTCAAGAAAACAAAAAACTGAAAATTGAAAGTGATTTCTTAAAAAAGAGTGAGACTGTTTTACACTTTGAACTTGATAGAAAAACAAGACTTTGTGAAATGTTCAAAAAGGAACAAGGTGATTTGAAATAAGAATGGGTAATTTAAATGAGTTACTTCAACATAAAAAACAAGATTATTTTCAAGGTAATAAATCAAAGGCTCATTTTAGCACTCATGAGAAGAAGTTGAATTCTGGTGCAAATGAATTTGCTATTTATAAGAGAAGACAAGTAAGATTTATTAAACCTGTTCATGTAAATAACTCTTTGGTTATGTGTAATTTTGTTGTCAAAAATGTCACATGAAAAGTGATTGTTATGTGAGAAAAAACATGAGAAGAGGTATGAAATGCATGTGGATAGTTAGACATGATACTAACTCTAACAAGCAGGAGATATTGGTAAAATTGGTGAGATTCTTGTTCATAATATATATATATTTTTTGGTAATTCTCTCTTGATATTTCTGATGCTTTGAACTGAGTTTTCCTTGATATTTTTGAATATTACTGAATTTGTATGATGTCAAAAAGGGAGAGAAAAGAACAATTCTGATCTAATGATGATTTGCTTTGTTAAACTCTCTGTGATATGTTGGTATGTTGGTGATTGCTGAATTCTGGTATCATTTCTCTGTTTTTATTTGGAATATTGGATTCTCTGTTATTGTTGCTGGATTACGGTATGAAATTTTTTCTCTCATCTTATGATGACAAAAAGGGGGAGAAATGGATGTTATGTGTAAGGGGGAGCTATTCTAAGATTATAAGTTTGGATGCAATGAGTGAGGGGGAGCTTATGCTCATATCCTCAATCTTTTTCCTTCTTCCATCCATTGTTTTGTCATCATCAAAAAGGGGGAGAATGTTGACCTTGGTCCCTAACTTTTGATGTTTACAAAACAATGGATAATACTAATATCTCTTCAAGAAAATATTTTCAGTTGTGAAGCAAATCAGATTCCAAGATCAAGTGCAATTGAAAGGGACAAAGGTTGCTGAAAGCTGTCGGACGCTTGGATCGGACGTCAGATAATCATTGCGTAACTTCGGACGCACGAAGAACTCCACCACCGGACATCCGAAGGAAATAAGACATTCCCCCTGGATCACTGACCGTGATCGGACGCAAGTATCGGACGTCCGATAGAATCCTTTAAAGTCGACGAAACCATCAGACGCTGAATATATCTCCACCGGACGTCCGATAGAAACAAGATGATTTCTCAAATCTCTTTGTTTGCTGTCGGACGCACAAAGAGTTTGTACCGGACGTTCGATAGAATTGAAGAAAATTTTTCAACTCACTGTCTGCTGTCGGACGCAAAAAACATTAGTATCGGACGTCCGATACTCCAATGCTAGTTGACTGTTCAGCTACTTTCTATCCGTTGGAAGTATTAATGAAGCACTTTGTTGCTCTCCTATAAATAGAGTATGGTCAGAATTTTCAAATAACTTTTGCACACTGAAGATACAAAAGATCTAGAGTAGTTTTTAGTGAGAAAACACTCTCCAAAGAAGATTTGTAATCTTAGTGGTGTGAGGTTCATTGTAAGCTTTTCATTTGTGAGTGAATATTTCATGAGTGTAGCTCTGTGAGGGTTGTCCTGAGGGATAGTAAAACTTCCTAACTTGACCGAGTGGAGTTCGGGGCAAGGAGGAGGTGAACCTTCCTTTATACACAAGAGTGATTGTAATTTATTAACTTGAAGAAGCTTGTTTGAATTAATCTACAAGCTCAAGAGGAGTTGGGTAGTTAATTGGTTTGCAATTCTTTCCTTTTTATTTACTTATTGTTACATTTGTGATCTTTACATTGCTTATCTCTTCCACTTGGTTGTCTTCGATCCTTACAAAGTGGATGTGTTATTTATTTTCTATGGATGTACGTTGTTTTTCTTGAACTATGAGTGAGTGAGTCCTGGCGAGAGTTGGGCAGGCGACCCGCAAAATCTTGGGGTACGCCCTAGGGGGAGGTGGGACCGTCACAAATGGTATCAGAGCTGCTTCGCGTGGTCTCTGCGCGGGGTGAGTTTGGGCCAAGTGGTGATATGGTCCCAATTATATGAATACGTATAAAGGACTTAGTGCTCTTCATGAGCGTAAGTTGTGAATTATGAAAGGTATAGACATAAAACTTTTATCGTGATACTTCAGGTAGATAGATATGTATGTCAGGTAGGAATTTTAAACTTGGAAGATTTGCACTTGGGAGCGTACGACCTGAGATGTGAATTCTCCTAGTTTCGGATTCTTGTATCTGAGTACCAAAAGTAGAGAGTACTAGAGAACTTGAGATAAAGTTGGATGGTAAAATTCAAGGTGTGAAAGGTTCTAGTATTGGACTTGAGATTGAACTGATCATGGAGAGTGGATCAATAAGTGTCATCATGGATTGGTTTCGTGCATGACCCACAAGGGTTTCTATGGCTCTAGGTAAATTATGGTTGTACTATGAGTAAGAGAAAGTCACTTGAGAGTTGGAGGAAAATTCTATAGCATCAAGTTTTGTGCGAGCAAACGTTACAATTTCGAGAACGAAATTCTTTTAAGGGGGAGAGAGTGTGAGACCCAAAAATTTTACTTTTCTTTATAACCCTTATGTGAACTCACTTACCTTTGATTCTTGGTTGCTTTAATGGTTGAATTTGAGCCAAGAGAGTGAATTTTGTTAAGAATAGTTTCATATTCTCAAGTTGTTAGAAAATCTAAAAATTTTCGCAGGAGGCTCTACGCAGCTTTGGGAAATTGGCTATAACTTCGTATAAGAAGGTCGGAATTGAGTTCCGTTTGTTGCATTTGAAACTAGACTCATAGGGTTTCTTACGGTGGAGAATTTAGAGTCTGATTCAATCTCTGTAAATTGCAGAAAATTGGCAAAGTTGACTGAAAATTCTGCCCTGCACAAGTAAACATAGGAATGTTGTAGTAGCTTATGACTCAATTTGGACCAACTTATGAACTAAATCTCTTTGAGGTGTCTTCTAAAGATTCTTAGTATTTGAAATCTAGTTTTTAACAAGCCAAGTTATATAAAATTTTGATATTTATAACTCAAGTTATAATTTTTCTAAAGGAAGGGCATAAGTTAGGGTTTTTGTGCATACTACGGTTTTGGTGTGTGTTTTTGTGTGCATTTTGGTAGTGTGATTGTGAGGACTTGTAAAATGCCTCATATTTTCTTAAAAATTTCCTTTTATTTGGAATCCATTATTTTAAAATAGCTTTACTACTCATTCACTTCTTCAATAGTTACAATTAATCATAGAATCAAGGGTTTTCCCTTTACTTTCATCGTTAAGGTAAACTAGGATTTTTACGTCTTTTGATAGTGTGATTAATTGGTGAGGTATGTGTACTAAATTTGGTGGATAAAAAGAAGTATTAAGTAAGAGAAAGTGTGGGATTAGAAGTGCTACAAATAAGTTAGTGAATCATAAGTTAAAACACAAGTGCAAGAGAGTTAAGGAAAATAGGCTTGAACTGACGTGCGTCGTTTGTTACCGGTGGAGTACCGCACTTGACCAATACTTTCTTACCATAATCTCCTTGTTTTATTTTATTTTTCCTTTCCCTAATTTTATCTTAAGATGACCGAAATTTTTGACCAAAAATAAGAGGAAAAACAAAAAATCCAAGGCCTTGACTAAGACCTTTGACCAAAGACCATTCTAGTCTTTATCTTGTAAACTCTCTTTAAGGGCTATTCATTTTCCTCCTCCCTTGGCCGAACTAGAGAGAGAGAAAAGAGAGGAGAAACTTCATATTTCATCTTGGATTTTGATTGATTTGGAGAGAAATCAACAAGAACCATAAATCTAAACCGATTAAACTTGCAACAAGGTGACATGGAAGTTTTGGGTGGAGTAATTTTGCTTGGGCAGCCTTGATGTTGTGTATTTCCTTGAGGTTTGAAGGTATTAAGCTACGAAACTCTTCTTCTCTCTCTTATCTTGCATTTTATTGGATAGATGACTTGAATCTTAGAAGTTTTATGGATGATAACCTAGATTGGTGAAGATTGATGGAATTTCAGCCTAGGGTTTCATTTTCCAGCTTTAATGTTTAAATTCCAGCCTTGATATGCATTTTCCAGCCATGAGATGAACTTGATAGTTTTGATATGAGATGGTTTAACTTTGATGTGAACTTTTAAGCTTTTGTTTATGGTCTTCCAGCTTTGGTTGAATTTCCAGCTTTAGTTATAAAATTCCAGCTTTAGTAGTGAAATTTCCAGCTTTGATGATGAACTGCCCTGCTTCTGACCAGCTTCATTCGTCCATATTAGAGGCTGAATTAGGCTTAAGTCAAAACATAAAAGTTGTAGGAAATGATGCTATATAGCTGCCTGTACAATTTCAGCTCAATCGGAGCACTGTAACATGTGAAATGACCGGAATACCCCTGACTGCCAAAAGCCTCATTTCATGGACAGTTTTAAAATTTCACAACTTTGGCCTCATTTTTCACCTTGATCTGTATCAAATCAGCCTTTGGCCAAAACACAAAACTTTTAACCCTATGTTTCAGCTTTCCAATGCATCTAAAATGGTCTCAATCGGAATTGTGTAGCCTGAGTTATTGCCATTTGAATCCAGTGCTGACAACCAGACTGACAATGAACTTCTAGTTCTGTAATCTCCAAATTCGACCTAGATCAACTATGAACTGGGTTGAGTTGTCTTCATGAAAGTTGTAATCCTTTGTCTTAACTTTGAAACGGTATAATTGTGCCTCAATCCGATAAACATAGTTCGATTTGTGACCAAAATACTATAAGATTTCAAAACTGCTGGTTAACCTTTTGTCTTCAAAACTAATTTCTGGTTGTATTATTAGACTTGTGATGTAATTGGATGATTTTGGAGCCTAATTGAAGGGCTAGGGTGGTGGATTTCTTGTGTGTGATTTTGGGGCTGACTTGAGAAAAATAATGAATCCATAAATGGCTGAAAAATAGGTAAACACAAAGGGCATTCCGCCCAAATTCTCGCTCATGGGTTAGACGTATGTATTCGCAACTTGAGCGGAAATTTGAGGACGAATTGAATTCTCTTTGTCTAGGGTATCCAAGCCTTCGTTCATAGAGGTATATAAGTTAGTGATGTCGGCCGAAACTTGTACCCTTGGAAAATGAAAGTAACAACAAATAGAAATACATTTTCTCGTTATTTCGACTCAAACGGAGATTTCAAAGGTTAATCACTTTAAAGTTTCACTGTTTTAAGAGCGAGCATGAGTTTACAAATATTCTCCAAATAAGTTTCAATTATGTGATTCTCGTTAAACGAAACGTTTAAGTTTCGAACCTTAGTTACTTTCAAAAGCTCTTAAACAATGTTTTATCGCAGACTTGGACTCCAAACAAGGAGTAATACCTGAACGTGATCCGTAAAGGCACTACATCTTTAGTGAGTGCTTCCAAATACCTGGCTGAACTGGACACTTGTTTTCAATACTTGACTCATGTGATTTAATGATATGTAATTTGTTTGATCGGGCAAGAGTGTACTTTATCGTACTTGCCCTAATATGATATATACTTGTTTATTATTGCAATTGACTTGATATACTTGTACTTGACTTATAAGTGCTGAGCGGCAGCATGTACCACACTCAATGTGAGTGGGAGGTGCCTCTCATTCCCGTCTCTGTACTTTTATTTTGATTCAGTCGATTGGAGATGTTATCTCATCGACTTCTTGGGGACCCAAACCCCACTGGCTAGTTAATCGAGTCGAGCCGGCAAGGGATTGGTCGATTAGATAACGAACCATGGGTATCTAGTGTTGTCGAGTGAAGTGTTATCTCCTCGACTAATCGGTATACTTGAGTATTACCACCAGTGTTTATCTTGGAGTTCCGGCCCGGTATGGGGTTTGGATGGTGGACGGAGAGTAGTTTAAGTGGTGCTTTATTGGATTGGTTACCTACTTGAAAGTTGATGGAGTGTCAACTATTACTTGATCAATCTCTAGTGATGCAATGGGAATTTGGCTCCTGAGAGCCATCCGTATCCTTATACATTGGAATGATTAGTACTTATCGTGTTATTGTTTCGTTTTAAAAGAAAAACTTTACACTCGCTCACTTTGAGATTTGCTACTTGAAGTGTTATTGCTCACTTTTATGAACTTTTCATACTCATTACTTTGCTACGTGATACTTGCACTTTTTAATAATGGTCAACTTGCTATTTGGAACCTCACTGGATTTTTAGCTCATTCCACGCCATTTGTTTTCCTTACAGGAGGTACGAGCGAGGCGTGAAACTGGTACAGAGTAGTCTAGTTTTGAAGTTTTGAAATGGAACTCACGTTAGCACTCGACTAGGGTTGATTGTACTCGAATTGTAAACACTTTGAAGTATTTTGGTGTGTAGAAGTTTTGTATCTGGATTTGAGCATCAATGTATATATTAAAGTTGAAGTGGATGTGTAATTTATTTTCTATGGATGTACGTTGTTTTTCTTGAGTTATGAGTGAGTGAGTCCTGGCGAGAGTTGGGCAGGCGACCCGCCAAACCCTGGGGTACGCCCTAGGGGGAGGTGGGGCCGTCAGAGTCCTAGAGCGGTTTCAAAAGTTTTCTCCTCCCAAGTTTCTTGGAGGGCCAGACCCGGAGGTAGCGAAGAGATGGCTGGAAACAATTATCAATATTTTTGTCACCTTGAATTATACGGAGGAAAGACAGGTGAACTTTGTCATATTCCAATTTGAGGGACCAACCAGAGCTTGGTTGATACGATTCTCGTTGGTGAGGAGATTCGCGACCCAAGATCGCTTGTTGGATTTGACGTCGGATGCAAGAAATGGTGGCAGCGGAAACCCTATGACCCCTCTAATCCCCGTGACTACGAACTTGTTGATACTATCTCAACCCGTAATCAAACGAATAAGTGAACCTCAGGCAAGTGTAGAAGGCGCCACAATTCAAGTGCGATTCTTGAATTGATAAGCCGAACAAGAACACCAGAGTATAACTCTAAGTTGTTCAAGGTTTGCTTGAAAGTTATGGAGAAAACTCTCTCAATATTTTTATCATAAAAGTGTCTGTCTTTGTAGGAGTAATGGGGTGCCTTATATAGGCTACAAGTAAACCCTAAACTAGTAAGGAAAAGGAACTAAAGGTGTGCTAATATGGGCCCTCGATGAGTCGGGTCTCATGTGGGCTTTCCCTCCAAGGCAGCTCACCTTAACAAATAATGATGACTAAAAAGCAATCTTACCCTTGGCATTTCTATGTGCAACATGCACTTAGCCAATTATTCAATCTAATCAACTAATGTGGAATTAAATGACTATAATGCGAATCTCGCTAACTAGGGTTTGGTAAGACCCTAATACTCAGGTGTAGCTTCAATGCTCAATACCGGACCGCGATCACCCTCACTTGAGTGTATGAATCCTTCAAAGGACTTGTGTATGGCCTGAATAAGTACACTGAGTTGCTCACGAAATCTCTTTGCTCGAGTTCTAGTAATGGATCCACTTGGAACTTGCACGCGATCCTCACCCCCTTGAGCACTCGAGCCATTGTAGACGTGGTCATGTACTATGATGCTATCATTCCCCTCCTCTTGAGAAGGATTTGCCCTCAAATCAAAAGCATCATCTGCATCAAAAGGGGCTAAGTCAGAAACATTAAATGTAGCACTAACGCCATACTCACCAGGAAGATCAAGTTTGTAGGCGTTGTCATTGATGCGCTCCAACACTTGAAAGGGTCCATCACCCCGTGGTTGTAATTTGTTTCTCCTTTGTTCAGGAAAACGTTCCTTGCACATGTGTAACCACACCCAATCTCCAGGTTCAAGGATCAACTTTTGGCGACCCTTGTTAGCTTGCTTGACATATTGAGCAGTTCTCCTCTCAATGTTAGCCCTGACTTTCTCATGCAGGTGCTTAACAAACTCTGCACATTTCTTACCATCCAAATGTGCGCGCTCATTACTAGGTAATGGCACTAGATCAAGTGGTGTTAGCGGATTAAAGCCATAAACACATTCAAATGGAGAGAAACCAGTAGTGGAATGGATAGCCCTATTATAAGCGAACTCAGCATGAGGTAAACACTCTTCCCATGATTTCAAGTTCTTTTTGATGATGGCACGCAACAAAGTACCTAATGTACGGTTCACCACCTCAGTTTGGCCATCAGTTTGGGGGTGACTAGCAGTAGAGAATAGCAATTTGGTGCCTAACTTAGACCAGAGTGTCTTCCAAAAGTAGCTCAGAAATTTAACATCTCTATCAGATACAATGGTCCTAGGAATGCCATGCAATCTCACAACCTCTTTAAAGAATAAGTTAGCAATATGAGATGCATCATCCGTTTTATGACAAGCAATGAAGTATGCCATTTTAGAGAACCTATCCACTACCACATAAATGGAGTCATGGCCATACTTGGATCTAGGCAAACCAAGTATAAAATCCATAGAAATATCTACCCATGGTGCACTAGAAATAGGTAATGGGGTGTAAAGGCCATACGGGTGTACCTTGGATTTAGCTTTCTTACAAGCTAAGCACCGTTCCACCACCCGTGCAACATCTCTCCTCATGTGCGGCCAATAGAAGTGTTCCTGCAGCATGACAAGAGTCTTATCAACCCCAAAGTGTCCCATAAGTCCACCTGAGTGGGATTCCCTTACCAAGAGTTCTCGGAGTGATCCATGTGGGATGCAAAGCCGATTGGTACAAAACAAGTATCCATCGGAAATGAAGAACTTACCTTGCCCAGTGTGTTTGCAAGAAGTGTAAAGCTCACCAAAGTCACTATCTTGGGTATAGAGCTCTTTAATCAGCTCAAACCCTAACAACTTAGCATCTAAGGAGGTGAGTAGAGAGTACCTTCGGGAGAGTGCATCCGCAACCACATTAGACTTACCAGCCTTGTATTTAATCACGTACGGAAAGGACTCCACGAATGCAATCCATCTTGCATGCTTCTTGCTCAAGGTGTGCTGGGCCTTAAGGTACTTAAGGGACTCATGATCGGTGTGTATCACGAACTCCTTAGGCCTTAAGTAGTGTTGCCACACTTGTAGTGCTCGAATGAGGGCGTACAACTCTTTATCATAAGTTGAGTAGTTTAGTGCAGCCCCATTGAGTTTCTCACTAAAGTAGGCAATAGGTCTTCCTTCTTGGTTCAACACAGCTCCAACTCCAATACCTGAAGCATCACAATCAATTTCAAATGTCTTAGAAAAGTCAGGTAAAGCAAGTACAGGTGCATGTGTGAGTTTGTGCTTTAAAGCGCGAAAGGCTTGTTCTTGAGAATCTCCCCAATGGAAGTTCTCATTCTTCTTGATCAACTCGGTCAAGGGTGCAGCAATAGTGCTAAAGTCCCTCACGAATCTCCTATAGAAACCCGCAAGTCCATGGAAGCTTCGAACATCACCCACGGACCGTGGTGTCGGCCACTCTTGAATAGCTTGCACCTTTTGATCATCCACCTTCATTCCCTGCGCACTTATAACAAACCCTAGGAACACAAGCTCGTTAGTGCAAAAATTGCACTTCTTGAGATTGGCATAGAGCTTCTCTCTTCGAAGTACATCCATAACAGCCCTAATATGCTCTAGATGCTCATCATAAGACTTGCTATAAATTAAGATATCATCAAAGTAAAGTACCACAAATTTTCCTAAGAATGGACACAGAACATGATTCATTAACCTCATGAAGGTACTAGGTGAATTAGTTAGCCCAAAAGGCATTACTAACCACTCATACAATCCATACTTAGTCTTGAAGGCAGTTTTCCATTCATCCCCCTCCTTAATCCTAATTTGATGGTACCCACTTTTGAGATCAATTTTGGTAAAGAACACAGCCCCATGTAACTCATCAAGCATGTCATCTAAGCGAGGTATAGGGTGGCGATACTTTACCGTGATGGCATTTACGGCTCTACAATCAGTGCACATTCTCCACGTACCATTTTTCTTGGGCACCAAAATGACTGGGACAGCACACGGGCTTAAGCTCTCACGTGCCCATCCTTTGCCAAGCAACTCATCCACTTGCCTTTGCAACTCCTTAGTCTCCTCCGGGTTGCTCTTGTAAGCTGGTCGATTTGGCAACGAAGCTCCAGGGATGAAATCAATTTGATGCTCAATGCCTCTAAGTGGTGGTAATCCACTTGGCACGTCTTCGGGGAAGATATCAGCATACTCCTGCAAAAGAGACTTAACCTCAAGAGGTATGTTAGTATCAAGTTCATGCACATTCAGAGCTACTTCTTTGCTAACAAGCATAAGAAGTGGCTGCTCATCTCTCATTAACTTCCTCACTTTCTTGGCTTTTATCAGGAGCATTTGTTTTCCCTCAGATTTTTACCTCACTTGCCGAGCTATCTATAGCCTTTTTCCTCTCCTTTTTTGCCTCGGCTCTCTCATTTTCTTTTCTTTTTGCACTATACTTCTCAAACTCTTGTTGCAATTTCAATTGGTCCTCATGCACTTGTTTGGGGGAAAGGGGAGCTAGTGTGACTTTCTTACTGTTGTACAAGAAGCTATACTTATTAGTCACACCATCAAAAGTCACCTGTCTGTCAAACTGCCAAGGCCTACCTAGTATAATGTGACTAGCCTGCATAGGAACTACATCACATAATACTTCATCAGAATATTTATGGATTTGGAAGGATATAAGAACCTGCTTGGTTACTCGAACCTCCCCAGAGTTGTTGAGCCATTGGAGTTTGTAGGGTCGCGGGTGATCCCTTGTAGGCAACTTCAAGTTGTCCACCATGAGTGAACTAGCAACATTTGTGCAGCTCCCACTATCAATAATCACACTACAAAGTGCTTGGTTGACGAAGCACCTGGTGTAGAAAATGTTCTCCCGTTGAAGCTCGTCCTCCTTAACACGTGCAGTTAATGCTCTCCTTGCAACCAATGCAGTCCCAAAATGACCCTCGGGTGCACTAAACTCCTCTTCATTTGGCGATTCCCCATCACTACCTCCGTCAAGAGGTGGTATGCCTTCGTACTCGGCTTCGTCCTCACTCACGATCTCACCATTTTGCATCATAATCATAGTCCTTTGATTGGGACATTGACTAGCAATATGGCCTCTACCTTGGCATTTGAAGCATCGAGTATCACGAGCTCTAGTTTGTACCCTAGGCTCCTCAAATTTTGGAGTAGAAGAGGGCGGCTTACTAATACTAGGGTTGCCCACCTTACCTCCCTCGAATCTCGGCTTTGGTGTAGGAGCATTTGGTGAAGGCCGAGAATCATTCCTTGGTTGGAATGGGCGGTTGGTAGAGTAGGTGGTATTGCCGAAATTCGATCGAGTGGTACCCCTCCTCTTGAGCCTTTGCTCGACCTTAATAGCCTTGTCTACAAGCTCATGCAACTCCATATAATGTTGAAGTTCCACTCGTTCAGCAATATCGGGTCGTAACCCGCTCAAGAATCTCGCCATGGTGGCTTCAGGATCCTCCTGTACATCCGCTCTAAGCATCAGGATCTCCATCTCCTTGTGGTACTCATCCACACTCCGGTTGCCCTGGACTAAGGTTTGTAACCGGTGGTATAAATCCCTAGTGTAATGTCCAGGTACAAAGCGGGTGTGCATCATGGCTCGAAGCTCGGGCCATGGAATAAGCTCAGGTAGCCCATTTCTCCTTCTAGACTTCTTGATTTGGTCCCACCAAACCACAGCGTACTCAGTGAATTCCATGGTGGCCAATTGCACCTTTTGCACCTCGGTGTAGTTTTGGCAAGAAAAGACCATTTCGATCTTGGATAACCATTCGAGAAAGGTCTCGGGATCGGACCGTCCTTTGAACTCAGGGATTTGCATCTTGATTCCCTTGAATACATCGGTAGGTCCAGTCTGGTTCCTTTGCCTTGGTCGAATTCGAGGTTCCTCATCATCATCATCATTATTGGAACCATCGGACGACTCCTCCACGCCCCTTCGCCTTCGCATGGATTTAGAGGTTTTTGGTGTTCCAGACGCTCGGAGTTGCAGCAACTCATCTTGAATGGGTTCTAGCATGCGTTGGAAACGCCTCTCCATTTGCTCCATCATCTGTTCAAAGTTCATGGGACGGGATACTCCTTCGTTTCCACTAGACATGGAGTCTCAAGTGTACCTGCAAGGGTTAGTAGCAAAGGAAATAGGGAAAAAAGTAATGTTTTCTTTTGCTTTTTTTTTTTGTCACTTCACTCCCTAAGTGTTTACTCTCACACTCGTATATGGTAACTCAAATCACTCTAATAAGCTCACCAAAATATTCTCTCACAGCCCCTTGCGAAACCTTGAAGAAAGTAGAGCTCCTCAAGTGCTCAAATTTAGCTTAAAAATCAAGTTCACGCTAGAATTTGAGGTTCGTAAGAGTGGAAATTTTCTGGGAAAACAAAATTAGGACACTAAGAATGGAGTGATAGAATATATTCAAGAACAAAAAAGAAAAGAGACACAAAAGCTACAAAAAATTAAGAATGACACTCAAAAAACTAACCGACAAGGAAGTTGTTTCTTTGCCTTGCTGGAGTTCTTGGCCAGCTTACCAACCAAGGTTACCAAATGCGTGTTAGTTGAACGGAGAAAATGAATGACTCAATAAACGACTCAAAGGCTGACCACGGCTCAATAAATGACTCAAGGCTGAATTTTACGAAGCCTAGACAAGACACTATGGACGTTGGCTTGCTGGAATCGGGTCTTGCTACTGCCTTGGGTTCGGGCTAGGGGTTCAAATGGGTTTATTGGTGCTGTTTGGAATGCTCAGGGAGTAGGGAGGTGGTATTCCTTGATGGTAATTGATAACGGTTCACAAGGTGTGGTAACCGAAGTGGGGAACAAGAGCTAGTGGGCGGTTGATCTTGTTTAGGGAATTGGTTTGTAGGTCGGTTGTCTAGGTAACCAAGTGTGGTGCGGCTGCTTGGGGTCTGATGTGGTGAGATTGAGGGTAGTTTAGGACAGCTTGGGCTTGATTTCTGGGTGCTCTTGGCTGACTTCAATCAGAAGGACGTTAGGAATAGAAGCGTTGTACGAGTGGGACTTGTGTTCCAACTAGAAGTCTTAGAGCCGAGGTTTCCCTTTTTTTTTTTTGTTCTTTCGTTTCTTTCCTTTTTTTTCTACTTTTTGCGGCTCTCTGATTGTTTTCAAGAACTCAGGTTTCTGTCCCACCAGTTGATTCTTCGGATTAAAGTACAAGATTGCCAAGAAAATAGAAGTGTTCCTCCCAATTTCAGGAAGCCTATGATTGTGCAATCAAGGACTTCCCAAAGCAGTTGTGGTTGATCCAAGAGCTTCAAGACTTCTGATCAGGAAGCTCAAGATCTACCCAAGTTCGTCGTTGGTTTCCAGGACTTGCAGGAATCGACACAAGGGTTCAAGGCTCATAAGCAACACAGGTTCGGTAGTTCAAGAACAAAAATTTCCAGCAAACGTGACTCACTACAATGGTATGCGACACTCTTCTCTCTTTTTTTTTTGAGACTTTTGCTGGGTCGTTTGCGCAACCCAGGTGACACAAAATAGACTCCAATCTAGCCGGAATCAGTAGCAATTTGCAACAAAGAGATTCTGGACAGTTTGCACGCAATACCACAAGACACGACACAAAGGAACAAGAAAAAAATCTTAGCGGCTGCAGTTGTTTTTTTTTTTCTTTCGATCTTGTTCCTTTTTTTTTGTGTTTTGACTCAGGTTGGGACTTACTTACAACAACAACAAGATGTTGAACAAGAGGTAGGCACTAGCAATTAGGAGACAACCCGGTCAGATTGTGCACTGCAAGGGAACCTTGTTAAGTGCAGCAAGACAGAAATCTGAATGGCTCAATGTTTTGTTGTGCGACTTGGGCACAATTTTTAACACGTTGAGCACCTTAGTTTGCTGGCCCCAAGCGGTGGAAGTAATAATAGCAAGACACGACCAGAGTTTCACACACAAGACGCAATAGAAGTCGGTAATTACGAGACATGGACAGGTTGTTCAAGCTTCAATAGGAACAGCAATAAGGACGCGACACTAAGACACCCGGGGTTTTGTTTTGTTTTCTTTTTGGTTGGGTTAACCGAATAAGAAAACAAGACAAGGCACAAATACGAATTGAAGACACGACACCACAATAGACTCAAAACACGATGACCATAATTTGAAAAAAAAAAAAAAAAAAACTTGCGGACAGAATTTTAACGAACAAGACGGATTCTACAGACACGAATTAAGAAGCGGAAAGAGGGAAGTCGATATTACCAACAAGCTAGCTCTGATGTCAGCTGATACGATTCTCGTTGGTGAGGAGATTCGCGACCCAAGATCGCTTGTTGGATTTGACGTCGGATGCAAGAAATGGTGGCAGCGGAAACCCTACGACCCCTCTAATCCCCGTGACTACGAACTTGTTGATACTATCTCAACCCGTAATCAAACGAATTAGTGAACCTCAGCCAAGTGTAGAAGGCACCACAATTCAAGTGCGATTCTTGAATTGATAAGCCGAACAAGAACACCAGAGTATAACTCTAAGTTGTTCAAGGTTTGCTCGAAAGCTATGGAGAAAACTCTCTCAATATTTTTATCATAAAAGTGTCTGTCTTTGTGGGAGTAATGGGGTGCCTTATATAGGCTACAAGTAAAGCCTAAACTAGTAAGGAAAAGGAACTAAAGGTGTGCTAATATGGGCCCTCGATGAGTCGGGCCTCATGTGGGCTTTCCCTCCAAGGCAGCTCACCTTAACAAATAATGATGACTAAAAAGCAATCTTACCCTTGGCATTTCTATGTGCAACATGCACTTAGCCAATTATTCAATCTAATCAACTAATGTGGAATTAAATGACTATAATGCGAATCTCGCTAACTAGGGTTTGGTAAGACCCTAATACTCAGGTGTAGCTTCAATGCTCAATACCGGACCACGATCACCTTCACTTGAGTGTATGAATCCTTCAAAGGACTTGTGTATGGCTTGAATAAGTACACTGAATTGCTCACGAAGTCTCTTTGCTCGAACTCTAGTAATGGATCCACTTGGAGCTTGCACGCGATCCTCACCCCCTTGATCACTCAAGCCATTGTAGACGTGGTCATGTACTACGATGCTATCACTGGTGGAATGTAATTAGGGCTAAGTGGGAGAGAGAGCGGACAGCGTGGACTTGGTTGTATTTTATGCGAGAGTTTAACGAGAAATATCTTCCACCAATAGTCCAGGAGAAAAGGGGGGACGATTTCATTAGGCTACGTCAGGGAGGGTTAAGTGTATCTGAATATGAAATCTAGTTCACCAATTTATCCAAATTTGTTCCTGAATTGATAGCTACGGAGCAAAGAAAGGTGAGGCGGTTTGTACAAGGGTTGAACGTAGAGATATAAGAGGTTTTGGCGACAGCACAAATTAATACATTCACGGAGGTTCTTGATAAAACTCAGAGGATAGAAATTGCAAGGGCGCAAGTGAAGGTTTTTCATGCAAGAAAGAAAGGTGCGTCTAGTGGAGACCAAGGGCAGGAACAAGGTGATCAAGGTATGCCACCCTCTAAGGTGGGTTGAGGAGCTGGTGGTGTGAGAATTTCGGGGACATCTAAAGGAGTTACTCCGAGAGGAGCTCCAGGTGGAAGAGGACAACTGAGAGGTGCCTCACAAGGAGATCAAACATCAATCCCTCACTTATTTTGTGGATATTGTGGAAAGACCAATCATATTGAGGATAATTGTTGGCCAAAGGCACGAAAATATTTATGGTGTGGTAGTGTTGAGCACTAGATTGCAACCTGTCCCCTCTTCGGTGAGACTCAGCAGTTAGATAGGTCAAATCCTAAACAACCAAATGTAGGAGGGAATAGATTCAGAATGCCTGCTAGAGTGTATATCTTAAACCAGCAGCAAGTGTCTAACCCGTCTAAAGTGGTAGAATGTACAATACATGTTTTCCATTGTATGGCTAAAATTTTGATAGATCTTGGTATCACTCATTCTCTGGTGAACCCTAACGTATGTGTGTCATTGATGTGAAAGCCGAGAGGTTACTATATGACGTGGAAACATTCGTATAAACCTAGGTAACCTTGGACTTAAGAAAGTGATCGGAAACCTGTGGTTTACTATATCAAGAATTAAAGGCCGAGTTAGAGGATTTAGTAGTAAGGGTTATCAATTGGATGAAAGGAAAGGCAAGTGACTTTCGTGGTATTCCAGTATAAAGGAGTGGCTTGTTGTGGTGAAACATTTGAAAGGTTAAGTAGAATTCGGTACATTAAATTTAATCGGTGTGATACTTTTGTGTTATTGGTTAGTGCATTACCAAGAATTTTAAGTTGTAAATGATCTAGGATTAGGGTTTTAGCTTAGTTATCAAGACATTGTTAGGAATGAATGAGGACTATCATTTTTAATTCATAAGTAAAGACCGACTAATGGTGAAACCTGGGAGTTAGAGACGGACATGCAAGAGAAGTACCTTGAACTATTTGCAAATGAAGGTAGGAATTTTGAGGTTTAAATTCTTTTTAGGGGGAGAGAGTGCGAGGACTTGAAAATTCACCTATATTTTTTCTTATAATTCCCTTTTATTTTGAATAAGTTAATTTATAATTTCTTTACTACTAATTTACTCCCTCAATAGTTGTAATAAATAATAGAATCGAATTTTTTACTTTTACTTGTATAATTAGAGTAAACTAGGGATTTTGTATATTTTAGTACTGTGATCAGTTGGTGAGGTGTGTGTACTAAATTGGGTGGATAAGAGTGAGAATTAGGTAAGCAGAAGTGTGTGATTAGAAGTGCTAATAATAAGTTAGTGAGCCATAAGTTAAAACAAAAGTACAAAATAGTTAAGGAAATAGGCTTGAACCGATGTGCGCCGTTTGTTATCGGTTGAGTACACCACTTGACCAATATTTGCTTACCCTAATCTCCTTGTTTTTATTTCATTTAATCCTCCCTAAATTAACCCTTAAGTCAGCCGAAATATTTGACTAAGAAAAAGAAAGAAAAGAAAAAAAATGGAGAAGTCTTGGTTTGACAAGTGTCAATGATCCAAGGTAAGTTTGACTAAGAATTTTCTTTCCTTCTTATCTTTTCTTTCGGCCAATTTTTCCATCATTTTTTCATGTCTTGGCCGAACCATTAGGAGAGAAAAGAGAGGAGAAAAAGCTTCCATTTCCATCTTGATTTTGCCTTATTAAGTTGGAATCACAAAAACTAAACCGAACAAACTCGCACTAAGAAAGCAAGGAAGCTTGTAGCGGAGAGTTTTTGGAGAGGAAGCCTTGGTTTCTTTACTTTCTTCAAGGGGTTGAAGGCGTAAGATGAACAACTTCCTTTCTCTTTCTTATTCTTGCAAGTTATATTGAAGATGATTTGAAACTTGGAATTTTATGGATGATAATCTAGATTTGGTGAAGATTGGTGAAATTTCAGCCTTGGGTTTATGATTTTCAGCCTTAGATTTGTGTTGTTCTGTGACAGCCCCACTTTCCCCAAAGGCGAACCAGAGGGGTCAGCGAACTGCCTGCCCAACTCTCGCCGGGCTCACTACAATCCATAATTCAAAAGCTAGAAAATACTTCAAATATTTTCAATATACATTTAAAGTACTCCAAAAATTTCATACTTAAAGTTAGTTAATCTTCAAGCTTAAATACAATCCAACAGAATATGTACTACAGTCATCTGCCATAATACAACTTAAAGTCTCCAAGAGAAAACAACTTAGTACTATTCGTGAGCACTCTCGGTGATGAACCCTGTTAAGGAAAACAAAGGAGTGGAATGAGCTAAACAGCCCATTGAGGTTCCAAAACACACAAGCAGTTCTAATAAATCAAGTAAATTAAACATAACGTGCATATGGTTCAAGGTTTCACATTGGCACATTAAAATGAGACATTTATCAATTTAAAAAATAAACATACATTAAAAGGATACGGTTTTCACGTGGAACCATTTCGGTCAGCTTCACCTTATAAATCCAATAATTTTCCCGATTTGTCTGGCCATCGCCTTATTCCTTCAGTAGTAATACTCGAGTATACTGAAACGGTGGTTCAGGGTTCCAACCTACCTGACCGAGCCCAGTCCTTGCTCGAGTAGGTTAGCAACCAAGGGTAGGACCCAGTTCAGCTAAGAGCTTACAACATGCGCAAATAATCAAATAAACCGGTAAACGGTAGAAATTCACGGTTAAACGGTCGAAATTTGTTATTTTAGTAGGTCGAGTGTGATAAAGTATGCACTCACCTTAAAACGGTGAAAAATTACATAGGAGCAATTATAGGGAACACTTAACACTTAAACACATAAGAAATATGAAGTAAATATGTAGCAAAACTATTTACGTCACACACATGCAGGGAACACTCACCAAATCAAAAGTAATTGAGTAAATAAGTCCTTTAGTGTTTCGCTCCGAGGTTTCCTTCAATATCCTCTTGAGCGCCTGAAGAAATAGTGATCGATTATCACTCACATATACTCACAATCACTTAACATACAAGGAAGGAAATGTATTTGCTTAAACTTAGAACAATGTCTCAAAAGAGCTTCACTCTATTGAAATTCAAGATTTAAAAGTGAGGATTTAGAATCACAAGGGAAAACTCGTATCCTCCATGAAATCGGGTTTAAAACGAACTATCAATAGCAAAAGGAAATGAAGAGTTCTTAAAACTTATTTCCTACGAAATCAGAAATTTTCCGCTTTACACGACAAAACTTGGAAAATTAGATCTTGAGTTTGGTACGTCCAAAAATGGAAAACTTTATACCGTTAGAAACTAGATTTAAAGTGCTAAAAGTTCCTAGAAGACACTTTTCCAAGATTCTAACCAGAAAGCATTTATTTTTCAGCTCAAAGTTGCTTATTCAAGAAGGTAAGACAGAACCAGTCTTGGTTTTCGGCGATGTTTGGAAATTCGGCAAAATTCACAGAAAGTGAATCAGCCTTTGAATTTGTAACATAACAAGAGTTCCAAACCGAGTTTCAAACACAACAAGCGAAACTAAATTCGGAGTTTTGGGCAACAAGATATAACAGTATGAAGTTGGTTGATTTTCACGACCTGATCAGTAAATTTCCAATTTTGAAAAGCAATCTTTGGGGCATTATTTGGGTATCGAAATGGTATTGAAATTACACCAAATTTGGTACACTTAAACTTCCATATATTGAATACCTCTCTATCAAATTTTAGATGGAAACTCGCATGAGAAGGCAGTTAACGAAATGACCAAAGTTTGTGAAATGTTTCAAAGCTAATCTGCCATCCTACTTCTCTTTCTTTTTCAAACGTTTTGTCCAACGAAATCAGCCCCAATTCACTCTATTTTTGAAACCAAGATCCCAAAAACATTTAATAAGAAATTGATGGTTAAATGACACTAACATTTTTGAAATATAACATCCCAAACAGATTTGACCATTCGGTCAGCAAGGAAGGGAAAATTTTCCAGTTTCCAGCTTTGTCGCATTTTTGAAATCAAACCATATCCAGCCCTATACATCTCCAAATTGAGAATGGTTTATGGAGTTAGAAACTAGGTTCCAAATTCTACATTTCATCAGAAGACATCATTTTAAAAATCTTTTCACAAGTGGAACAAAATCGAGCCACAAGATGCAGTTTCCCAGTTTCTCTTGGACAGACTGGTAAAGCAGGACAATCCATTTTGCCGAGTCGCTACGGTCTGCTCAAAATGAACTAGGGGGGAAATTTATACCGTTGGAAAGCTCTAAATGTCTAGTTTTGAATTCCACTAACGGCACTCAATTTTGACTTTTACACAAAAAGTTATGTTTGGACAAAGAACCACTATCCAGGTACCCTGCTATACGTTTTCCAGATTTGAATCTTTACCAAAACTCAAGTTTTGAGTAACCATTCAATACGATTTTTGGAAGGCACTTTGTACACACAATATACAACATGCATCCATCAATTTCACAGCCAACCAAGCATCAAAATTTTGAAATAAAAACAGAACAACATGGACAGAATTTTCGGCCAGCTTGCCTTCACAACTTTCCTTCGATTTCTCTCCACTTTCTAACCGAAATCATCTCATTCATCACATAAACAACATAATCAAACATTAAAGCATCAAGTCAGCTACCTAAAGGCCTCATCAAGACAGCTAGCCTATGATTTAAAGCGAGATAAATGGTTCCTCAAGTCCGCTAGCCTATAACGCGGTTAGGGTTTCAGACCTATGAAGATTAACCGCTAAACTTTGAAGAAATGAAAGGATTAAAGGGATGAAGTTGTTACCCTTGAAACCCTAGATGAATATCAGATTTTTCCACTGAAAATCCACAAGATTGCTCCTTGCTCCTAGCTAGAGTGGTACGCCAAGTTGTGAGTGATTTGGTGGAGGATTTGTGGGTGAAATGGAAGCTAGAAGATGAAGTTTTTCCTTCCCTTTGTTCTTCCTTGTGGGTTGGCCAAAAATGGAGAAAGAGAAATGAGAGTTGTGTGTTGTGGCTTGTCTTGGAAGCTTGGAGGGAAAAGTAGTGGTTAAGTTTGGCAAAAGTCAACTTTGAATAGTTGTCGCGTGAGGTTTTCGTACCACCATTTTCTCTCGGGTTTGATACACTCATGCACTAATCCTCCAAGGTACTTCCTAGAACACTGTAATTACTCGCACTTATGAGTCTAGTATTAATTCCTCAAGTTCCTAATTAGTTGCGCGGTGTGACTTTCGAGAAATTTTCGACACGCGCGCGGTAAAAGTTTAATTTGAACTCACTCACCTCTAATCCCTCAATTAACTTTTCTTAGTCTACTATTAATCATTCTTAATTCTCCAAGATTATTGCACTCTCAAATCAAATATTATCTCGAAAAAAATGTGTATTCACTATTTCTCGCTAAATGAGCCGCAGAAAAATTAAATAACACTAGGACAAAAAAATTATAAAATAAACTAAATTAAGAATAAAAACATGAGTCCTCACATGTTAACCCATAATATGTTCGTATTGAGCTTGGTTATGGACTTGGGAAGTGATTGGTAGCTTTATTGTGACTTTTTAGCTTCTAAATAGAAATTTCCAGCTTTCCTAGAGATTTTTCAGCTTAATATTGTGATTATATATGCTAGAAATGAGCTTCAATTAGATGGCTTTATGGCCTAGCTTAAGAGCTGCTTTTACCTTATTACTTGTGTGTTGATTTGGGGCTAATTTGAGAAGAAAATGAAGCCTTGAAAATGGCTGAAAAATTTGGTAAATACAAAAGAAATGCTGGCCATTTTTTCCTCGTGTGGGATAAGTGAGTGAAAGCGGAAATAGGGATGTGCCTTGTGCTCGATTTGGGACTTAGTTATGTAGGGATGCTTAAGTTGACCTTGTGGGTGACTTATAAGTGAAAATTTTGCTCAAAAGTGTATAGTTTTCAAGGAGAAAGTAGTGACCACTTTAAACGCAATTTCCTAGTTTCTTATACCAAATTGCGAATTTAAAAGTTTTAAACGCTTTTTTATCAAAACCAAAAGAGCGAGCATGAATTTTCTAAGGTTTGATAAATAAAATGGGTAATACTTAAATGAGTTCTAATTACTTGGTTTTCTTTAAGCGAAACTCCTATATTTTGAAACTGTAATTAATTTTAAACTGTTAAACGGTATTTTATTGCAGATATGGACTCCAGCCAGGGAGTTGAACCTAAACTTGGTTTTGGAAAGCAATAAATCATTGGTGCGTGTTTCCAAATGCATGTTTGAACTTATTACTTGAATGAATTGTTTTGTTAATGTGATTGGATGGTAGTTAACTTGTTTGATAGGGCAAGGGTGTACTTTATCGCACTTGCCCTAATGTGACTTATTATTGTGTACCGGTTACAAATGGTTTGATATATATGTGTGTGTGTGTGTGTATGACTTGAATACTGCCTGGGATCCTAACCCTATTGGTTAGTCAGTCAAATCGAGCCAGTAAGGGCTTGGTCGAGGAGACTGGCAAACCATAGGTACTATTTATTGTTTATTGTTTATTGTTTACTATGTAATCCTTTGGATATGATCCACTGGATTCGATATACTCGACTATTACTATCACTATTAATTTGGAGTTTGGGCCCGGTAGGGAGTTGATTGGTGGATGGAGATTGGAGTTAAGTGGTGATTTATTGGACTGGTTACACTACTTTGAAAGTTGACGGAGTGTCAACTACTTCTTGGCAAGCAGTGGCTGAGTTAGCCCACAAGAGCAACTATATCCTTGTACCTGGAAATGTTGAATATCTAATGATTTGCTATTTGAAGTGTTATTGCTCATTTTATGAACTCTTATGCTCGCAACTTTGATATTCCATGTTTTTCCAATGGTTAATTTGCTACTTGGATTTGCATGAAGTTTTGGAACCTCACTGAGCTTTGGCTCACTCCATTAGTTTTGTTTTATTTTCATAGGCGTGAAGCTGCGAAAGGATGGTTTTGTCTAGACTTTTAACTCTTGTAATTTTACCAGTGCTAGTACTCAATTAGGGTTAGAAGTGTGACTAGAACTTGAATCTTTTGTTTTGTTTGGATATGTATGAACATTTGAGATAGACAGGTGTATGGATGTACATTTTAAGTTTGGGATTGCTGTTTCTTTTACTTTCGATATTATACATTATCTCGGAAGTTAATGTGAGTGAGTGAGTGAGTCCTAACAAGAGTTGGGCAGACGGTCCGCTAACCTCTAGGGTACGCCCTAGAGGGAGGTGGGGTCGTCACATGAGCCAGTGTATGTTATGAAGGAGAGGGATGAAGTGGTTGGAAGGTGTGATTGGGTCGGAGGAAGAGGCTCAGGTTGTTGCTGCAACTTTAAACAAAGCCAATGACCAGATTGGTCTACAACCTGAAGCAACTTTAAACAACACCACCGACTAGTTTGTTTTGCAACCTACCACATCAAAAGAGGTGGGATCGAAGACTAAGCGCAAGGCACAGGTCATGGAAGCCAATGTTCTGCTGGTGAAGGGATTTTCCTAATTTGTAACTACAGAAGCAGGTGACACCAGCATTCCTGGAGTCTTTCTAGATTGTTTTATGCCAGTTGTAAATTCAGGACCAGAGGTTCATGTTTCTACACTTGGGTCGTTGCTGGTGAACCATCAAATTGAGGGATTAGAGGGCTATGTTGTGGGGTAGTTGCAGATCCGAGACCCATGGATAACAGTTTGATTGATGGGGGAGGGTTTGGTAGCTTGAACTTTGATTCGTTTATGCCTGTTTCCCATGCAAATTCATTTTCAGCTTTGGAGAATATTGATGATTTCTATCTTGGTATGACTTGGGGAGTATTCTCCCCATCTTTTTCTGATCAGTTGGGGTCTCCCAATCAATGCGATGGAGTGAATTTAAAGTTGCAGGGGAGACGGTTTGCTGGAAATCTGGCCTCGGCAAGTGGGTCTACGGAGAAGTTGAGGATATTTAATAGCCAAATTGGGGAGTGCTTGAACCAACTGTCATTGGCAGACAAGGATTGTTCTCGCAAAGCAGTTAGTGATAGTAAGGACTTACAGTTGTTGAACAAGTTTGGGAAGAAAGGTAGGCCCACAAACTATAACAAGAAATTGTCAGAATTTCACTCTCAAGCTATCTCTTCCTTGGTTCGCCATGATTAGTTGTCCTAATATATTAATCTGGAATGTCTGGGGCATTTCTCGTAGGGATACTCAACGTCATTTGATGACTAAATTATAGTTTGAGGAATTAGAATAATAAATGTCAAAGCATGACCTTTGCATGGTTGCACATAATGAAATAATATCATGCTACACCTTTTTTGAAATAAAAAATGTGCAAGAATGTAAGATGTATGTCACTGAATAGTGATAATTAATTTTTGCATGATAGAAATTACCTTTAGTTTTAATTCCTTTAAATCAGTTACAAAGCCATGCAGGATCATTTTGCTTGTTTATTACAAAGCCTAAAGATACATCTAATAAAACTGAATTTTAAAACCTAAATGTGAAATCTAAATCCATTAAATTAGTCAATTGTTATGTACTAAATCTGATACATCTAAATGTATATCACATTAAATAATAAGTGAATAGGTTATCATTTATTTTTTGGAGTGGCTTTTGTATGAAAAATTTAGTGCCACTTAATTAATTAAGATGCTATATTTATTGTTATCAAATGTTTCTTTTTTTTGGGCAAACCCTGTCCATGAAGTGGGGATGCCAACTCCTTATTTTATTAATTAAATAAGAAATAAGTACTGTGACGATCCCACCCCTCTCTAAGGCATACCCCAGGGTTTAGTGGACCGCCTGCCCATCTCTCGCCAGGACTCATTCTCTCTTTTCATCAAGAAAACAAAGTATAGTTTCAAAAGTAAATGAAACAATAGTTCCCAAACTTAGAATGTACATTTACTCATTTCTATCTCAAACATTTATACATTCCCAAATATAACAAAAGATTCAAGTTCTAGATAACTTCCAACCCTAATCGAGCACTAGCGCGAGTACAATCACAAAAGTCAAAAATTAGACGACATCAGCCTGAACCAGTCTCACGCCTATATTTGTACCC
Source organism: Coffea eugenioides (assembly GCF_003713205.1). Classification (NCBI taxonomy): domain Eukaryota; kingdom Viridiplantae; phylum Streptophyta; class Magnoliopsida; order Gentianales; family Rubiaceae; genus Coffea; species Coffea eugenioides. The sequence continues at coordinate 26,615,240 of NC_040037.1, forward strand.
CCTGTAAGGAAAACAAAAACTAATATGGTGAGCCAAATCTCAATAAGGTTCCAAAATATCATGCAAACCCAAGTAGCGAGTTGACTATTATATAAAACTTGAAATATTAGAGTAGTAAGCATAAAAGTTCATAAAAGTGTGCAATAACACTTCACATAGCAAATTGTTAGGTATCCAACATTTCCAGGTAAAAGGATATAATCGCTTTTGCGAGCTAACTCAGCCATAGCTTTACCAAGCAGTAGTTGACACTTCGTCAACTTCCAAGTAGCACTACAAGAAAATTGTTCATCAGTGACAACACAAAGTCATCACAAAACATACAAATATTGTCACAAATACCTTTTATTGACGACTTTTTGATCGTCACAAAGTCGTCACTAAATCCCCGTCGGTAAAAGTAAACAGTGACGACCTAAAATGTCGTCACTAAATAGTTGTCATTAGTGACGACTTTAAGTAGAGCATTTTTGACAAAAGATCAAGTCGTCAATAAAACACTTCCGGATTGTCGTCACTAATGACAACTATTTAGTGACGACCTAAAATGCTCTACTTAAGGTCGTCACTAAAAAGCACCGAAAGCCATTGTATATAACTATTTTACTGACAACAATTGTCGTCACAAATGTAGCTTAGATTTAGTGACAGTCTCTGTTGTGACAAGAAGTTTTTATTTTCTATTTTGTGACAACTTTTTTTTGTCATTAGATAATTTCTCAATAGCTTAATAGTCATAATTTGGCCTGTAATCATTGCTAAATCATTGATTTTAAACAAACCATACAAATAAACATGAACGATTGATAACCAAAAGTATTTGCATTAGATTACATGGTAATAATATAGCATTCTCAAATGCCAAATTCAAGTGTACATTACCCAACTAATGCCTACAAAAATAGCATTTGTCTAAAATATCACTTGTACATAAGGTACATTTACAAAAGCAATCACAATTTAAGAAATTGAAGAACATCTAAATGAACCACTCCATGAGCAAAAGGCAATTTTGTCTTCAACATTCTTCAACCATAACCATAGATATCTTCCAAAAACTAGTATGAATAGCATTTATCTGTCATAAAAGAGTAAAAGAAGTAGGTAAGGGGAGGAGTACAATAATAAAGAACAAGTAATGAGACTTAGATTATTAAGACAAAAATTACAATTCATTAAGAACCTCATATAATTTGGGCCCACATATTACAACACCAGCAAGAAGTTAGAAATCACAGTCCAATCTATACAAATACAACACTGCATAAGCTCAACTAAAGAGCTCTCTAAAACAGTTTTTTTTATTTTCTTTCTTCTTCTTTAAATAGCTCAACTTATTGAACAATTAAATTGGACTCCCACAGTAATTATTGTTTAATCTTTATGCTTTTGGTTGTTTATATATTAAAACACAGAAAGCAACTTATTGTACGAGGTGTGAATACAGGAGGTACTAGCCCTCTTTGATTTTAGGAGTTTATGCTTCATAAATCATGAAGGAAACGATGCCTCTGTAGGATTAAACTGTGCAAAGAGAATGAGCTATTTGCCTCACAATGTGAAAGTGAAGACCATCTAAACAGGTGAAACCAATCAAAGTTCACAAACGCCCCCTTTGCATTATATTCATTTCTTTCAAGTCACTACATAGGCAAAAAGAAGATTGCTATCCATGCATGGTCTGTCGCTTGTACTTGGAAATAATATACTATTGCAGATGAACAATCAGATTTTTACCTCTCTATTGATAAACTAACAGCACTATATATATGATACCTAGATATTTTCCAAAGAATAAGTTCAGATAACAATGATGCATAACATCAGCCCCAAAAAATGTTATTACACAACCATCAGCCCCATAACCATAACCATAAACTACACAACCATAACAAAAAATAGTCAACAATGATGGATAACATCAGCCCCAAAAAATGTTATTACCAGTTATTACCAAAAAACAGTCCACAATGACCACAAGTTACCAAAAACTACACATCAGCCATAACCATAACCATAAACTACACAATCATAACAAAAAACAGTCCACAATGATGCATAACATCAGCCCCAAAAAATGCTATTACCAGCTATTACCAAAAAACAGTCCACAGTGACCACAAGTTACCAAAAACTACAGATCAGCCATAACCATAACCATAAACTACACAACTATAACAAAAAATAGTCCACAATGATGCATAACATCAGCCCCAAAAAATGCTATTACCAGCTATTACCAAAAAACAGTCCACAGTGACCACAAGTTACCAAAAACTACAGATCAGCCATAACCATAACCATAAACTACACAACTATAACAAAAAATAGTCCACAATGATGCATAACATCAGCCCCAAAAAATGCTATTACCAGCTATTACCAAAAAACAGTCCACAGTGACCACAAGTTACCCAAAAACAGGTCACATCAGCCCCAAAAAATGCTATTATCAAAAACAGTCCACAATGATGCATAACATCAGCCCCAAAATCAATAAGTTAAAGGATCAGAATAGCAACAGTTCACATTAGTATTGTAATTCAATTATTCGTATGAGAAGGATGCATTACCAGCTATTACTCCCAGATGCATTTCCATTGCCTTGGTTCTTGGACTGCAATTCTGCTCGTAAAGCCTTAAGGAGTTCCTGCATTTCAAGCTGCTGGTTTTGCATTTCAGCTTGTTGATTCTCAAGCCTTTGCATCAGCTGCTGTTGAGATTGGACTTGAACTTCCAATTCAACTGATCGTTTCTCAGCTTGTTCTGCCCTTTTCTTGAATTCTTCTATCTCTGCAAGTTTTTGTGTAATTAAACTAGCCTTGGAGGGGCCACGACCACGTACATATCCAGTTATCCCAGTCACCTCAATACAGATGTCTTCTTCGGTTCGATTTACACCACTAGATTGAGCTTCTAGCTGTAAGTCCTTCATTTTGCTCTACAATCACAGGTTTGCTATTATTGATATATGCATAAGAGACATCAAGCATTGGTATTAAGTTGAAAGTGATATTTTTCCTACCAGTTTTTCAGCTGATGTCTCATCAACCATAGCATTCTTCTTTCGACAAAAATGTGTCATGTCATAAAGTTCAATTGGTCCAACTGTCCTTCCCTCCTTAGCTTCCTATTAGCAAAACAGGTTAAATAACCCAACCACACATCATAAATGAACTACTTTACACGTTTACTGACCCGGTCATCCTTATGACGTAAAAATGATTTTGTTCCAGCTGTATGGGCAGTTTGCTGCTTTGATCTGTTCAGCTTATTTCTCTCACTTAAGGCCTACAATTGTCAATTCTATCTCAGATCTAGATAAAAAAGAGACATTGGCAAAGTATATAGCAAATTAACAAGTATGTGCTACACATACCTTGAATTCTGGACTACAATAGTAATCGCAAAGGTAAATCCAATCTGATTCTTCCACATATTCTGGTCGACGTGCAAGAGCTTCCTCCTTAGAGCCACATTTTTTGAATAGCATGTGAAAATTATAACGTCGACTTCTATACTGTGAATTTAATTGCTTAATTAAAGCTGGTTTCACATGCTCTCCTCCATCATAAGTGAAACTATTCTGAATTAAAAATAGAAGGACATATCAAAATCAGAAAAAATTAATGGACTAATTTAAATTGCGTCTAGAAAACCAAAAAAATACTATGATAGCAGATTCTTACATTAGTAATTCTTAGCAGTTGATCTCTATCATCTTTAGGAAGCTTGCCCCATTTAGGTGCTTTCCACTTGCCATACTTTCGAATAACGCAGCTTGCCTCTGAAATGTATCGTTGAGCACCTTCTCCAACTAGTCTTCCACTTATTTCAGAAACAGTAATGTTCACCTTTTTTCCAGCTTTCTTTTCATTTGATAGTGCAATATTACGCGTATATCCTCTTTTTCTTTTTAACGTCACTTGGTCTAGTAGATACAAAGTAAACAAGACCATAAGTGCTAACAATAGCAGCCATGGCAGTAATTAGTTAATTAGAGTAGAATTACACGTAAAACTGACATACCTGAACCGTTTGACTCAAGGTCTTGCATACTTCCAGTTTCATTGCTTTCACAACCAATAGCTTGATTAGATCCAACATGCTGTGAAGTAGGAGTTCCATCAGTTTGCATCCCAGCAGCTTCTTGTGATGTCATTCCATTGCCTGAAGATTTTTCAGCAATCTGTCTACTCTCAGCTTGTATACCTGAATTTCTTGTAGCATTTTCTCTAGCAGAGGATGCACTAGGAATCTATAATCCAGCAATTTAAGCCACCATTATACAGCGACATGTAAAAGCTGAATCAATTGCTTTGTCATAAACCAGTTTATCTAAATGGCAGATTGAAAAAAATAATAACTAACCTCAGATTCATCAAATAGACGGATCCTAGAAGACTTTTTTGTTAATACAGGTTCAGTGACATTGCTTGTCTTGGGAATTGCACTATTTTTTGGTTCACTAGCTTGCTACAATAACATAAGAATGCGCTTATCAATAGTAACTAGTTTAGGATGATAATTGCTAGTTTAGGAAAAAAGAAAATATCCGGAAATGACTCTTGTTTCTTTACCTGGCAGCTTACATTTTCTTCAGTTTGCTCCACAATTCCTCGCCCAGCATCCCGACTTTGTCGTAAAGTAAATTTTCCCTTTTTCCCCGGTCCAGCCATCTATCTACATAATCATATAACGCAAGCACCACCAAAATCGTAAACAACACAAGCAGCCATGACAACATATCATAAACTACAGAAAAAATACAAGAAAAAAATTGATTAAGAAATTCAATGAACAACATTGTTTAATCTGATTCATAGTCAAGAAGAAACAACTTTATTACAAGTAGATGCAGATAGACCTACAACTTACACTCCGAAAAGATTAAAATGGAATGAAATAACTATACCTAGTGAATTTGAAATTAAAAATCCACAAATAGCAAGAAATATAGAACAAACCACTGCAGAAGATATTATAGAAAAACCTGATGGTAATACCCTAATAAGATTTTCATCATTAAGAGAAAAACCCACAAGGCTTCAAAGTCTTACCAATGATTTCAGTAAAAGTTTAATAAAATATGTAAACATAAATGCATGAATTAGCCAAGTCAAAATAGAGAAATGAGCATAGACTGTTATTTAAACAATGGAACTTACAAAATTTTTGAGTTGCTAACGGAAGCTTGAATCTGATAATTGTGGAATTCTTCCAAACTTTGCTCTTCTTATTAAAATATTGAGAAATACAAGAGTGGTTGAATACAAGAGGATTGAATAAGAAAGATTGGGAGGTTTGCTAATAGTTTATCACAAGAGGATTGCTTGGTTATTCACCGATGCTTCTTCCTCTGATTTTGAATCTATTTATAGGGACGTCTGCCTTTGCATTTCATCTGCATTTGAATTTCATTTTCTTTTCTTGAATTGTGGCCGACATCTTTTTTCAAAAGTCATTTGGGTCTTGTCTGCATGGTCCACCAAAGGGATCAAAAGTGGATTTGGATGATCCAGCTGACTCCTCAATTTTGTCAGTTTCTTCTTTTTTATCTTACTTTTGCAAATAATTCAAATATTCTTTGAGCATCTCGGGATTCTGCATCATTTGCTTTATCAGAAAGTTGCTTGCAATTTCCTCGGATGCCATATCTGTCATCTTTTCTTTATCTTTCTTTGGAGTGGTTGGAGTAGGTGTAGTTGTTGGAATAGTAGTTGGCTGTCTTGTCCCTTTTGGAGTAGTGGTTGAAGTAGTGGTTGGCTGATTTGTCCATTTTAGTTTGTCTCCAGTAGTCAGGAATCTTATCACATTGGTTTGATCTCCAAATTCTTGATTGAATCCTGTCCACCATTTGATTTTGAATTCTCTGACTAGTGACATTGGAAGGGATTTTTCTAATTCTTGATGAATTTTGAAACTCCAGCAAAATATCCATGGTACTTTGAACTCCATATGGAATAATATAGGTCTTATATACTCTTCCCCCTTTGCTCTTTTGAGATAAGTCTGAAATCCCATTAACACATTTGGAGGTAGTATTTCCTTTTGAGGGCCGAACCATTGCCACCAATGATTGAACCAAATTGGAAATTCTCTGGCACAACTTTCTTTGAATGTGAAGAACCATGAATGATTGAATGGTCTGTATAAAAAAGCACGATACCATGCCATTTTATAATCTTGATATGTGAATCCATCTGGAATGAATCTGACTGAGAATGATTTTTTGGAATAAAGAGAAGTCCATTCATTTGGTGAACAAACTTTCTTTATTATACACTTAGAATGGCTAATTATATTTGGATTCTTTTTGTCTGGAATGGGAAATATTTCTACAGATTGAGTATCTGTTAGAATTAGTTCGTAATAATCCAAATTTTTTGAAGGATCATCGGGTTGCCAATAACATTTTTGAGGAAAGATTCTTTGAGTAAGCTGATTGAGTGTAGAATATATTGGTATTTCTTGGAATCTTGTTAAAGTAATATGTTGGGTAAATGGCTTTGTAAAATAGGTATTTTCTGTGGATTTTTCTGGGGATTTTGGTATTTGTTGAATTGGTCTAATTTGAGAGGAAATTGGAGTACAAGCAGCTTGACTGTAGGTCAGTGCTGGAAAGTCTGATAGTAATTGGAATCTATTTTGAGTTACAGGAGTAAGACTCATCTCATAATCTTGAGGAGTTTTTGGTCTAGAATTTCCTGCTTTTGAATCCATATTCCTGCAAAATCAATAAACAACATCTTTAAGTTGGTTAGATAATTGTTTATTTTGGTCTTTGTAATGTTGAAGAAATTCTTCATTTCTTCCTGCTCTTCGCAGAACTTGAATTCGAATAGTGTTTCTCTGAATCTCTCTTTGAAGAAGGAAAGCTCTCTCTTTTGGTGTAAGGGTTGCCAAAGGGCTTCTCTGAATGTAAACTGTATTATGTTTGGAAATTTGATAGGCTGGAATGCTTTGTCTTCCATTGCTGGTTGGAATAAAATATTGATATCCTCTGGATTGGAGAACTGCTTCTTTATTTAGAAATTTAAGAGAATCTCGTTGGGTTCTTAAATAATTTGTATATTCTCGATCAGTTCTTTGGGCCATCATTTCCCGATCCATGTCCTTGTAAAAATTCTCTAGTAAGAAAATCTGGTAATGAATTATTTTCTCCTTTTATAAATTCAATCTCAAAATCGAAAACAGATAAAATAGCTTGCCATCTAGCAAATATTTGTTTTGAAACTATATTTTGAACATCTTTTTGTAAAATCTCTTTTGCAGATTTACAATCTATTCTAATCAAAAATTTCTTATTGTATAAATCATCTTGAAACTTTGATATACATAAAACTATTGATAAAATTTCTTTTTTAATTGTTGAATAATTTTTCTGAGGGTCAGACCATGTTCCTGAATGGAACCTAACTAATTCTTCCTTTGATTCTTTTCTTCTTTGTTTTAATATTCCACCATATCCTAATTCTGATGCATCTGTTTCAACTATCATAAATGCTTGAGGATGAGGTAGACATAAACATGGTAATTTTTTCTTTTAGATATTTTATCTTTTGAGTATGTTCCTCTGTCCATGGTTTTGGGTTTTTCTTTAGTCTATTAAATAATATAGAACATTCTTGCCTTAATTTAGGAAAGAAATCTGCTATATAATTTAAACAACCTAAAAATATTTGTAATTGATTTTTATCTTTTATTTCATCTGGAAATTTAGTAGCAAATTCTAAAGCTCTATCAATTGGTTTTATTGTTCCTTGATATATATTATGTCCTAAAAATCTTACTTTTGTTTGAAATAATTTCATTTTTGGGGCTGACACTACTAATCCATTCTTTTTGACTGTTTTTAGAAATATATTTAAATGTTTAAAATGTTGTTCTATTGATTCTGAAAATATTAATACATCATCTATATATACAATACTAAATGAACTATAAGGATTAAAAATATCATTCATTATATTCTGAAATTCTGATGGTGCATTTTTTAATCCGAATGGCATAACCTTCCATTCATAATGGCCAAAAGGTGTTGTGAATGCTGTTTTGTATCTATCTTCTGGAGTTATTAATATTTGCCAATATCCTGATTTTAAATCGAATTTAGAAAATATTTTTGCATTAAATAATCTGTTAAGCAAATCCTTTTTATTAGGAATGGGATATCTAATCCATTGTAAAACTTTATTTAATGGTTTATAATTTATAACTAATCTTGGAACTCCTCTTTCTTTTTCAGCTTGATTCATTACATAGAATGCAGCACAACTCCAAGGTGATTTTGAAGGTGTTATTAATCCTTTGTCTATTAATGTTTTTATTTCTTTTTTACAAAATTCTAATAAATCAGAATTCATTTGTATAGGTCTAGCTTTTGTTGGAATATTCTTTTCATTAAATTCTTTTTCATATGGTAATTCTATCATATGTTGTTTTCTATCCCAAAAAGCATTAGGAATGTCTGCACAAATTTCTTTTTGCAATAATTCTTCTAATTCTGAAATTCTTTTTTGTATTTTAGCTTCTTTTAATTGTTCTTCAATTTTTAAATAAGATTTCTCTTCTTTGATATAGTTTATATGTTGCTTTACTTTAGTAATAGTATTTATTGTTTTATAAATAGAAGATGTTTGTAATATCTGTAATTCTCTTTGTCTTATTGGAGTTAAGAATTTAAAAGTAACAGTTTTTCCCATTATATTTATTGAAATTCCTTCATGATTTACTGCAAATGGGTAAATTTGAATTAAAAAAGGTGTTCCTAATATTATATCATGATTTATATTTTTTACAATTATAAAATTATGTCTGATACAATATTCATTATTACATATTGATCCTTTTGTAAATTTATATTTTACTTGTAAATTTTCTCCATTTGCTGCCATTAGTGTTTCATTCGTTCTTTCACAATATTTAGTAGGAATTATTCCTTCTTTAATACAACTTGAATCAGCTCCACTATCTATTAGAGCTACATGTGTTTCTTTGAAATCTTCTACAGTAATAGTTACTAAAGCATACCATTTTTGAAATGTCATTTTTTCTATTGTATTTAAATATTGAACTTCATCCACTGGTTTTTCTGATATAAATATTTCTTCTGTTTTAGAATTAGAAGTTGAGGGTTGATTATCTATTAAGGATATTTTTGCTTCTATTTCTAAATCTTTAGTCTTTAATTCTATAATCTCTTGTTGCAATTGTTTTATCTGTGTTTTAAGATTATTGATTTCTGTTTGAAGATCTTTAGTCGTTTCTTTTTTCATTATATTTATATTTGGATATTTATCTATTAATTTCGAAATGCTAAAAGGTTCTATTATCTTTGGCATTTTATCTTCTTGAATAATTAAACTTTTTAATCTTTCCAAATATTCTTTTTTAGCTATTGGATCATTAATCTTTTCTATTATATCTAATAAGAATTCTTTATCTTCTTTTTTAGTTATAACATTTATATATTTTGGAGTATTAGAACAATTACAATCTTCTTCACTTTCTGAACTAGTTAAATCATTATAAAAGTCATCTTCTGAACTTTGATCTTTTTCATTTATTAATAAGTTTATTAATTTATTTTTAATCTCTTCTTCTTCTGCACAAATTTCAGTAATTTTTTCTTTTAAATTACATTTGTTTGCTTTGTGTCCTATCTTTCCACATTTGTAGCAAATAATTTTCTTTTTAATAAATTTTCTTTTCTTTTCAGGTTTATTTCCTTCAGTTCTTTTGTACCTTATTTTCTTATTGTTATATTTTTTAATTTTCTTTTTGTATGCAGAGGGTGATTTAATTCTTTTAATTCCAAATGCATCACAAAATGATCCTACTTCTTTTGTTTTTGAACCATATTTTATTTGTAATTTTAATTCTGAGCATAGTATTAATCCTTCTTTTTTCACAAAAGCAAATAATTGTCCAAAAGTAATGTTTTCAAATGAAATTACATCTGTTCCCATTTCCTTTTGTAAACTATCCATTATTCTTTGTGAAAATAAGCTTGGTAATCCTGTTATAAATCTTTCTTTCCAGAATGAAGCATTACGATCAGGTCTTCTTAATACATTTGTTAAAAACATATCTTTATACCATCTAAAATCTGATAATGTTGGACATCTTAAATTTGTTAAGAACGTTTTATTAGAATTTAATTCTTCTTTTGGATTTCCTATAAAATATATTACTATTATTACAATTAAAAATTCTGCTGCATCTGATTGAATTTGAATATTTCCTTGATCATCTTCAATTTCTTGTGTATGATCTAATATTGATAATTTATCTTGAAGTGTTAAAGCATTATCCCACCAATTTTTTAATTGTCCAGTAAATCCTGAAACTAATAATGTTGCAATATTTCTCTCTTGAATATTTTTTATTTTGTAAGCTAATCTAGCCATTCCCATTTCTTGTAAATTATTTAATACTTCATATTCTGCTTTGCCATCTATATTCCATTCATAAATTGAGTCTCCATCATATTTAGTGGTACGAAATTTTGATCTTTCTTCATATTGAATATCTGGAGGGCTAGGTCTTGGATAATAATTCTTTGTACTTACCATTTTCCAATTATTATTATTATTATTATTATAAATCCTTCTTCTTTTTATTTTATTTATTTGATTATCTTTGGTTTCTTCAAATTGTTTTTCTATTGGTAAAATTATATTTTCTTCGATTTCTGAATTTATTGATTCTTCAGATGAATTATTTATATCTTCAGATGAATTGTCTTCTATTATTTGGTCTAATGTATTTATCCTAGGAGCTGGAGGTTTTACTTCTGTAGTTAGGTTTTGTAATGCCTGCGATATTTTATTTAATATATTATCTGTATTGTTTATTTTTTGATTATTAATATTTTGAACTAAATCTGTTTCTTTTTCTCTTGTCAAGCTTCTAGGTTGAAAATGAGGTGCTGAAATATCATTAGGGAATTTTAATTCTGGCTTCTTTATGGTATCTATTTTTGTATTTAATACTTCCATATGTTGAGATATTGTATGAAGAATTTGATTTGTATAATTATTTTGTTGATAAATCTTTTTAATATCTTCTAAATTTACTGTATTATTATTTGTACTTGATTCAGCTTCTCTACCCTTTTTAAAAGGTGAGGCTATTATGTCTCCTTGACCTATGTTTATCTTTACTTCTTGTAATGGAGGATGTATAGATGTTATTACTTGATCATCTTTTAATTTCCATTTTTTATATAAATTAGTTTGAACATTAATTTGAGGTATATAAAATATATCATTTATTCCTAATTTTGAAGTATAGAATGATAACCAGGTAAAGAAAGAAAAATCAAATTTTTGCTTTTCTAATTCATTTTTCCATTCTAAAATTAATTTTTCTTTATACTCAGGGTCTAACTGAAAGAACCAAATTCTCTTTTCAGTATTTTCTTCATCATCAAAATTATCTTGTAAATATTTATGATTTGTTTTATTTGGTTTATTTATAACATTTATTTCTCCTTTCATTTGTGAGTGAGTTGGAGAGTATTCTGATTGATTTTGATTTATAACTTCTGGAACAGGAGTTTTATATTTAAAAGTTGAAGTACTTTCTAAAGGAAAATTTATTTCAGTTGATTCATAATTAGAATGTCTTGCTGGTAACCAAGAATAAGTTGAATCAGGTTTTTCTCTTAATGATGAAAATCTTATTAGGGTATTACCATCAGGTTTTTCTATAATATCTTCTGCAGTGGTTTGTTCTATATTTCTTGCTATTTGTGGATTTTTAATTTCAAATTCACTAGGTATAGTTATTTCATTCCATTTTAATCTTTTCGGAGTGTAAGTTGTAGGTCTATTTGCATCTACTTGTAATAAAGTTGTTTCTTCTTTAAGAGTTGGAGTCATTATAAATTTAGGATTTAAATGAGAAGATAATGGTCTATAATATATTCTATATATTACTGCAAAATTCTTTGTATGTTTTTCAAATTCATTTCCTTGTAGGTGAATATCTAATATTACTGAGTTCAGAATATGTGGGTCTGTTAAATCTATTGAAAAGTTTGGAGCACAGTTAAAATATATGGGTCCATTACATACATTTGTTTGAATCATAGAAAGTAAAGAAGTTTTATATCTTTTGAGTCTAGTATCTCTTAATGCTAAATATATTGGAGCGTCTACTCCTAAATGGAATAGTGGTTTTACTGCAATTTGTATTAAACCTATATGAATGTATCGATATCCTTTACTTAAATATTTCTGAATTGTACTATGATTTAGTAATGGAATTGATTGATATTCTTCTTGAATAGATATTGTTTCTTCATGTGTTTTAACTGATAAAGCTGTTTTGAAATCTAAAGGGCCTATTCTATAAATATGTTCTATTCTTTTTTCTGGGATTGTCCAGTCTGAATTATTTATAGGCATATGATATTCATGACTTTGTACTATATTATCTTGCTTTGAATTAGATCCTATTTTTAATTGTCTAAAAAATGCAGCCATGTTTAATATTTATTTAAAGTTTTACCTAATCAGGAACAACTGAGCACTATGCCGGGAACATCCTAACCTGGACTTACCAACGGTCTCACAAGGCTTCAAAGTCTTACCAATGATTTCAGTAAAAGTTTAATAAAATATGTAAACATAAATGCATGAATTAGCCAAGTCAAAATAGAGAGTAATTCAAATAAGGTAATAATAATTCAAAATCTTAAATATGCATGTTACTTGTGTGTGTGGCTCTGATACCACTTCTACCCAGGTTACTTGAAATGAGCATAGACTGTTATTTAAACAATGGAACTTACAAAATTTTTGAGTTGCTAACGGAAGCTTGAATCTGATAATTGTGGAATTCTTCCAAACTTTGCTCTTCTTATTGAAATATTGAGAAATACAAGAGTGGTTGAATACAAGAGGATTGAATAAGAAAGATTGGGAGGTTTGCTAATAGTTTATCACAAGAGGATTGCTTGGTTATTCACCGATGCTTCTTCCTTTGATTTTGAATCTATTTATAGGGACGTCTGCCTTTGCATTTCATCTGCATTTGAATTTCATTTTCTTTTCTTGAATTGTGGCCGACATCTTTTTTCAAAAGTCATTTGGGTCTTGTCCGCATGGTCCACCAAAGGGATCAAAAGTGGATTCGAATGATCCAGCTGACTCCTCAATTTTGTCAGTTTCTTCTTTCTTATCTTGCTTTTGCAAATAATTCAAATATTCTTTGAGCATCTCGGGATTCTGCATCATTTGCTTTATCAGAAAGTTGCTTGCAATTTCCTCGGATGCCATATCTGTCATCTTTTCTTTATCTTTCTTTGGAGTGGTTGGAGTAGGTGTAGTTGTTGGAATAGTAGTTGGCTGTCTTGTCCCTTTTGGAGTAGTGGTTGAAGTAGTGGTTGGCTGATTTGTCCATTTTAGTTTGTCTCCAGTAGTCAGGAATCTTATCACATTGGTTTGATCTCCAAATTCTTGATTGAATCCTGTCCACCATTTGATTTTGAATTCTCTGACTAGTGACATTGGAAGGGATTTTTCTAATTCTTGATGAATTTTGAAACTCCAGCAAAATATCCATGGTACTTTGAACTCCATATGGAATAATATAGGTCTTATATACTCTTCCCCCTTTGCTCTTTTGAGATAAGTCTGAAATCCCATTAACACATTTGGAGGTAGTATTTCCTTTTGAGGGCCGAACCATTGCCACCAATGATTGAACCAAATTGGAAATTCTCTGGCACAACTTTCTTTGAATGTGAAGAACCATGAATGATTGAATGGTCTGTATAAAAAAGCACGATACCATGCCATTTTATAATCTTGATATGTGAATCCATCTGGAATGAATCTGACTGAGAATGATTTTTTGGAATAAAGAGAAGTCCATTCATTTGGTGAACAAACTTTCTTTATTATACACTTAGAATGGCTAATTATATTTGGATTCTTTTTGTCTGGAATGGGAAATATTTCTACAGATTGAGTATCTGTTAGAATTAGTTCGTAATAATCCAAATTTTTTGAAGGATCATCGGGTTGCCAATAACATTTTTGAGGAAAGATTCTTTGAGTAAGCTGATTGAGTGTAGAATATATTGGTATTTCTTGGAATCTTGTTAAAGTAATATGTTGGGTAAATGGCTTTGTAAAATAGGTATTTTCTGTGGATTTTTCTGGGGATTTTGGTATTTGTTGAATTGGTCTAATTTGAGAGGAAATTGGAGTACAAGCAGCTTGACTGTAGGTCAGTGCTGGAAAGTCTGATAGTAATTGGAATCTATTTTGAGTTACAGGAGTAAGACTCATCTCATAATCTTGAGGAGTTTTTGGTCTAGAATTTCCTGCTTTTGAATCCATATTCCTGCAAAATCAATAAACAACATCTTTAAGTTGGTTAGATAATTGTTTATTTTGGTCTTTGTAATGTTGAAGAAATTCTTCATTTCTTCCTGCTCTTCGCAGAACTTGAATTCGAATAGTGTTTCTCTGAATCTCTCGGGATTCTGCATCATTTGCTTTATCAGAAAGTTGCTTGCAATTTCCTCGGATGCCATATCTGTCATCTTTTCTTTATCTTTCTTTGGAGTGGTTGGAGTAGGTGTAGTTGTTGGAATAGTAGTTGGCTGTCTTGTCCCTTTTGGAGAAGTGGTATCAGAGCCACACACACAAGTAGCATGCATATTTAAGACTTTGAATTATTATTACCTTATTTGAATTACTCTCTATTTTGACTTGGCTAATTCATGCATTTATGTTTACATATGTTATTAAACTTTTACTGAAATCATTGGTAAGACTTTGAAGCCTTGTGAGACCGTTGGTAAGTCCAGGTTAGGATGTTCCCGGCATAGTGCTCAGTTGTTCCTGATTAGGTAAAACTTTAAATAAATATTAAACATGGCTGCATTTTTTAGACAATTAAAAATAGGATCTAATTCAAAGCAAGATAATATAGTACAAAGTCATGAATATCATATGCCTATAAATAATTCAGACTGGACAATCCCAGAAAAAAGAATAGAACATATTTATAGAATAGGCCCTTTAGATTTCAAAACAGCTTTATCAGTTAAAACACATGAAGAAACAATATCTATTCAAGAAGAATATCAATCAATTCCATTACTAAATCATAGTACAATTCAGAAATATTTAAGTAAAGGATATCGATACATTCATATAGGTTTAATACAAATTGCAGTAAAACCACTATTCCATTTAGGAGTAGACGCTCCAATATATTTAGCATTAAGAGATACTAGACTCAAAAGATATAAAACTTCTTTACTTTCTATGATTCAAACAAATGTATGTAATGGACCCATATATTTTAACTGTGCTCCAAACTTTTCAATAGATTTAACAGACCCACATATTCTGAACTCAGTAATATTAGATATTCACCTACAAGGAAATGAATTTGAAAAACATACAAAGAATTTTGCAGTAATATATAGAATATATTATAGACCATTATCTTCTCATTTAAATCCTAAATTTATAATGACTCCAACTCTTAAAGAAGAAACAACTTTATTACAAGTAGATGCAAATAGACCTACAACTTACACTCCGAAAAGATTAAAATGGAATGAAATAACTATACCTAGTGAATTTGAAATTAAAAATCCACAAATAGCAAGAAATATAGAACAAACCACTGCAGAAGATATTATAGAAAAACCTGATGGTAATACCCTAATAAGATTTTCATCATTAAGAGAAAAACCTGATTCAACTTATTCTTGGTTACCAGCAAGACATTCTAATTATGAATCAACTGAAATAAATTTTCCTTTAGAAAGTACTTCAACTTTTAAATATAAAACTCCTGTTCCAGAAGTTATAAATCAAAATCAATCAGAATACTCTCCAACTCACTCACAAATGAAAGGAGAAATAAATGTTATAAATAAACCAAATAAAACAAATCATAAATATTTACAAGATAATTTTGATGATGAAGAAAATACTGAAAAGAGAATTTGGTTCTTTCAGTTAGACCCTGAGTATAAAGAAAAATTAATTTTAGAATGGAAAAATGAATTAGAAAAGCAAAAATTTGATTTTTCTTTCTTTACCTGGTTATCATTCTATACTTCAAAATTAGGAATAAATGATATATTTTATATACCTCAAATTAATGTTCAAACTAATTTATATAAAAAATGGAAATTAAAAGATGATCAAGTAATAACATCTATACATCCTCCATTACAAGAAGTAAAGATAAACATAGGTCAAGGAGACATAATAGCCTCACCTTTTAAAAAGGGTAGAGAAGCTGAATCAAGTACAAATAATAATACAGTAAATTTAGAAGATATTAAAAAGATTTATCAACAAAATAATTATACAAATCAAATTCTTCATACAATATCTCAACATATGGAAGTATTAAATACAAAAATAGATACCATAAAGAAGCCAGAATTAAAATTCCCTAATGATATTTCAGCACCTCATTTTCAACCTAGAAGCTTGACAAGAGAAAAAGAAACAGATTTAGTTCAAAATATTAATAATCAAAAAATAAACAATACAGATAATATATTAAATAAAATATCGCAGGCATTACAAAACCTAACTACAGAAGTAAAACCTCCAGCTCCTAGGATAAATACATTAGACCAAATAATAGAAGACAATTCATCTGAAGATATAAATAATTCATCTGAAGAATCAATAAATTCAGAAATCGAAGAAAATATAATTTTACCAATAGAAAAACAATTTGAAGAAACCAAAGATAATCAAATAAATAAAATAAAAAGAAGAAGGATTTATAATAATAATAATAATAATAATTGGAAAATGGTAAGTACAAAGAATTATTATCCAAGACCTAGCCCTCCAGATATTCAATATGAAGAAAGATCAAAATTTCGTACCACTAAATATGATGGAGACTCAATTTATGAATGGAATATAGATGGCAAAGCAGAATATGAAGTATTAAATAATTTACAAGAAATGGGAATGGCTAGATTAGCTTACAAAATAAAAAATATTCAAGAGAGAAATATTGCAACATTATTAGTTTCAGGATTTACTGGACAATTAAAAAATTGGTGGGATAATGCTTTAACACTTCAAGATAAATTATCAATATTAGATCATACACAAGAAATTGAAGATGATCAAGGAAATATTCAAATTCAATCAGATGCAGCAGAATTTTTAATTGTAATAATAGTAATATATTTTATAGGAAATCCAAAAGAAGAATTAAATTCTAATAAAACGTTCTTAACAAATTTAAGATGTCCAACATTATCAGATTTTAGATGGTATAAAGATATGTTTTTAACAAATGTATTAAGAAGACCTGATCGTAATGCTTCATTCTGGAAAGAAAGATTTATAACAGGATTACCAAGCTTATTTTCACAAAGAATAATGGATAGTTTACAAAAGGAAATGGGAACAGATGTAATTTCATTTGAAAACATTACTTTTGGACAATTATTTGCTTTTGTGAAAAAAGAAGGATTAATACTATGCTCAGAATTAAAATTACAAATAAAATATGGTTCAAAAACAAAAGAAGTAGGATCATTTTGTGATGCATTTGGAATTAAAAGAATTAAATCACCCTCTGCATACAAAAAGAAAATTAAAAAATATAACAATAAGAAAATAAGGTACAAAAGAACTGAAGGAAATAAACCTGAAAAGAAAAGAAAATTTATTAAAAAGAAAATTATTTGCTACAAATGTGGAAAGATAGGACACAAAGCAAACAAATGTAATTTAAAAGAAAAAATTACTGAAATTTGTGCAGAAGAAGAAGAGATTAAAAATAAATTAATAAACTTATTAATAAATGAAAAAGATCAAAGTTCAGAAGATGACTTTTATAATGATTTAACTAGTTCAGAAAGTGAAGAAGATTGTAATTGTTCTAATACTCCAAAATATATAAATGTTATAACTAAAAAAGAAGATAAAGAATTCTTATTAGATATAATAGAAAAGATTAATGATCCAATAGCTAAAAAAGAATATTTGGAAAGATTAAAAAGTTTAATTATTCAAGAAGATAAAATGCCAAAGATAATAGAACCTTTTAGCATTTCGAAATTAATAGATAAATATCCAAATATAAATATAATGAAAAAAGAAACGACTAAAGATCTTCAAACAGAAATCAATAATCTTAAAACACAGATAAAACAATTGCAACAAGAGATTATAGAATTAAAGACTAAAGATTTAGAAATAGAAGCAAAAATATCCTTAATAGATAATCAACCCTCAACTTCTAATTCTAAAACAGAAGAAATATTTATATCAGAAAAACCAGTGGATGAAGTTCAATATTTAAATACAATAGAAAAAATGACATTTCAAAAATGGTATGCTTTAGTAACTATTACTGTAGAAGATTTCAAAGAAACACATGTAGCTCTAATAGATAGTGGAGCTGATTCAAGTTGTATTAAAGAAGGAATAATTCCTACTAAATATTGTGAAAGAACGAATGAAACACTAATGGCAGCAAATGGAGAAAATTTACAAGTAAAATATAAATTTACAAAAGGATCAATATGTAATAATGAATATTGTATCAGACATAATTTTATAATTGTAAAAAATATAAATCATGATATAATATTAGGAACACCTTTTTTAATTCAAATTTACCCATTTGCAGTAAATCATGAAGGAATTTCAATAAATATAATGGGAAAAACTGTTACTTTTAAATTCTTAACTCCAATAAGACAAAGAGAATTACAGATATTACAAACATCTTCTATTTATAAAACAATAAATACTATTACTAAAGTAAAGCAACATATAAACTATATCAAAGAAGAGAAATCTTATTTAAAAATTGAAGAACAATTAAAAGAAGCTAAAATACAAAAAAGAATTTCAGAATTAGAAGAATTATTGCAAAAAGAAATTTGTGCAGACATTCCTAATGCTTTTTGGGATAGAAAACAACATATGATAGAATTACCATATGAAAAAGAATTTAATGAAAAGAATATTCCAACAAAAGCTAGACCTATACAAATGAATTCTGATTTATTAGAATTTTGTAAAAAAGAAATAAAAACATTAATAGACAAAGGATTAATAACACCTTCAAAATCACCTTGGAGTTGTGCTGCATTCTATGTAATGAATCAAGCTGAAAAAGAAAGAGGAGTTCCAAGATTAGTTATAAATTATAAACCATTAAATAAAGTTTTACAATGGATTAGATATCCCATTCCTAATAAAAAGGATTTGCTTAACAGATTATTTAATGCAAAAATATTTTCTAAATTCGATTTAAAATCAGGATATTGGCAAATATTAATAACTCCAGAAGATAGATACAAAACAGCATTCACAACACCTTTTGGCCATTATGAATGGAAGGTTATGCCATTCGGATTAAAAAATGCACCATCAGAATTTCAGAATATAATGAATGATATTTTTAATCCTTATAGTTCATTTAGTATTGTATATATAGATGATGTATTAATATTTTCAGAATCAATAGAACAACATTTTAAACATTTAAATATATTTCTAAAAACAGTCAAAAAGAATGGATTAGTAGTGTCAGCCCCAAAAATGAAATTATTTCAAACAAAAGTAAGATTTTTAGGACATAATATATATCAAGGAACAATAAAACCAATTGATAGAGCTTTAGAATTTGCTACTAAATTTCCAGATGAAATAAAAGATAAAAATCAATTACAAATATTTTTAGGTTGTTTAAATTATATAGCAGATTTCTTTCCTAAATTAAGGCAAGAATGTTCTATATTATTTAATAGACTAAAGAAAAACCCAAAACCATGGACAGAGGAACATACTCAAAAGATAAAATATCTAAAAGAAAAAATTACCATGTTTATGTCTACCTCATCCTCAAGCATTTATGATAGTTGAAACAGATGCATCAGAATTAGGATATGGTGGAATATTAAAACAAAGAAGAAAAGAATCAAAGGAAGAATTAGTTAGGTTCCATTCAGGAACATGGTCTGACCCTCAGAAAAATTATTCAACAATTAAAAAAGAAATTTTATCAATAGTTTTATGTATATCAAAGTTTCAAGATGATTTATACAATAAGAAATTTTTGATTAGAATAGATTGTAAATCTGCAAAAGAGATTTTACAAAAAGATGTTCAAAATATAGTTTCAAAACAAATATTTGCTAGATGGCAAGCTATTTTATCTGTTTTCGATTTTGAGATTGAATTTATAAAAGGAGAAAATAATTCATTACCAGATTTTCTTACTAGAGAATTTTTACAAGGACATGGATCGGGAAATGATGGCCCAAAGAACTGATCGAGAATATACAAATTATTTAAGAACCCAACGAGATTCTCCTAAATTTCTAAATAAAGAAGCAGTTCTCCAATCCAGAGGATATCAATATTTTATTCCAACCAGCAATGGAAGACAAAGCATTCCAGCCTATCAAATTTCCAAACATAATACAGTTTACATTCAGAGAAGCCCTTTGGCAACCCTTACACCAAAAGAGAGAGCTTTCCTTCTTCAAAGAGAGATTCAGAGAAACACTATTCGAATTCAAGTTCTGCGAAGAGCAGGAAGAAATGAAGAATTTCTTCAATGATGTCATTCCATTGCCTGAAGATTTTTCAGCAATCTGTCTACTCTCAGCTTGTATACCTGAATTTCTTGTAGCATTTTCTCTAGTAGAGGATGCACTAGGAATCTATAATCCAGCAATTTAAGCCACCATTATACAGCGACATGTAAAAGTTGAATCAATTGCTTTGTCATAAACCAGTTTATCTAAATGGCAGATTGAAAAAAATAATAACTAACCTCAGATTCATCAAATAGACGGATCCTAGAAGACTTTTTTGTTAATACAGGTTCAGTGACATTGCTTGTCTTGGGAATTGCACTATTTTTTGGTTCACTAGCTTGCTACAATAACATAAGAATGCGCTTATCAATAGTAACTAGTTTAGGATGATAATTGCTAGTTTAGGAAAAAAGAAAATATCTGGAAATGACTCTTGTTTCTTTACCTGACAGCTTACATTTTCTTCAGTTTGCTCCACAATTCCTCGCCCAGCATCCCGACTTTGTCGTAAAGTAAATTTTCCCTTTTTCCCCGGTCCAGCCATCTATCTACATAATCATATAACGCAAGCACCACCAAAATCGTAAACAACACAAGCAGCCATGACAACATATCATAAACTACAGAAAAATACAAGAAAAAAATTGATTAAGAAATTCAATGAACAACATTGTTTAATCTGATTCATAGTCATCGATTTGTACAAATTGTTCATTTTCATCCTCAGAATTGAATTGTTGCTCAATTTCCTCATCATTATCAATAAAATTGTCATCCAATTGCCTTGCACGGCTAGCTGACAATTCTATAAAAAACATAGCACCGGCCTCTATCCTTTCTTCAGTTTGCACATCTCCTCTCTTCAAACTGACCAACTCAAGATTTTCTTGTACACCAATCAAATCTTCATGATACTCTTCTTGGTAAGCCTCTTCGTTATCAACCAAATCATCTTCATGCTTCTCAGGAACATCATAAGATGAGCGTGGACTAACTAACTCTACAACATGCCAATTACCTCCAAGCTTCATATCTTGAAGATAGAAAACTTGTTCAGCTTGGGATGCTAATATAAAAGGCTGGTCTGAGTACCATGTTTTTGACATGTTGATGCTAGTGATATTGCTCTGCTTGTCTACTTTGATTCCCGAATTATTTCTCAAGTCCCACCAATCACATTTAAACACAACTACTCGATTTTGAGTAAATGAGTATTCAACCTCAACTATATCAGTAATTATACCATAGAAGTATGTTTCTTTATCAGCATGCTCCCCCTTTACCATAACTCCACTATTTTGTGTCTTTCTTTCTCTTTCCCGAGCCTTAATGTGGAATCTAAATCCATTCACATTACAGCCAGCAAATGTATTGACTCGAAAATCAGGTCCTCTAGCCAAGGACAACAATTCATCAGTACATTCTCCACGTGCATGTGTATACATGACCTACATCAGCCATACCAGATTCTTTAATAGTTTACTAAAATAAAAAGTAAAGGAAATTGACAAGTTTTTAACATCTCTTCCAATACTTACACGTTCTTCAAACCACTTTGGAAACTCCGAGTCTAGCCTTTGCTGTACGCTCGATAAATTTTGCTTTTCAAGAATTTGTCTATGCTCCCTAAATTTGTAGTAGTAGAAGTAGTTACATATTCTATCAAATGACTTTAATTACAAGCAATGAAGAACATATTATAGAACACGGCATAGATTTAGCATTAAAGTATATTATTACCTCATGTAATCATCTACTTCTTCACAATTTTTCAAGATGAACAGATGTATTCTTTGCAATTCAACCTCACTTAGATAACCAATCAGTGCTGCCTCAAAGAGCCGAGCCAAGCTAGAAAATATAGATAATTTTCTAGCAGCTTCGTGTTTCTCCATATTTCGTTCCGTTTGATTAAACCTGGTCGGAACATCATGCAAATACCTGGAAATGAATGTAAGACATTCATCATCCAAGTAGCGCTCAGCTATACAGCCTTCAGGTCGTGCCCTATTATTCACATAGCCTTTGTATTGACCCATTTTTCTATCCAAAAAAAATTCAGCCCGAGTTGTTAGAAAATAAGAAAATTGGAGGTAAATCAAATAGGCATTATTAAAAATAAGAAGCATGTACCTCTCAAATGGAAACATCCACCGGTATTGGGCTGGTCCAGCAATCTTGGATTCAGTGGGTAAATGGACCATTAAATGGACCATTACATCAAAGAAATTTGGAGGAAAAATTTTCTCAAGTTTGCATAGTATTAAAATAATATTGTTTTCTTGCATTTCCAGCTCATCTAGATAGAGAGTTCGAGAACAAATTTTTCGAAAAAAATTGCTGATCTCTACTAAAATCTGAGATACATCTTTTGACAGCATTCCTCTAGTTGCTAGTAGAAGAAGTCGTTGTATGAACACATAGTAGTCATGACTCAATTTGAATTGAACACATAGTGGAAGAAGCTACTTCTAAGAGTTCAGCATTTAAAAAGGTGCTCAGTACAGATATATAAATAGCATTGGAATTAAATTTTATTAAGAAAGACTGAACCTATGCAGGGATCCCAAATACTTTAGAATGACAGAGGGTAACACAGACAGGAGACGAACTGTAGCGCCCCATTTTTTATAAAAATAAATAAATGGTTTAAAAAGTGAATTTTTGATTTTGAAAAAAAATGAATAAAGAGCACGGGTCTACATGGGACTTGAAAATGCGACGTTTTGACCCAAAATAATAGTTTTAAAAGGGTTTTGAAATAAAAATCGGAATCGCCACTTGGTATTGAGTTAAGGTGTACCAAGTCACCTAAAAAATGAATTTTTTATAAAAAAATAGAAAAACCCTTTCTAAAACGACTCCAAGTCTACGTAAATCAAATAAAAAGGTTCGGGAGTCACATTTGAAGAGAGGGAAGGCAAGGACGAAGTCCAAGGCACCCTCTCAACCTAGCCAAGGCTAGTTGCGCGATTTAGTCAAAGATTTTCTTACTTTACCCTTAAGATTTATCACATTTGGATTGCACTATATGAATGCAAGCCCTAAACCTAGGGGGCATCGGGGGGCAAAATTTCTCTTCAAAACTCGAATGGTACCAATCACATTTATTGTGACGCCCAATGAAGACTCTTCGAAGAAGTCACGAATAATGCAAAAATATGAGACTCTAAGAAAAGAAAAGGAATAAAATAATTATACAAATATACATGTCTTAAAGGAGTGCATCATGTCGGGTACGGAGAACTAATGTTCGTGACTCAATTTTCCCTTTAATAGAGGGAATACGAGCGTGCTAAGGCTAGAAAAGCCAAAACTCGTCCATATCCCCTATCCAAGGGGTAATCTCTAGTTTAATCAGGCAAAATGCACTAATCTACCCCCTAATTTTCCTAAATGAGATGCAAATCTAAATGTTACATATACATAGGGGTCAGGGATATCTTATTAGGGGCAATATTATGTGAAAATGATGAAGATCTTAAAAAATGGAAAAATATGTATGAAGTGTAATGTAATCACACAAACATGATCTAGCGAGGGGGGCCCCTAAGGGTCTAGCATTGGACTAGCCCATGTCTATGAATCCTCACTAGCATTGGACTAGTGGGAAATCGGAACAAAGAGCCACAACTAGCGTTGGACTAGTGTGGTGACGGGAAAAGAATCACAGCTAGCATTGGACAAGTGTGATGACGACATGCATTTGTTATAATCAAATAAAACATAATAAAACAAATAAACACATAAATCACATATGGCACATAACACATAAGCATGGTATCTAGATGCAAGACCCTAAGAAAGCGGTAACACATAGCACGTAAGCATGCAAACCACACAAAATAAAACCAATAAACCCTAGCTATTACATTCGGGGAGCCCTACTACAATCTAAGGGGGAAGGAATTAAATAAAATGATATAATAGCCTAACTATTACAATTGTGGCATTCAAGCGCCTTTCAAATGATCAAAAATTGAACTAAAAGAAAATAAACATACTAAATTAAAACAAATAAAGCGAATAAAGAAATAAATAAAATGAAAGCATTCAAATGGCATGCAATTGAGCACATAAAGTCACATAAGGCACATAAGGTCAAACAAAGTCAAGAATAAGGGATAGAGTGTACCACCCTTGAGTTGATGCCCTAATGGGGTGAAATTACTTATTTACCCTCCAAAATAAAAGAAAAGGTCAAGGCATCACTTTAAGTAACAAATAATCACACAAGATAAAAATGAACATGAAATTGAATCAATTAAATCATTTAAACAACCCACATTTAAAAGGGTAAAAGAAGAAGGGATTTAATTGCAAAAATTAACAAAGTTTTGGGGCCAAAATTAAAGAAAAATAAAGTTTAGGGGCCTATTTACAATTAAATTAGGGACCTAATCGAAAGAGGTTAAAAATTTTGTGGGGCCATAGTGAAAATATCTGAAAATTAGGGGACTGGAATCAAATTTCGTCATCAGGCTTCTTGACTTAACAGGCCATTGGACCCTTTTCTTTATTTGTTTGGGCCGAAACCCTCCTAGCCCAACCGAAAGTCCAAGGTAAATGGAATGGCCCAGTCCATTATTTTGACTCCAAAATTGGACAATGAAACTAATGGGCCTTGATCTTCTAGCCCAAGCCAAGAACCCAACAAAATAAACCAAAATCCATTAGCCAAACTCAACCAAGTATTATTACCCAAACCCTAAACCATATTACTAAGTCCAACAAGATAAATAAATCAACAAAAAATTGTTAAATCACAATTATGACCAAAAATCCAGGTTTATCCTACCCAAAAAAAAACTACTTATGCATATTAAAAGATGATTAAAATCTAAAAAAAAACAAGTTCACTTTTCCAATTTTCCGAGTCATATCAGAACAAGGGGGAAGATTAAGGGGTTCCAACACAACAAAAATAGGGATCTAATTGACAGCATTGTGAACATTTTTGGGGTCAAATTATGAAGTTCTAAAATTCTGGGGTTGAACCACAAGACAAGGAGGATAGGCATCAGTTTCCATTTCCGTCAAACCCATACAAGCAATCATCGTTCAGGCATTTTAACAAACAGGTTGAGGGCATTAGAATTTCATCAGACTTTGCTCGAATTGAAGTTAATCGGCCCCCAAAATTGTTCAAAAAACCAAGAGCTTTCTGTCCAATTTAACACAAAAGGCAATTTAACACAAAAGGCACTTATAATCTAAAATTATGAACAAACAACATGAAACTTCCACTGCAAAAAACGCTTGGCAGACGTGCTCTGAAAATTTCCCAAACTATGTTTATGAAATTAACTATTTTGAGCTGCATGAAACCTCCTGACTGTTCGTTCTTCCTTACACGCACGACACAAGCAAAAATCTTTTTCAAGTGGAACTTTCGGTTAGGCATTTTATCAAACAATACATGAGCGTAAAAAATATCAGCAAATCTGTGCTCAATCAAAGTAACAATCAACCCCGAAAATTATCAGAAACAGAGAGACTCAATTCCAGTCATCATATACAGCATGCATATTCAAGAATTGAGGCCAATTAGCAGAAAAATTACACTAGAGAAAACCATGGCAGTTCCATTTTAAAAGCTAGACAAGAACTGAAAAATTTTGGAGCGAAACAAAACTTACAGTGCTTCTGTTCGGTGAAGACTCGCGAATGGAGATGGGGAATTCTGGAGCTGCTGACCAGCCGCGATTCAAAGCTCTGCAGGTAGTGATTGACGCGATGATGGTTGATTCAGGTGGGATGATGGCGGCTCCGATTTTTCCTCCGTCCCTTGCCAGGCCTCCTGGTCTTCGATTTTTCCTTAGCTTTCATTTCTGCTCCAACCCCCTTCTCCGTTTACTCTGCTTTTCTTTTTTTGCTCCTTCAACCCACAGTCCCTCAGCCGCCACCTTTTTTCTTCTCCAACCGAAGCTTTCCTCGTCCGTCCGCCTCTATTTTTCTGGTTCCTTTCCTTAGTTTCCAAGTAGCTATCTCTCGCGTTCTCTTTTGTTTAGTCCCCGAAGTTCGCCCCTCAAATTCCAGATTTCCCCCCTTTCCTCTCAATTTTTGTTTTCTCAGCCGAAGCTCTTTCGATCGGTAGTTTGCCCTCTCTCCGTCGCTCTCTGTTTTTCTGGTTGCCCCTCTATTTTTCCTCTGTTTTCTTAGCCTTTCCCCGTAGCTAGCCTCTCCTTTTTTTTGCTCTATTCTCTCCCTTTCTTTTGCCGAAACCCCTTCTCCTGTTTTTCTTTCTTAGCCTTGTTTCTTCACTCTTGTTCCTCCCTATTTTCAATCCCCTTGCCGAAGGCCTTTCTTGCTTTCTTTTTGTTCGTTTTCTGATTCCCCCCGCAGCCTCTCAATCTCCTAGTTCCCTCTGTGTTTTCTTTTCCTCCGTCCAGAGCCCTTTGTCCCCTGCCTCCTATTCTCCCTTTCCCCTCTTTTTTTGTTGTTTTTTTTTCCAGCCACCCCCTTGGTCTTCTCCAAAAAAAACTCCTATCCTACAAGTGTCTAGACACCTCACCATCTAGGTGAGGTGTTGTCAAATACAAAAATGGACACTTGTCCCTATTGCCTATCCCCACTTGTCTAACATGCAAGCTTCCACTTATTATCTTTTGTATTTTTGTTTTGTTTGTTTTTTCTTTTTTTTTCTTTCTTTCAGGAACTAACCTAAGTAAAACAATCAAAAATTAAATAAATAAGAACGAATGCCGAGCAATTAAATAAAAACTAAAATTAAAATAAAGTTAAAAATTGAATTGAGAAAAATTTGGTGTCTACAGTTTGCCCCTCTTTGTCTGAGTTTCGAAGGGGACTGACCCCAACATGAAATTAAAATCGGGACTGACCCGAAGGGGACTGACCCCAACATGAAATGGCGGTGCAAAAGAAATGCTCACTAGTGGGACTGACCCAACGGCTAGTGGCGGCGCAAATAAAATGCTCACTAGTGGGACTGACCCAACGGCTAGTGGCCGTGCAAATGAAATGCTCACTAGTGGAACTGACCCAACGGCTAGTGGCGGTGCAAATAAAATGCTCACTAGTGGAACTGACTCAACGGCTAGTGGCGGTGCAAAATGAAATGCACGCTAATGGGACTGACCCACGGCTAGCGGCAATGAAAATGAAATGCACGCTAGTAGGACTGACCCATGTTTAGCGGCAATGAAAATGAAATGCACACTGGTGGGACTGACCCATGTTCAGTGGCAGTGAAAACGAAATGCACGCTAGTGGGACTGACCCATATTTAGCTGCAATGAAAATAAAATGCAAACTAGTGGGACTGACCCATGTTTAGTGGCAATGCTAATAAAGTGCTCACTGGTGGGACTGACCCATGTTCAGTGGCAATGAAAAATGAAATGCTAGTATGTATGCAGAAACTGTACAAAATTTATTTGAAGAATCATCCAAAAATTTGTTCCAATGACGAATTGGTCAGTGAAATTAAACCCGAGCCTGCCTTTGACAAATTGGTCAGTGGGATTAAACCCAAACCTGCCTTGAGAAGCGGTTGGTTGGTCAGTGGGATCAACACCCGAGCCTGCCTTGAGAATCGGTCAGTGGGATTATACCCGAGCCTGCCGTAAGAATCGGTCAGTGGGATAGCACCCGAGCTTGCCGTTCAATTAGCCCCAAAAGTTAAGTGTGATTGTCAAAAGGGGAAGATAGAAGGGAGTGCGGCGGACACTGAAACATTGCCAACAAGAATTCAATTTGATTTTTCAAGAAACAAGAAATTGAATTTGATTTTTGATTTTTCCTGATTTTTCTGACTTTTGATTTTGATTTTTTTGGATTTTCTAATTTTTGATTTTTCTTTGAATTTTGAAAGAATCTTGCCCCAGTGTAGGGCCCTTTTCCTTCTTTCTTCTCTTTTTTCGGTATCGGCCTTCCACCTCATCAGATGCTTCTTCGTCGATTTCATCATGAATACCTGCACAGGGGCTTACCAAAGTACAATATGCGCTTAAAATTATTATTATTTTTTGAATTGATGCACCTACTACTCATGTAAAGAGCAGCATGATTGATTCAAAATGATATCTTGCTTGACTCTTGGGCGAAATCCTCAAATGTGTTGCAAAAATTTGCCCCAGTGTGGGCTTATTTTGTGAAATCTTACAAATAAAAATTTTGCCCCAGTGTGGGCCCATTTGATTGCAAAAATTGGTTTGGATGCCTCTCTATTTATTTGAACAAAGTAAGAAATTGTGTTTCCTATATAATGTGAAGAAAATTGAACTTCTTGCTTAAACTCATACAGAAAATTTCATGATGAATTTCTCAAAATAATGCCAAATTACAAAAGATTTCTTCCTCACTTTAGCATCGATGCTTTGGGTAATGGGTCACCATTTCTTGTTGGCTCATCTTTCAGGACCAATCAAGTGTGGCGTTATTTCTGATTTGGAAATGGGAGGTCAAGATTTGTCTTATTCTTGTGCCCAAATTGTATGTAATCCCTTCAATACCGCATCTTAGTGAAAGCAAATAGTTTGTCACCCCTATTTCTTAAGAAAATTTAGTCAACATATAAGCTTTAAGCTTGCAACAAATGGGTAGAAACGATAGCTAAACATGTGAAAGGTTATACCCTTATGATCATGAGTGATTGATGGATTTCTTATGAGCATAATCCTCACTTTGGGTTGTCATGAAGGAATAAGTCAACGATGGACTTTATGAGCTTGTAATGTGGCTTGAAAACGATAGTTAAAGAAATAATTTTCAAGGACATTGCACTGAAGATCGCATTTTTTCAAAAT
>NC_040037.1:26649088-26748631 GCF_003713205.1 Coffea eugenioides
AATGGTATTGAAATTACACCAAATTTGGTACACTTAAACTTCCATATATTAAATACCTCTCTATCAAATTTTAGATGGAAACTCGCATGAGAAGGCAGTTAACGAAATGACCAAAGTTTGTGAAATGTTTCAAAGCTAATCTGCCATCCTACTTCTCTTTCTTTTTCAAACGTTTTGTCCAACAAAATCAGCCCCAATTCACTCTATTTTTGAAACCAAAATCCCAAAAACATTTAATAAGAAATTGATGGTTAAATGACACTAACATTTTTGAAATATAACATCCCAAACAGATTTGACCATTCGGTCAGCAAGGAAGGGAAAATTTTCCAGTTTCCAGCTTTGTCACATTTTTGAAATCAAACCATATCCAGCCCTATGCATCTCCAAATTGAGAATGGTTTATGGCGTTAGAAACTAGGTTCCAAATTCTACATTTCATCAGAAGATATCATTTTAAAAATCTTTTCACAAGTGGAACAAAATCGAGCCACAAGATGCAGTTTCCCAGTTTCTCTTGGACAGACTGGTAAAGCAGGACAATCCATTTTGCCGAGTCGCTACGGTCTGCTCAAAATGAACTAGGGGGGAAATTTATACCGTTGGAAAGCTCTAAATGTCTAGTTTTGAATTCCACTAACGGCACTCAATTTTGACTTTTGCACAAAAAGTTATGTTTGGACAAAGAACCACTATCCAGGTACCCTGCTATACGTTTTCCAGATTTGAATCTTTACCAAAACTCAAGTTTTGAGTAACCATTCAATACGATTTTTGGAAGGCACTCCTTGCTCTACACACAATATTTACATACATGAATCCTATTCCAATTTCATAGTCCAACCAAGCGTCAAAAATTTTGAAATAAAAACAGAAAAACATGGAACAGAATTTCGGCAGGCTTGCCTTCACAACTTTCCTTCGATTTCTCTCCACTTTCTAACCGAAATCATCATCAGTTCATCACATAACAATCATAATTCAAACCATTTAAAGCATCAAAGTTCATATACCTAAAGGCCTCCATCTAAGACAGCTAGCCTTATGATTTAAAGCCTGAGATAATGGTTCCTCAAGTCGCTAGCCTATTAACGCGGGTTAGGGTTTCAGACCTATGAAGATTAACCGCTAAACTTTGAAGAAATGAAAGGATTAAAGGGATGAAGTTGTTACCCTTGAAACCCTAGATGAATATCAGATTTTTCCACTGAAAATCCACAAGATTGCTCCTTGCTCCTAGCTAGAGTGGTACGCCAAGTTGTGAGTGATTTGGTGGAGGATTTGTGGGTGAAATGGAAGCTAGAAGATGAAGTTTTTCCTTCCCTTTGTTCTTCCTTGTGGGTTGGCCAAAAATGGAGAAAGAGAAATGAGAGTTGTGTGTTGTGGCTTGTCTTGGAAGCTTGGAGGGAAAAGTAGTGGTTAAGTTTGGCAAAAGTCAACTTTGAATAGTTGTCGCGTGAGGTTTTCGTACCACCATTTTCTCTCGGGTTTGATACACTCATGCACTAATCCTCCAAGGTACTTCCTAGAACACTGTAATTACTCGCACTTATGAGTCTAGTATTAATTCCTCAAGTTCCTAATTAGTTGCGCGGTGTGACTTTCGAGAAATTTTCGACACGCGCGCGGTAAAAGTTTAATTTGAACTCACTCACCTCTAATCCCTCAATTAACTTTTCTTAGTCTACTATTAATCATTCTTAATTCTCCAAGATTATTGCACTCTCAAATCAAATATTATCTCGAAAAAAATGTGTATTCACTATTTCTCGCTAAATGAGCCGCAGAAAAATTAAATAACACTAGGACAAAAAAATTATAAAATAAACTAAATTAAGAATAAAAACATGAGTCCTCACATGTTAACCCATAATATGTTCGTATTGAGCTTGGTTATGGACTTGGGAAGTGATTGGTAGCTTTATTGTGACTTTTTAGCTTCTAAATAGAAATTTCCAGCTTTCCTAGAGATTTTTCAGCTTAATATTGTGATTATATATGCTAGAAATGAGCTTCAATTAGATGGCTTTATGGCCTAGCTTAAGAGCTGCTTTTACCTTATTACTTGTGTGTTGATTTGGGGCTAATTTGAGAAGAAAATGAAGCCTTGAAAATGGCTGAAAAATTTGGTAAATACAAAAGAAATGCTGGCCATTTTTTCCTCGTGTGGGATAAGTGAGTGAAAGCGGAAATAGGGATGTGCCTTGTGCTCGATTTGGGACTTAGTTATGTAGGGATGCTTAAGTTGACCTTGTGGGTGACTTATAAGTGAAAATTTTGCTCAAAAGTGTATAGTTTTCAAGGAGAAAGTAGTGACCACTTTAAACGCAATTTCCTAGTTTCTTATACCAAATTGCGAATTTAAAAGTTTTAAACGCTTTTTTATCAAAACCAAAAGAGCGAGCATGAATTTTCTAAGGTTTGATAAATAAAATGGGTAATACTTAAATGAGTTCTAATTACTTGGTTTTCTTTAAGCGAAACTCCTATATTTTGAAACTGTAATTAATTTTAAACTGTTAAACGGTATTTTATTGCAGATATGGACTCCAGCCAGGGAGTTGAACCTAAACTTGGTTTTGGAAAGCAATAAATCATTGGTGCGTGTTTCCAAATGCATGTTTGAACTTATTACTTGAATGAATTGTTTTGTTAATGTGATTGGATGGTAGTTAACTTGTTTGATAGGGCAAGGGTGTACTTTATCGCACTTGCCCTAATGTGACTTATTATTGTGTACCGGTTACAAATGGTTTGATATATATGTGTGTGTGTGTGTGTATGACTTGAATACTGCCTGGGATCCTAACCCTATTGGTTAGTCAGTCAAATCGAGCCAGTAAGGGCTTGGTCGAGGAGACTGGCAAACCATAGGTACTATTTATTGTTTATTGTTTATTGTTTACTATGTAATCCTTTGGATATGATCCACTGGATTCGATATACTCGACTATTACTATCACTATTAATTTGGAGTTTGGGCCCGGTAGGGAGTTGATTGGTGGATGGAGATTGGAGTTAAGTGGTGATTTATTGGACTGGTTACACTACTTTGAAAGTTGACGGAGTGTCAACTACTTCTTGGCAAGCAGTGGCTGAGTTAGCCCACAAGAGCAACTATATCCTTGTACCTGGAAATGTTGAATATCTAATGATTTGCTATTTGAAGTGTTATTGCTCATTTTATGAACTCTTATGCTCGCAACTTTGATATTCCATGTTTTTCCAATGGTTAATTTGCTACTTGGATTTGCATGAAGTTTTGGAACCTCACTGAGCTTTGGCTCACTCCATTAGTTTTGTTTTATTTTCATAGGCGTGAAGCTGCGAAAGGATGGTTTTGTCTAGACTTTTAACTCTTGTAATTTTACCAGTGCTAGTACTCAATTAGGGTTAGAAGTGTGACTAGAACTTGAATCTTTTGTTTTGTTTGGATATGTATGAACATTTGAGATAGACAGGTGTATGGATGTACATTTTAAGTTTGGGATTGCTGTTTCTTTTACTTTCGATATTATACATTATCTCGGAAGTTAATGTGAGTGAGTGAGTGAGTCCTAACAAGAGTTGGGCAGACGGTCCGCTAACCTCTAGGGTACGCCCTAGAGGGAGGTGGGGTCGTCACATGAGCCAGTGTATGTTATGAAGGAGAGGGATGAAGTGGTTGGAAGGTGTGATTGGGTCGGAGGAAGAGGCTCAGGTTGTTGCTGCAACTTTAAACAAAGCCAATGACCAGATTGGTCTACAACCTGAAGCAACTTTAAACAACACCACCGACTAGTTTGTTTTGCAACCTACCACATCAAAAGAGGTGGGATCGAAGACTAAGCGCAAGGCACAGGTCATGGAAGCCAATGTTCTGCTGGTGAAGGGATTTTCCTAATTTGTAACTACAGAAGCAGGTGACACCAGCATTCCTGGAGTCTTTCTAGATTGTTTTATGCCAGTTGTAAATTCAGGACCAGAGGTTCATGTTTCTACACTTGGGTCGTTGCTGGTGAACCATCAAATTGAGGGATTAGAGGGCTATGTTGTGGGGTAGTTGCAGATCCGAGACCCATGGATAACAGTTTGATTGATGGGGGAGGGTTTGGTAGCTTGAACTTTGATTCGTTTATGCCTGTTTCCCATGCAAATTCATTTTCAGCTTTGGAGAATATTGATGATTTCTATCTTGGTATGACTTGGGGAGTATTCTCCCCATCTTTTTCTGATCAGTTGGGGTCTCCCAATCAATGCGATGGAGTGAATTTAAAGTTGCAGGGGAGACGGTTTGCTGGAAATCTGGCCTCGGCAAGTGGGTCTACGGAGAAGTTGAGGATATTTAATAGCCAAATTGGGGAGTGCTTGAACCAACTGTCATTGGCAGACAAGGATTGTTCTCGCAAAGCAGTTAGTGATAGTAAGGACTTACAGTTGTTGAACAAGTTTGGGAAGAAAGGTAGGCCCACAAACTATAACAAGAAATTGTCAGAATTTCACTCTCAAGCTATCTCTTCCTTGGTTCGCCATGATTAGTTGTCCTAATATATTAATCTGGAATGTCTGGGGCATTTCTCGTAGGGATACTCAACGTCATTTGATGACTAAATTATAGTTTGAGGAATTAGAATAATAAATGTCAAAGCATGACCTTTGCATGGTTGCACATAATGAAATAATATCATGCTACACCTTTTTTGAAATAAAAAATGTGCAAGAATGTAAGATGTATGTCACTGAATAGTGATAATTAATTTTTGCATGATAGAAATTACCTTTAGTTTTAATTCCTTTAAATCAGTTACAAAGCCATGCAGGATCATTTTGCTTGTTTATTACAAAGCCTAAAGATACATCTAATAAAACTGAATTTTAAAACCTAAATGTGAAATCTAAATCCATTAAATTAGTCAATTGTTATGTACTAAATCTGATACATCTAAATGTATATCACATTAAATAATAAGTGAATAGGTTATCATTTATTTTTTGGAGTGGCTTTTGTATGAAAAATTTAGTGCCACTTAATTAATTAAGATGCTATATTTATTGTTATCAAATGTTTCTTTTTTTTGGGCAAACCCTGTCCATGAAGTGGGGATGCCAACTCCTTATTTTATTAATTAAATAAGAAATAAGTACTGTGACGATCCCACCCCTCTCTAAGGCATACCCCAGGGTTTAGTGGACCGCCTGCCCATCTCTCGCCAGGACTCATTCTCTCTTTTCATCAAGAAAACAAAGTATAGTTTCAAAAGTAAATGAAACAATAGTTCCCAAACTTAGAATGTACATTTACTCATTTCTATCTCAAACATTTATACATTCCCAAATATAACAAAAGATTCAAGTTCTAGATAACTTCCAACCCTAATCGAGCACTAGCGCGAGTACAATCACAAAAGTCAAAAATTAGACGACATCAGCCTGAACCAGTCTCACGCCTATATTTGTACCCCCTGTAAGGAAAACAAAAACTAATATGGTGAGCCAAATCTCAATAAGGTTCCAAAATATCATGCAAACCCAAGTAGCGAGTTGACTATTATATAAAACTTGAAATATTAGAGTAGTAAGC
Source organism: Coffea eugenioides (assembly GCF_003713205.1). NCBI lineage: Eukaryota > Viridiplantae > Streptophyta > Magnoliopsida > Gentianales > Rubiaceae > Coffea > Coffea eugenioides. The sequence continues at coordinate 26,654,649 of NC_040037.1, forward strand.
ATAAAAGTTCATAAAAGTGTGCAATAACACTTCACATAGCAAATTGTTAGGTATCCAACATTTCCAGGTAAAAGGATATAATCGCTTTTGCGAGCTAACTCAGCCATAGCTTTACCAAGCAGTAGTTGACACTTCGTCAACTTCCAAGTAGCACTACAAGAAAATTGTTCATCAGTGACAACACAAAGTCATCACAAAACATACAAATATTGTCACAAATACCTTTTATTGACGACTTTTTGATCGTCACAAAGTCGTCACTAAATCCCCGTCGGTAAAAGTAAACAGTGACGACCTAAAATGTCGTCACTAAATAGTTGTCATTAGTGACGACTTTAAGTAGAGCATTTTTGACAAAAGATCAAGTCGTCAATAAAACACTTCCGGATTGTCGTCACTAATGACAACTATTTAGTGACGACCTAAAATGCTCTACTTAAGGTCGTCACTAAAAAGCACCGAAAGCCATTGTATATAACTATTTTACTGACAACAATTGTCGTCACAAATGTAGCTTAGATTTAGTGACAGTCTCTGTTGTGACAAGAAGTTTTTATTTTCTATTTTGTGACAACTTTTTTTTGTCATTAGATAATTTCTCAATAGCTTAATAGTCATAATTTGGCCTGTAATCATTGCTAAATCATTGATTTTAAACAAACCATACAAATAAACATGAACGATTGATAACCAAAAGTATTTGCATTAGATTACATGGTAATAATATAGCATTCTCAAATGCCAAATTCAAGTGTACATTACCCAACTAATGCCTACAAAAATAGCATTTGTCTAAAATATCACTTGTACATAAGGTACATTTACAAAAGCAATCACAATTTAAGAAATTGAAGAACATCTAAATGAACCACTCCATGAGCAAAAGGCAATTTTGTCTTCAACATTCTTCAACCATAACCATAGATATCTTCCAAAAACTAGTATGAATAGCATTTATCTGTCATAAAAGAGTAAAAGAAGTAGGTAAGGGGAGGAGTACAATAATAAAGAACAAGTAATGAGACTTAGATTATTAAGACAAAAATTACAATTCATTAAGAACCTCATATAATTTGGGCCCACATATTACAACACCAGCAAGAAGTTAGAAATCACAGTCCAATCTATACAAATACAACACTGCATAAGCTCAACTAAAGAGCTCTCTAAAACAGTTTTTTTTTATTTTCTTTCTTCTTCTTTAAATAGCTCAACTTATTGAACAATTAAATTGGACTCCCACAGTAATTATTGTTTAATCTTTATGCTTTTGGTTGTTTATATATTAAAACACAGAAAGCAACTTATTGTACGAGGTGTGAATACAGGAGGTACTAGCCCTCTTTGATTTTAGGAGTTTATGCTTCATAAATCATGAAGGAAACGATGCCTCTGTAGGATTAAACTGTGCAAAGAGAATGAGCTATTTGCCTCACAATGTGAAAGTGAAGACCATCTAAACAGGTGAAACCAATCAAAGTTCACAAACGCCCCCTTTGCATTATATTCATTTCTTTCAAGTCACTACATAGGCAAAAAGAAGATTGCTATCCATGCATGGTCTGTCGCTTGTACTTGGAAATAATATACTATTGCAGATGAACAATCAGATTTTTACCTCTCTATTGATAAACTAACAGCACTATATATATGATACCTAGATATTTTCCAAAGAATAAGTTCAGATAACAATGATGCATAACATCAGCCCCAAAAAATGTTATTACACAACCATCAGCCCCATAACCATAACCATAAACTACACAACCATAACAAAAAATAGTCAACAATGATGGATAACATCAGCCCCAAAAAATGTTATTACCAGTTATTACCAAAAAACAGTCCACAATGACCACAAGTTACCAAAAACTACACATCAGCCATAACCATAACCATAAACTACATCCAAAAAACAGTCCACAATGACCACAAGCTATTACCAAAAACTGACCACAAGTTACAAAAACTACAGCAGCCATAACCATAACCATAAACTACACAATCATAACAAAAAACAGTCCACAATGATGCATAACATCAGCCCCAAAAAATGCTATTACCAGCTATTACCAAAAAACAGTCCACAGTGACCACAAGTTACCAAAAACTACAGATCAGCCATAACCATAACCATAAACTACACAACTATAACAAAAAATAGTCCACAATGATGCATAACATCAGCCCCAAAAAATGCTATTACCAGCTATTACCAAAAAACAGTCCACAGTGACCACAAGTTACCCAAAAACAGGTCACATCAGCCCCAAAAAATGCTATTATCAAAAACAGTCCACAATGATGCATAACATCAGCCCCAAAATCAATAAGTTAAAGGATCAGAATAGCAACAGTTCACATTAGTATTGTAATTCAATTATTCGTATGAGAAGGATGCATTACCAGCTATTACTACCAGATGCATTTCCATTGCCTTGGTTCTTGGACTGCAATTCTGCTCGTAAAGCCTTAAGGAGTTCCTGCATTTCAAGCTGCTGGTTTTGCATTTCAGCTTGTTGATTCTCAAGCCTTTGCATCAGCTGCTGTTGAGATTGGACTTGAACTTCCAATTCAACTGATCGTTTCTCAGCTTGTTCTGCCCTTTTCTTGAATTCTTCTATCTCTGCAAGTTTTTGTGTAATTAAACTAGCCTTGGAGGGGCCACGACCACGTACATATCCAGTTATACGCCCAGTCACCTCAATACAGATGTCTTCTTCGGTTCGATTTACACCACTAGATTGAGCTTCTAGCTGTAAGTCCTTCATTTTGCTCTACAATCACAGGTTTGCTATTATTGATATATGCATAAGAGACATGAAGCATTGGTATTAAGTTGAAAGTGATATTTTTCTTACCAGTTTTTCAGCTGATGTCTCATCAACCATAGCATTCTTCTTTCGACAAAAATGTGTCATGTCATAAAGTTCAATTGGTCCAACTGTCCTTCCCTCCTTAGCTTCCTATTAGCAAAACAGGTTAAATAACCCAACCACATATCATAAATGAACTACTTTACACGTTTACTGACCCGGTCATCCTTATGACGTAAAAATGATTTTGTTCCAGCTGTATGGGCAGTTTGCTGCTTTGATCTATTCAGCTTATTTCGCTCACTTAAGGCCTACAATTGTCAATTCTATCTCAGATCTAGATAAAAAAGAGACATTGGCAAAGTATATAGCAAATTAACAAGTATGTGCTACACATACCTTGAATTCTGGACTACAATAGTAATCGCAAAGGTAAATCCAATCTGATTCTTCCACATATTCTGGTCGACGTGCAAGAGCTTCCTCCTTAGAGCCACATTTTTTGAATAGCATGTGAAAATTATAACGTCGACTTCTATACTGTGAATTTAATTGCTTAATTAAAGCTGGTTTCACATGCTCTCCTCCATCATAAGTGAAACTATTCTGAATTAAAAATAGAAGGACATATCAAAATCAGAAAAAATTAATGGACTAATTTAAATTGCGTCTAGAAAACCAAAAAAATACTATGATAGCAGATTCTTACATTAGTAATTCTTAGCAGTTGATCTCTATCATCTTTAGGAAGCATGCCCCATTTAGGTGCTTTCCACTTGCCATACTTTCGAATAACGCAGCTTGCCTCTGAAATGTATCGTTGAGCACCTTCTCCAACTAGTCTTCCACTTATTTCAGAAACAGTAATGTTCACCTTTTTTCCAGCTTTCTTTTCATTTGATAGTGCAATATTACGCGTATATCCTCTTTTTCTTTTTAACGTCACTTGGTCTAGTAGATACAAAGTAAACAAGACCATAAGTGCTAACAATAGCAGCCATGGCAGTAATTAGTTAATTAGAGTAGAATTACACGTAAAACTGACATACCTGAACCGTTTGACTCAAGGTCTTGCATACTTCCAGTTTCATTGCTTTCACAACCAATAGCTTGATTAGATCCAACATGCTGTGAAGTAGGAGTTCCATCAGTTTGCATCCCAGCAGCTTCTTGTGATGTCATTCCATTGCCTGAAGATTTTTCAGCAATCTGTCTACTCTCAGCTTGTATACCTGAATTTCTTGTAGCATTTTCTCTAGCAGAGGATGCACTAGGAATCTATAATCCAGCAATTTAAGCCACCATTATACAGCGACATGTAAAAGCTGAATCAATTGCTTTGTCATAAACCAGTTTATCTAAATGGCAGATTGAAAAAAATAATAACTAACCTCAGATTCATCAAATAGACGGATCCTAGAAGACTTTTTTGTTAATACAGGTTCAGTGACATTGCTTGTCTTGGGAATTGCACTATTTTTTGGTTCACTAGCTTGCTACAATAACATAAGAATGCGCTTATCAATAGTAACTAGTTTAGGATGATAATTGCTAGTTTAGGAAAAAAGAAAATATCCGGAAATGACTCTTGTTTCTTTACCTGGCAGCTTACATTTTCTTCAGTTTGCTCCACAATTCCTCGCCCAGCATCCCGACTTTGTCGTAAAGTAAATTTTCCCTTTTTCCCCGGTCCAGCCATCTATCTACATAATCATATAACGCAAGCACCACCAAAATCGTAAACAACACAAGCAGCCATGACAACATATCATAAACTACAGAAAAAATACAAGAAAAAAATTGATTAAGAAATTCAATGAACAACATTGTTTAATCTGATTCATAGTCATCGATTTGTACAAATTGTTCATTTTCATCCTCAGAATTGAATTGTTGCTCAATTTCCTCATCATTATCAATAAAATTGTCATCCAATTGCCTTGCACGGCTAGCTGACAATTCTATAAAAAACATAGCACCGGCCTCTATCCTTTCTTCAGTTTGCACATCTCCTCTCTTCAAACTGACCAACTCAAGATTTTCTTGTACACCAATCAAATCTTCATGATACTCTTCTTGGTAAGCCTCTTCGTTATCAACCAAATCATCTTCATGCTTCTCAGGAACATCATAAGATGAGCGTGGACTAACTAACTCTACAACATGCCAATTACCTCCAAGCTTCATATCTTGAAGATAGAAAACTTGTTTAGCTTGGGATGCTAATATAAAAGGCTGGTCTGAGTACCATGTTTTTGACATGTTGATGCTAGTGATATTGCTCTGCTTGTCTACTTTGATTCCCGAATTATTTCTCAAGTCCCACCAATCACATTTAAACACAACTACTCGATTTTGAGTAAATGAGTATTCAACCTCAACTATATCAGTAATTATACCATAGAAGTATGTTTCTTTATCAGCATGCTCCCTCTTAACCATAACTCCACTATTTTGTGTCTTTCTTTCTCTTTCCTGAGCCTTAATGTGGAATCTAAATCCATTCACATTACAGCCAGCAAATGTATTGACTCGAAAATCTGGTCCTCTAGCCAAGGACAACAATTCATCAGTACGTTCTCCACGTGCATGTGTATACATGACCTACATCAGCCATACCAGATTCTTTAATAGTTTACTAAAATAAAAAGTAAAGGAAATTGACAAGTTTTTAACATCTCTTCCAATACTTACACGTTCTTCAAACTACTTTGGAAACTCCGAGTCTAGCCTTTGTTGTACGCTCGATAAATTTTGCTTTTCAAGAATTGGTCTATGCTCCCTAAAATTGTAGTAGTAGAAGTAGTTACATATTCTATCAAATGACTTTAATTACAAGCAATGAAGAACATATTATAGAACACGGCATAGATTTAGCATTAAAGTATATTATTACCTCATGTAATCATCTACTTCTTCACAATTTTTCAAGATGAACAGATGTATTCTTTGCAATTCAACCTCACTTAGATAACCAATCAGTGCTGCCCCAAAGGGCCGAGCCAAGCTAGAAAATATAGATAATTTTCCAGCAGCTTCATGTTTCTCCATATTTCGTTCCGTTTGATTAAACCTGGTCAGAACATCATGCAAATACCTGGAAATGAATGTAAGACATTCATCATCCAAGTAGCGCTCAGCTATACAGCCTTCAGGTCGTGCCCTATTATTCACATAGCCTTTGTATTGACCCATTTTTCTATCCAAAAAAAATTCAGCCCGAGTTGTTAGAAAATAAGAAAATTGGAGGTAAATCAAATAGGCATTATTAAAAATAAGAAGCATGTACCTCTCAAATGGAAACATCCACCGGTATTGGGCTGGTCCAGCAATCTTGGATTCAGTGGGTAAATGGACCATTAAATGGACCATTACATCAAAGAAATTTGGAGGAAAAATTTTCTCAAGTTTGCATAGTATTAAAATAATATTGTTTTCTTGCATTTCCAGCTCATCTAGATAGAGAGTTCGAGAACAAATTTTTCGAAAAAAATTGCTGATCTCTACTAAAATCTGAGATACATCTTTTGACAGCATTCCTCTAGTTGCTAGTAGAAGAAGTCGTTGTATGAACACATAGTAGTCATGACTCAATTTGAATTGAACACATAGTGGAAGAAGCTACTTCTAAGAGTTCAGCATTTAAAAAGGTGCTCAGTACAGATATATAAATAGCATTGGAATTAAATTTTATTAAGAAAGACTGAACCTATGCAGGGATCCCAAATACTTTAGAATGACAGAGGGTAACACAGACAGGAGACGAACTGTAGCGCCCCATTTTTTATAAAAATAAATAAATGGTTTAAAAAGTGAATTTTTGATTTTGAAAAAAAATGAATAAAGAGCACGGGTCTACATGGGACTTGAAAATGCGACGTTTTGACCCAAAATAATAGTTTTAAAAGGGTTTTGAAATAAAAATCGGAATCGCCACTTGGTATTGAGTTAAGGTGTACCAAGTCACCTAAAAAATGAATTTTTTATAAAAAAATAGAAAAACCCTTTCTAAAACGACTCCAAGTCTACGTAAATCAAATAAAAAGGTTCGGGAGTCACATTTGAAGAGAGGGAAGGCAAGGACGAAATCCAAGGCACCCTCTCAACCTAGCCAAGGCTAGTTGCGCGATTTAGTCAAAGATTTTCTTATTTTACCCTTAAGATTTATCACATTTGGATTGCACTATATGAATGCAAGCCCTAAACCTAGGGGGCATCGGGGGGCAAAATTTCTCTTCAAAGCTCGAATGGTACCAATCACGTTTATTGTGACGCCCAATGAAGACTCTTCGAAAAAGTCACGAATAATGCAAAAATATGAGACTCTAAGAAAAGAAAAGGAATAAAATAATTATACAAATATACATGTCTTAAAGGAGTGCATCATGTCGGGTACGGGGAACTAATGTTCGTGACTCAATTTTCCCTTTAATAGAGGGAATACGAGCGCGCTAAGGCTAGAAAAGTCAAACTCGTCCATATCCCATATCCAAGGGGTAATCTCTAGTTTAATCAGGCAAAATGCACTAATCTACCCCCTAATTTTCCTAAATGAGATGCAAATCTAAATGTTACATATACATAGGGGTCAGGGATATCTTATTAGGGGAAATATTATGTGAAAATGATAAAGATCTTAAAAAATGGAAAAATATGTATGAAGTGTAATGTAATCACACAAACATGATCTAGCGAGGGGGGCCCCTAAGGGTCTAGCATTGGACTAGCCCATGTCTATGAATCCTCACTAGCATTGGACTAGTGGGAAATCGAAACAAAGAGCCACAACTAGCGTTGGACTAGTGTGGTGACGGGAAAAGAATCACAGCTAGCATTGGACTAGTGTGATGACGACATGCATTTGTTATAATCAAATAAAACATAATAAAACAAATAAACACATAAATCACATATGGCACATAACACATAAGCATGGTATCTAGATGCAAGACCCTAAGAAAGCGGTAACACATAGCACGTAAGCATGCAAACCACACAAAATAAAACCAATAAACCCTAGCTATTACATTCGGGGAGCCCTACTACAATCTAAGGGGGAAGGAATTAAATAAAATGATATAATAGCCTAACTATTACAATTGTGGCATTCAAGCGCCTTTCAAATGATCAAAAATTGAACTAAAAGAAAATAAACATACTAAATTAAAACAAATAAAGCGAATAAAGAAATAAATAAAATGAAAGCATTCAAATGGCATGCAATTGAGCACATAAAGTCACATAAGGCACATAAGGTCAAACAAAGTCAAGAATAAGTGATAGAGTGTACCTCCCTTGAGTTGATGCCCTAATGGGGTGAAATTACTTATTTACCCTCCAAAATAAAAGTAAAGGTCAAGGCATCACTTTAAGTAACAAATAATCACACAAGATAAAAATGAACATGAAATTGAATCAATTAAATCATGTAAACAACCCACATTTAAAAGGGTAAAAGAAGAAGGGATTTAATTGCAAAAATTAACAAAGTTTTGGGGCCAAAATTAAAGAAAAATAAAGTTTAGGGGCCTATTTACAATTAAATTAGGGACCTAATCGAAAGAGGTTAAAAATTTTGTGGGGCCATAGTGAAAATATCTGAAAATTAGGGGACTGGAATCAAATTTCGTCATCAGGCTTCTTGACTTAACAGGCCATTGGACCCTTTTCTTTATTTGTTTGGGCCGAAACCCTCCTAGCCCAACCGAAAGTCCAAGGTAAATGGAATGGCCCAGTCCATTATTTTGACTCCAAAATTGGACAATGAAACTAATGGGCCTTGATCTTCTAGCCCAAGCCAAGAACCCAACAAAATAAACCAAAATCCATTAGCCAAACTCAACCAAGTATTATTACCCAAACCCTAAACCATATTACTAAGTCCAACAAGATAAATAAATCAACAAAAAATTGTTAAATCACAATTATGACCAAAAATCCAGGTTTATCCTACCCAAAAAAAAACTACTTATGCATATTAAAAGATGATTAAAATCTAAAAAAAAACAAGTTCACTTTTCCAATTTTCCGAGTCATATCAGAACAAGGGGGAAGATTAAGGGGTTCCAACACAACAAAAATAGGGATCTAATTGACAGCATTGTGAACATTTTTGGGGTCAAATTATGAAGTTCTAAAATTCTGGGGTTGAACCACAAGACAAGGAGGATAGGCATCAGTTTCCATTTCCGTCAAACCCATACAAGCAATCATCGTTCAGGCATTTTAACAAACAGGTTGAGGGCATTAGAATTTCATCAGACTTTGCTCGAATTGAAGTTAATCGGCCCCCAAAATTGTTCAAAAAACCAAGAGCTTTCTGTCCAATTTAACACAAAAGGCAATTTAACACAAAAGGCACTTATAATCTAAAATTATGAACAAACAACATGAAACTTCCACTGCAAAAAACGCTTGGCAGACGTGCTCTGAAAATTTCCCAAACTATGTTTATGAAATTAACTATTTTGAGCTGCATGAAACCTCCTGACTGTTCGTTCTTCCTTACACGCACGACACAAGCAAAAATCTTTTTCAAGTGGAACTTTCGGTTAGGCATTTTATCAAACAATACATGAGCGTAAAAAATATCAGCAAATCTGTGCTCAATCAAAGTAACAATCAACCCCGAAAATTATCAGAAACAGAGAGACTCAATTCCAGTCATCATATACAGCATGCATATTCAAGAATTGAGGCCAATTAGCAGAAAAATTACACTAGAGAAAACCATGGCAGTTCCATTTTAAAAGCTAGACAAGAACTGAAAAATTTTGGAGCGAAACAAAACTTACAGTGCTTCTGTTCGGTGAAGACTCGCGAATGGAGATGGGGAATTCTGGAGCTGCTGACCAGCCGCGATTCAAAGCTCTGCAGGTAGTGATTGACGCGATGATGGTTGATTCAGGTGGGATGATGGCGGCTCCGATTTTTCCTCCGTCCCTTGCCAGGCCTCCTGGTCTTCGATTTTTCCTTAGCTTTCATTTCTGCTCCAACCCCCTTCTCCGTTTACTCTGCTTTTCTTTTTTTGCTCCTTCAACCCACAGTCCCTCAGCCGCCACCTTTTTTCTTCTCCAACCGAAGCTTTCCTCGTCCGTCCGCCTCTATTTTTCTGGTTCCTTTCCTTAGTTTCCAAGTAGCTATCTCTCGCGTTCTCTTTTGTTTAGTCCCCGAAGTTCGCCCCTCAAATTCCAGATTTCCCCCCTTTCCTCTCAATTTTTGTTTTCTCAGCCGAAGCTCTTTCGATCGGTAGTTTGCCCTCTCTCCGTCGCTCTCTGTTTTTCTGGTTGCCCCTCTATTTTTCCTCTGTTTTCTTAGCCTTTCCCCGTAGCTAGCCTCTCCTTTTTTTTGCTCTATTCTCTCCCTTTCTTTTGCCGAAACCCCTTCTCCTGTTTTTCTTTCTTAGCCTTGTTTCTTCACTCTTGTTCCTCCCTATTTTCAATCCCCTTGCCGAAGGCCTTTCTTGCTTTCTTTTTGTTCGTTTTCTGATTCCCCCCGCAGCCTCTCAATCTCCTAGTTCCCTCTGTGTTTTCTTTTCCTCCGTCCAGAGCCCTTTGTCCCCTGCCTCCTATTCTCCCTTTCCCCTCTTTTTTTGTTGTTTTTTTTTCCAGCCACCCCCTTGGTCTTCTCCAAAAAAAACTCCTATCCTACAAGTGTCTAGACACCTCACCATCTAGGTGAGGTGTTGTCAAATACAAAAATGGACACTTGTCCCTATTGCCTATCCCCACTTGTCTAACATGCAAGCTTCCACTTATTATCTTTTTGTATTTTGTTTTGTTTGTTTTTTTTTTCTTTTTTTTTCTTTCTTTCAGGAACTAACCTAAGTAAAACAATCAAAAATTAAATAAATAAGAATGAATGCCGAGCAATTAAATAAAAACTAAAATTAAAATAAAGTTAAAAATTGAATTGAGAAAAATTTGGTGTCTACAGTTTACCCCTCTTTGTCTGAGTTTCGTAGGAGACTGACCCGAAGGGGACTGACCCCAACATGAAATTAAAATCGGGACTGACCCGAAGGGGACTGACCCCAACATGAAATGGTGGTGCAAAAGAAATGTTCACTAGTGGGACTGACCCAACGGCTAGTGGCGGTGCAAATAAAATGCTCACTAGTGGGACTGACTCAACGGCTAGTGGCGGTGCAAAATGAAATGCACGCTAGTGGGACTGACCCACGGCTAGCGGCAATGAAAATGAAATGCACGCTAGTGGGACTGACCCATGTTTAGCGGCAATGAAAATGAAATGCACACTGGTGGGACTGACCCATGTTCAGTGGCAGTGAAAATGAAATGCACGCTAGTGGGACTGACCCATATTTAGCTACAATGAAAATAAAATGCACACTAGTGGGACTGACCCATGTTTAGTGGCAATGCTAATAAAGTGCTCACTGGTGGGACTGACCCATGTTCAGTGGCAATGAAAAATGAAATGCTAGTATGTATGCAGAAACTGTACAAAATTTACTTGAAGAATAATCCAAAAATTTGTTCCAATGACGAATTGGTCAGTGGGATTAAACCCGAGCCTGCCTTTGACAAATTGGTCAGTGGGATTAAACCCAAACTTGTCTTGAGAAGCGGTTGGTTGGTCAGTGGGATCAACACCCGAGCCTGCCTTGAGAATCGGTCAGTGGGATAGCACCCGAACTTGCCGTTCAATTAGCCCCAAAAGTTAAGTGTGATTGTCAAAAGGGGAAGATAGAAGGGAGTGCGGCGGACACTGAAACATTGCCAACAAGAATTCAATTTTATTTTTCAAGAAACAAGAAATTGAATTTGATTTTTGATTTTTCCTGATTTTTCTGACTTTTGATTTTGATTTTTTTGGATTTTCTAATTTTTTATTTTTCTTTGAATTTTGAAAGAATCTTGCCCCAGTGTAGAGCCCTTTTTCTTCTTTCTTCTCTTTTTTCGGTATCGGCCTTCCACCTCATCAGATGCATCTTCGTCGATTTCAGTCATGAATACCTGCACAGGGGGCTTACCAAAGTACAATATGCGCTTAAAATTATTATTATTTTTGAATTGGTGCACCTACTACTCATGTAAAGAGCAACATGATTGATTCAAAAAAAAAAAAAATAAAAAAAAATATCTTGCTTGACTCTTGGGCGAAATTCTCAAATGTGCTGCAAAAATTTGCCCCAGTGTGAGCTTATTTTGTGAAATCTTACTAATAAAAATTGCCCCAGTGTAGGCCCATTTGATTGCAAAAATTGGTTTGGATGCCTCTCTATTTATTTGAACAAAGTAAGAAACTGTGTTTCCTATATAATGTGAATAAAATTGAACGTCTTGCTTAAACTTATACAGAAAATTTCATGATAAATTTCTCAAAATAATGCCAAATTACAAAAGATTTCTTCCTCACTTTAGCATCGATGCTTTTGGTAATGGGTCACCATTTCCTGTTGGCTCATCTTTCAGGACCAATCAAGTGGGCGTTATTTCTGATTTGGAAGTGGCTAAAGGAAATGGGAGGTCAAGATTTGTCTTATTCTTGTACTCAAAATTGTATGTAATCCATTCAACATCACATCTTAGTGAAAGCAAAGAGTTTGTCACCCTTATTTCTTAAGAAAACTTAGTCAACATATAAGCTTTATAAGCTTGCAACATATGGGTAGAAACGATAGCTAAACATGTGAAAACTAGTTATACCCTTATGATCACAAATGATTGATGGATTTCTTATGAGCATAATCCTCACTTTGGGTTGTCATGAAGGATAAGTGACAAGGGTTTATTTTACGTATTTTTAGTGTGTTTTATTAGTTAATTTTGGTTTGATTATTTAGTTTTATAACTAAAATAACTAAGGTTTTGGTAAAAATCTACATTTTATGTTAAATTGGCTAAACATTGCATTTTATGGATTTTTATGGTAAAAACTTCATATTTTGTAGGTTTAATGATTCAATCATCAAATGAAGTGCATTGAGAAAATATTTGGATGATTGATGATGGATTAAAGTGGTGAAAATAAAATATGAAGTGTAAAAAGGAAAAATGCAATTTGAATCAAGAAAAGTCAGGTTTTGACAACTCTGACACGTTTTGGTATTTTGACTATATCTGGAGCTACACAGATCGGATCAAGGTGATCTTGGTACCATTTTGAAGCTAAGAGATATATCTACATTTGGTATGAAGACATCAAAGTCCAGTTCAGCCGTTTTCATAGTCCAAAAGTTGAAATACCGAAATTCAACTCAGCTGTCCAAAGTGGAAAACAGAGCTCTGACCAGTGTTTAGTATTTCGATCATATCTCAGGCTACAAAACTTAGATTTGGATGATTCTTGAAGCATTGGAAAGCTAACTCAAAGGGCTACAACTTTGCTGTTTTACACAAAAGCCAGTTCAGCCTTTATGATAGAGCAAATCGCAGCTGAAGTAAGGAAAAAGTGAATACGCGAGTACACAAAACGTGACTTGTAACCGCGTTTTGTGTAGGCGCGTTTTCTGGCCGCAATTCTGCAATTTGCTCAGTCAATTCTCTTATGTTCAAACTACTTTCCAGCTACAATCTGCAAGAGAATTCGGTGCACATGCTTCAGAAGACAAAAGGGCAGACAAGGTGGCTTATTTTCAAGTCAAAAACAATGGTTTTTGACTTCCTTAACAAATGGAGATTTGAGAATCATTAGAGCAGAAAATTTGGACTAGAGAGGAGCTTTTCATCAGCTTTAATAGCAGAAAAATGAGAGATCATACGGGAGAAGCTTGAAGAGTGCAGAAATGTAGTTCTTCCATTTCCTTAGTGTAGGATAGTGTAGTAATTGTAGTTCATCCATTCTTGTATAATGGCTAGATTAGGATGAAAATGGAGATGAAGAAAGAGAAGTTGAAGCTCAAGTGACATGGGTTATCTCTTCTCCAACTCTTTATCTTTTGTATTGGATTCTTAAATATAGTTAATATGCAAGTTCTGGATTTTGTGTTTAATATGTGTCTTTAAAGTTTATGCCTAGAGTTATGGTTGAACTTGCTATATTTTGTTAATGATGTTTATTTGGTTATTTGGTCATATTATTTTGAGCAAGTTATTTATTACTTTTGGTTATCTAATCATGATTAATTGGCCATTAATTATGATAATCTTAAGGTGTTAAGTTTGCAATGAAAATTGGAATTTAACACTAGTTCAAAGAAGTGATAAGCCTAGGGAGTACACTCACGAAAGTAGAGGTGCACCTAAAATATGAAGTGTAAAAAGGAAAAATGCAATTTGAATCAAGAAAAGTCAGGTTTTGACAACTCTGACACGTTTTGGTATTTTGACTATATCTGGAGCTACACAGATCGGATCAAGGTGATCTTGGTACCATTTTGAAGCTAAGAGATATATCTACATTTGGTATGAAGACATCAAAGTCCAGTTCAGCCGTTTTCATAGTCCAAAAGTTGAAATACCGAAATTCAACTCAGCTGTCCAAAGTGGAAAACAGAGCTCTGACCAGTGTTTAGTATTTCGATCATATCTCAGGCTACAAAACTTAGATTTGGATGATTCTTGAAGCATTGGAAAGCTAACTCAAAGGGCTACAACTTTGCTGTTTTACACAAAAGCCAGTTCAGCCTTTATGATAGAGCAAATCGCAGCTGAAGTAAGGAAAAAGTGAATACGCGAGTACACAAAACGTGACTTGTAACCGCGTTTTGTGTAGGCGCGTTTTCTGGCCGCAATTCTGCAATTTGCTCAGTCAATTCTCTTATGTTCAAACTACTTTCCAGCTACAATCTGCAAGAGAATTCGGTGCACATGCTTCAGAAGACAAAAGGGCAGACAAGGTGGCTTATTTTCAAGTCAAAAACAATGGTTTTTGACTTCCTTAACAAATGGAGATTTGAGAATCATTAGAGCAGAAAATTTGGACTAGAGAGGAGCTTTTCATCAGCTTTAATAGCAGAAAAATGAGAGATCATACGGGAGAAGCTTGAAGAGTGCAGAAATGTAGTTCTTCCATTTCCTTAGTGTAGGATAGTGTAGTAATTGTAGTTCATCCATTCTTGTATAATGGCTAGATTAGGATGAAAATGGAGATGAAGAAAGAGAAGTTGAAGCTCAAGTGACATGGGTTATCTCTTCTCCAACTCTTTATCTTTTGTATTGGATTCTTAAATATAGTTAATATGCAAGTTCTGGATTTTGTGTTTAATATGTGTCTTTAAAGTTTATGCCTAGAGTTATGGTTGAACTTGCTATATTTTGTTAATGATGTTTATTTGGTTATTTGGTCATATTATTTTGAGCAAGTTATTTATTACTTTTGGTTATCTAATCATGATTAATTGGCCATTAATTATGATAATCTTAAGGTGTTAAGTTTGCAATGAAAATTGGAATTTAACACTAGTTCAAAGAAGTGATAAGCCTAGGGAGTACACTCACGAAAGTAGAGGTGCACCTAAAATATGAAGTGTAAAAAGGAAAAATGCAATTTGAATCAAGAAAAGTCAGGTTTTGACAACTCTGACACGTTTTGGTATTTTGACTATATCTGGAGCTACACAGATCGGATCAAGGTGATCTTGGTACCATTTTGAAGCTAAGAGATATATCTACATTTGGTATGAAGACATCAAAGTCCAGTTCAGCCGTTTTCATAGTCCAAAAGTTGAAATACCGAAATTCAACTCAGCTGTCCAAAGTGGAAAACAGAGCTCTGACCAGTGTTTAGTATTTCGATCATATCTCAGGCTACAAAACTTAGATTTGGATGATTCTTGAAGCATTGGAAAGCTAACTCAAAGGGCTACAACTTTGCTGTTTTACACAAAAGCCAGTTCAGCCTTTATGATAGAGCAAATCGCAGCTGAAGTAAGGAAAAAGTGAATACGCGAGTACACAAAACGTGACTTGTAACCGCGTTTTGTGTAGGCGCGTTTTCTGGCCGCAATTCTGCAATTTGCTCAGTCAATTCTCTTATGTTCAAACTACTTTCCAGCTACAATCTGCAAGAGAATTCGGTGCACATGCTTCAGAAGACAAAAGGGCAGACAAGGTGGCTTATTTTCAAGTCAAAAACAATGGTTTTTGACTTCCTTAACAAATGGAGATTTGAGAATCATTAGAGCAGAAAATTTGGACTAGAGAGGAGCTTTTCATCAGCTTTAATAGCAGAAAAATGAGAGATCATACGGGAGAAGCTTGAAGAGTGCAGAAATGTAGTTCTTCCATTTCCTTAGTGTAGGATAGTGTAGTAATTGTAGTTCATCCATTCTTGTATAATGGCTAGATTAGGATGAAAATGGAGATGAAGAAAGAGAAGTTGAAGCTCAAGTGACATGGGTTATCTCTTCTCCAACTCTTTATCTTTTGTATTGGATTCTTAAATATAGTTAATATGCAAGTTCTGGATTTTGTGTTTAATATGTGTCTTTAAAGTTTATGCCTAGAGTTATGGTTGAACTTGCTATATTTTGTTAATGATGTTTATTTGGTTATTTGGTCATATTATTTTGAGCAAGTTATTTATTACTTTTGGTTATCTAATCATGATTAATTGGCCATTAATTATGATAATCTTAAGGTGTTAAGTTTGCAATGAAAATTGGAATTTAACACTAGTTCAAAGAAGTGATAAGCCTAGGGAGTACACTCACGAAAGTAGAGGTGCACCTATGTGGCTTAAGTGACTTGTTTCATGTAATTTCATAAAAGAAATGAACTTGTAATTAATTTCATAACCACGAGAGTAGGTATGGCTTAATTACAAGTATAGTTGATTCACTACGAAAGTAGGTTTCACATACATTAGGATATTACGCCATAACTAATCAAGATAATAGCATTCACTTAACCGATAATCTCATTTGCAAGAGTAGTAAGGAATTCCATATCTCTAGGAGCTTTCTAGTGTTATTTTCTTAAATTTTATATTTGTGGTAGTCTAAATAATAAAGGAGTTTGAAAACATCGGTAATTGCATTCTTCCCTGTGGGATCGACCCGATATATACCCTAAACTACTAGTTGATCTGTATACTTGCAGTGAACGGGTGTAATTCGGTATTTTTTAGCTTGCACGTATGTAAAATACCCGTCAAGTTTTTGGCGCCGTTGCCGGGGAAGATTTGGCAATATCGGTGTGAAGAGCAACTTTATTAGTTTAGACATATTATTAGTTATACTGTGAATGTTATTTTCTGTGTTTTATATGTGTATGTGTTTTATCACCTATTCTTCTTACTAATTTTGCTCTTAAGTTGTTTAAAGGCAATTTTAGGTGATGAGAAGGATAGGTCAATTTGGAGGACAATGCTTGAGAAGTGGAAGATTGGCAATGGATGGTTATCAAGTGCAAAGCTCCTTCAACAGAGGTAACCAAGAATTTACTGAATGTATGTCTTTTGAAGATGGTTTAAGGTGCTTAAAGGCAAAATTTGATGTAATTAAGTTACAAGTTCAAATGGACACCATGATGCATGAAATTGAGCAGAGAAGGAATGTTAATGATTTTAATTCTTATCATGTGATTTGTGACTTGTGTGAAGGTTATCATGCTACTAATACATGTATGCAAGCACAAAATGTGGGTTATTATGATGAATTAGAGCATTACAATCCTTGTTTTGATCGATATAGTGCTAGTTGGAACAATTCTCCTGCTTATGGTTGGGATAATCAATGTACTTATAGTAATTCTTCATATTTTTATGATTACCAACCTGAATGTGTCCAATATGAACCAAAACCATCTTGGGAGTTGGCAATTGAAATGGTAGCTAATGATTCTAAGCCATCTTGGGAGTTAGCTTTAGAAAAATTAGCTAATGCAACTTCCGACCGTTTTGATAGGGTTGAAGAAAGAATAGATGAACTGACTTCTCACTTTAGTAGAATACAAGAGAAATTGCATGCATTGTGTGAAGTTATTTCTTCTAATGATATGAAAGATGACCCTAGCATGAATGGTAGGAATGTTGTATGTGAAAATGGATTATATTTGGATGAAAATGATGAATTTCAATTGTGTTTCAATGAGCAAATGTCCATTTCACATAATAATATCTTTGGAACTAACTTTGAACCTCAAGAGGTAAGTTTTAATGACTCATTTTTCACCCCTCTTGAGGAGTGTATAAAAAGTACAGGTTTTAAAGATATTCCTGCCCAAGATACTTTCATGACATTTCCTTTGGTAAGTTCTCAAGTGGTGCATATTCAAGGTAATATCTATGAAACACTTGGAATATGTAAGTCACTTCCATCTCTCATATCATTAGATCATGTGGCTTTTTCTATTAAGTCACCTTACAATGATCCACCAAGGCATAAAATGGTGGATTATTCTTTAACAAAACCTCCTTGAAAAATGAGGTTCAATAGTCGAGCCAACGACTATAAATAAAAGCGCTTATTGGGAGGCAACCCAATGTTTTGGTTATTTATATTATTTTGGTGTGATTTTATGTTTAAAGTATATGTTTGAGTTATTTTGTTATTTTTCATTTGTAGGTATTGGAAATGAAAGCAAAAGTGACCAAATGAGGTGAAAAAAGCGAAATTTGATCAAGGAACTCAACCCCTCAATTTGAATAATTGTTGTTTTTGATTTGTTAGAAGGGGTGAAAATGCATATTTTGATCATTTTACATGTGCATGCATTGAGAATTTTAGCAAACAAATGATCTATGATGCATTTCGTCTGATTGGGGTACAAATGGTAATTTTTCAAAATTGGCTTTCTGCAAAAATTTCGCAGAAGAAAATGCACTTGGGCTGAAAACGCGCCTTATAATCGCGTTTTCCATAATCGCGTTTTGAATTCTGCGCCTATACTGAAGAAAACGCGCCTCAAAACGCGACAGGAAGTCGCGTTTTCTACCAAGTCGCGTTTTCCAGCCTGATCAAAAATTGAAAACGCGCCTTCAAATACGCGACTCCAAGTCGCGTTTTATAACACAGTCGCGTTTTCGATCCTGCAAGATATGTGAAGAAACGCGACTTCATAAAACGCGGCTTGGTGGCGCGTTTTGATGAGTCGCGTTTTCGGAAAAAAAAATGCAGATTCCTTGATTCTCTTTTTTTCTTCTTTTCCTCATATATTTTCTTGTACCTTGAGTTGCTTATTGTATATTGTATATAGGTACATCACCAAAACAAAGGTTTGAAATTACGGATCGCCGTTTTGTTTTATTAAGCCTTTGTTATCATTTTTGTTTCTTATTTTCTATGTTTCGATTATTATTACTAATGGTTATTCAATGGAACTTATGAAGCGTTGGAGATAAACGGACAATGGATTTTGAAGCTTCATATTCAATCACATCATAGGGGAGTATTACTTTCTTTATCTTGATTTTCCTTTTTACACATTGAGGACAATGTGTATGTTAAGTGTGGGGGGAGAATTGAGATTATATATATTGTATGTGATTGAATTATTAGTTGCAAATATTGGACTTGTGTTAAAATTCAAAATTTTTCTAAAATCTTGTCCAAAATTGCAAACTTGCCCCAAAAAGTTTCATATTTTTTCAATTTTATCCAAGGGGTAACAAGTTTCATACCATTAGTAGTTCAAATTCCTTCTACATTTGAGATAAATATATGTGATTTGGAAACTTCTTTTCTCATTTAACTTGGAAATGACTATTATGTGATTATAATTTTGCATTTGTAGGAAAATATATCTTGTGAAGTGGAGAAAATTATGCCTATATTTTTTTGCATATTTGATGAAATTTCTTCTCTTTATTGGATTTTATAAGTTAAGTGATAAATATGGTCAATAAGTGCAATACTCTTCTCATGATTATTTTTTTAGAAAATTATTATTCCCTTTGCTATTAAAAAAAAAGAAAAAAAAGAAAAAAATGATGAAAAATGAAAAAAAATGAAGAAAAAGAGAAAAACAAAAAACAAAAGAAAAAAGAAAATAAATAAAAATTCTTCTACTCCAATGATTCTTGTACTTAGTAACCAGGAGTCTTCATCTACAAATGTCGACTTTCGCGTAAAACGATACTTGAATTAAGAGTATGCAAAGCAACTTGAGTATGTGAAGTGTTGAGTAACCGGTGATCTTCATCTAAAAATGTCGATCCTCGCGTCAAAAGGCATTCTCACGTCTTAAGTAATATTTAAGATATGTAATATTAATAAATATCTTTTTAAACAGAATTAAAAGATGATCATGAGTTTAGGAAGCATTATTATTGACCATATGAGTTACTTACTTGTAAGATTGGGTAAGGATGAAAAATTGATTTGAATTTGTTATAATGACGGTATAATTGGCTCTCCTTTACTTGATATTATGAGTACTTGAACTTAATTGAATAATTGCATAATGGTTATTTACTTTGTTTTGAGGAAATGAAGTTGAAATGCTACATATGTTTATTTTCAAATTTTGGATCATTGTTGGTTTGTATTTTTATTGCTTGAGGACAAGCAATGGTTCAAGTGTGGGGGTATTTGACAAGGGTTTATTTTACGTATTTTTAGTGTGTTTTATTAGTTAATTTTGGTTTGATTATTTAGTTTTATAACTAAAATAACTAAGGTTTTGGTAAAAATCTACATTTTATGTTAAATTGGCTAAACATTGCATTTTATGGATTTTTATGGTAAAAACTTCATATTTTGTAGGTTTAATGATTCAATCATCAAATGAAGTGCATTGAGAAAATATTTGGATGATTGATGATGGATTAAAGTGGTGAAAATAAAATATGAAGTGTAAAAAGGAAAAATGCAATTTGAATCAAGAAAAGTCAGGTTTTGACAACTCTGACACGTTTTGGTATTTTGACTATATCTGGAGCTACACAGATCGGATCAAGGTGATCTTGTACCATTTTGAAGCTAAGAGATATATCTACATTTGGTATGAAGACATCAAAGTCCAGTTCAGCCGTTTTCATAGTCCAAAAGTTGAAATACCGAAATTCAACTCAGCTGTCCAAAGTGGAAAACAGAGCTCTGACCAGTGTTTAGTATTTCGATCATATCTCAGGCTACAAAACTTAGATTTGGATGATTCTTGAAGCATTGGAAAGCTAACTCAAAGGGCTACAACTTTGCTGTTTTACACAAAAGCCAGTTCAGCCTTTATGATAGAGCAAATCGCAGCTGAAGTAAGGAAAAAGTGAATACGCGAGTACACAAAACGTGACTTGTAACCGCGTTTTGTGTAGGCGCGTTTTCTGGCCGCAATTCTGCAATTTGCTCAGTCAATTCTCTTATGTTCAAACTACTTTCCAGCTACAATCTGCAAGAGAATTCGGTGCACATGCTTCAGAAGACAAAAGGGCAGACAAGGTGGCTTATTTTCAAGTCAAAAACAATGGTTTTTGACTTCCTTAACAAATGGAGATTTGAGAATCATTAGAGCAGAAAATTTGGACTAGAGAGGAGCTTTTCATCAGCTTTAATAGCAGAAAAATGAGAGATCATACGGGAGAAGCTTGAAGAGTGCAGAAATGTAGTTCTTCCATTTCCTTAGTGTAGGATAGTGTAGTAATTGTAGTTCATCCATTCTTGTATAATGGCTAGATTAGGATGAAAATGGAGATGAAGAAAGAGAAGTTGAAGCTCAAGTGACATGGGTTATCTCTTCTCCAACTCTTTATCTTTTGTATTGGATTCTTAAATATAGTTAATATGCAAGTTCTGGATTTTGTGTTTAATATGTGTCTTTAAAGTTTATGCCTAGAGTTATGGTTGAACTTGCTATATTTTGTTAATGATGTTTATTTGGTTATTTGGTCATATTATTTTGAGCAAGTTATTTATTACTTTTGGTTATCTAATCATGATTAATTGGCCATTAATTATGATAATCTTAAGGTGTTAAGTTTGCAATGAAAATTGGAATTTAACACTAGTTCAAAGAAGTGATAAGCCTAGGGAGTACACTCACGAAAGTAGAGGTGCACCTATGTGGCTTAAGTGACTTGTTTCATGTAATTTCATAAAAGAAATGAACTTGTAATTAATTTCATAACCACGAGAGTAGGTATGGCTTAATTACAAGTATAGTTGATTCACTACGAAAGTAGGTTTCACATACATTAGGATATTACGCCATAACTAATCAAGATAATAGCATTCACTTAACCGATAATCTCATTTGCAAGAGTAGTAAGGAATTCCATATCTCTAGGAGCTTTCTAGTGTTATTTTCTTAAATTTTATATTTGTGGTAGTCTAAATAATAAAGGAGTTTGAAAACATCGGTAATTGCATTCTTCCCTGTGGGATCGACCCGATATATACCCTAAACTACTAGTTGATCTGTATACTTGCAGTGAACGGGTGTAATTCGGTATTTTTTAGCTTGCACGTATGTAAAATACCCGTCAATAAGTCAGCGATGGACTTTATGAGCTTGTAATGTGGCTTGAAAACGATAGTTAAAGAATAAGTCTTTCAAGGATATTGCACCGAAGATCGCATTTTTTCAAAATTACCCCTATTTTGAACTCAAAGATCTTGACCTTTGTTTGACTTTTATAATCACTCCACAGGGACTTTAGCATTGACTCTTTTTGCATTTTTCTTTTCTTGCTTTGCTTTTGCCTTTTCTCTTTTCCCGACCTTGCGGGTTTTCATATTGTGAGCAGTGTCAACCTCACACCCAAGAAATTCGAAAATACAACTGAAATTTTCTGACATCAGAAATTTTCTTGACAGAGCCATTGCAAAGAACAGAAGTCAGGACTTTCGGCTTTTGTAATGGGGTCTGGTGTTTAGAAAAGTTAAGGCTTGAAGGCAGATTTCAAAAATGATTTAAGTAATCTGAGATCGCATTGTTGCGCCAACCCTATTTTAGGGTTAAATCAAAACTTGCCCCAGTTCATTCTCCATTGAGGCTTTTCTTTCATTTTCCTCCTTTTCCTTTTCTTTTCTTTCTTCTCTTTTCTAGCCTTCGGTCGTTTCATTCACCGAGGTTTTCTTTTCTTTCATTTTCTTTCGGCCTTCCTTCAAAATTAAATTTGCCCCAGTTTGGGGGTTTTTCTTTTTCCCTTTTTTTTTCAAAACTCAATTTACCCCAATGTGGGGTTTGCGATTCTCAGGGGTTGCCAAACGAAATAGTTTATTCTGAAGGTTCAAAAGGGATAACTAGGGATAAAATGTTTGATTGGAAAGGAAGATGGCCTGACTTTTGTTCCATTCCTCATATTGACCCTAAAAGGAAACTTTCATTAATGTGAAATTTCTTGCATGTATCTGAATTAATTGACTGAGGAAGACTCTTGCTCATCCATAAGTGGTTCGTCGGACAAAACTCTTCCTTTTTCTTTTCCGTCAAAATTGAAGCCCAGATAGTAATGGTAGAATCAAGTTTTCCAATTTAATTTTAGCATTCATGCTTTTCTTCCCCTTTTTCCAAATTTTCCAATCTCCTTCCCCATTGTGGGTGCGATCATAAGTGCATTTGAAAAGAACCACCCATTTTAGCTCAAATGAGGATGCAAGGGATAAGCAGTGTTTAGGTTGTAGAAACGATGGCCAAAGTATCATTCTTACGCCTCATGACAACCAAAGTAAACGAATTGCTCGTTGAGAATCCATTCCCTTTTGATATATGAAAATTTTCCAATGTAGGGTCATGATCATTAAGGCTCTTATTTGAAATGAAATTATTCTTTTAAAGGCTCAAATGGGAGGGCAAATGATAAAGTCTGTATAGGTAGAGAAACAAACACTTTAAGTATCATTCCAAATTTTCAAAACAAACAAGAATAATGCACATTTTTGCTTTCACTTAGATGTAAATTGAATATAATTAGACACAGTGGACATTTCTCAAGCAAAGATCGCCCTAATTTGTAATTTATCAATCAATGTGACTGATTTTATTTTGGGGTTAAGTGAAGGAGAAAAGGTATCTCATGGGACCTTTTGAGTGACCTCTTTCAATTTTGAGCACTCTTATTGTATAGCTCGGATCACCAATCTAGTGTATACATTTGTGAGTTTTCAGGCAAGAGGTTGAAAAAATCTCAATTTAGTCTTATTTCTTAAAATTCATTATGAAATCCGTCAAATAGCCAAAAAAGAATGAAATATACATGATTATATACAAATCAACAATTGTATAAATAAAAAACTTTATTGCTGAAAAGTTTGAAACAAAATTTCTACAAATGAGAAGAGAAAGACTTCTGAAGAGCTCCACATATACACACTTTTTGCCTCCTTTTTGGAACAGAATTTTTTCTTTCTTTGAAAAATAACGATGAAGTCTCTTAGAGGCTTTAGCCTAGCACTTCCAAATAGATCCTTCATGTTTTCATTGCAGGATCCGCCCAAGAATCAAGTAATACTTGTAATTTTCAAACTTTATTAGATCAAAATTGTTATCAGATATGGAAAAATATTTTCACCTTATTGAAATATTTTTATGAATGCAGGGGAGAGGGGGAAAAATAAAAGAAAAATACCCAGAGTTAGTAAGCAAAATTATAAAATCGGTATGCATGCCCTATGGGGGAGCCCTTTTTGTGCCAAGGGTAGGTCTAGCATGAAAATGCAATCCTCTAGGGTAGGCACCATACAATACCTGATGAATCTGATCAATTGATTGAGTGAAAAATGATTTAAAAAATTTGGCCAATTGGAGCGAGAAGAGACATTTGTCCTAAAAATGAGGACAAAATTCGAATGGATTGCTTGCTTTGATCGACGCATGATGTGCCAAAAGTGGTAAAATGGTCAAATGCATTGAATGAAATTTGATTATTTATTGAAAATTGAATGGATAACCCTGAAAATGAATTAAACTAATCAAATGAATTGAATGAAATCAATTGATCAAACAGATCGAGTGAAATGAGGATTTATTCAAAATCGACCGAATTGTCCTAAAAATAGGTAAACTGGTCAAATGGATCGGACGAAATTGATGACTTATTCAAAATCGATAAGATTGCCCTAAGAACTAATCAAATGAATTGAATGAAATTAGTGATCTATTCAAAATCGACTAGATTGCCCTAAAATGGGTAAACTTGTCAAATGAATTCAAAATCGACTAGGTGGCCCTAAAAGTGAACAAATTGATAAAATGGACTGGATGAAATTGATGAATAAAATGGTCCAATGGATTGAATAGAATTGATGATTTATTGACTAAATCGTCCTAACATGAATGAATTGACAAAATGAAATTGACAAATAATCTGATCAAATGAATTGAATGGAATTGATGGTTTATTCAAAAATCGATGGAATTATCTCCCCTTTGGTAGTTTCAAAAATGCATTGCGATGCATTAGCCTATGAGTCTCCTACAATCAAGATTTGGCCTCAATAAGTTTACCATCTCAATAATGAGGAATTACTTGCGAATTTCTTCAAGTTAATGTCCTTTAAGCAAGAGATTTTTTTACCAATTATGTTAAAAATGGCCAAAGAATGATCGTTAGATGCTCATATTCTAATGTACCAAAAATCGCCCCAGGGTCATGGAAAGGATCGGATCCTACCTTACCTTGTGCGCTACCCCTTTGGATGGTACAAAAATATAAACGTGCAAGTCTCCTTGGATTAAGTATCCGAGACACATGGTGGTTTATTCCTAACGCGGGATCCCCTAAATGGCATTCCCTTTCTAGGGTTTATGCATGATGCCATTTTATCAAAGCACGTACATATGCATTACACAAATGAAACATGACCTAAAGGAACCCCCTTTTGTATGCCGGGGTGAGCCTAAAATGAAATGTATTCATGTTACGCATGCAAAGCATTGAATTTAAACGTGTCACATCAAATGGGGTAGGCTCCTAGAGAGTGCCATGCCAGGACTCTTATTTCCTAGGGCTAATGAATGCAATAAAGACAAAACCAAGAAAAGTTAGTTCAACACATACACATAACACATTGTAGCAAATACAAAGAGATAAAACAATAAAAAGAAAAGGGGGGTTGGATCCCTCCCCTCGTGAATAGTGTCTCTAATAGGGTAAGGCAGACTCTACCCTAGGTAAAACTATCATGGATGCATGCGGTATTGGCTTACTAATGCATCTAGACTCGACAGGTTTTAGGTCCCCAGGCCTTCAGACTTAAAAACCAAAGGTCATCAACCCCAAGGTTCTTTGTCGGCGGCTCGAGCGATTCCCCAGACATTGCTACGCACACGTCGTGTTACGGCTACATGTCTGAGCGAATCTATCAAAAATCTTCAACCTTCAGTTAAAAGCTAAAGGCTATCAACCCAAAGTTTAAAGCGGAAGATTGAGTGACCCTTCGGATCGTGCCACGCACACGTCATGTCGCGATCACACGTCCAAGTGGGTCGCCTAAAATCCTAATAGGGTGGAGTGCCGTGACAAGCCACTAAAAGCAAAATAAATGAGGGGTAAATAATTGAAGCGTATGCACGTATGCTAGTGCTCGTTTGGAGGGGAGGGATCGAGAACCAATGCGAGGCTCTAGGGTAATGACCCCCCATCCCAATGCAATGCAAAGCGCGGGATAAAATAAACTATCCATCCATCAAATCAAACGTAGGCGAAAGGTTGAGGAAGTGAGTTGATACGCGCGAAATGTAAAAATCCTAAAAAGGAAAAAAATGCAATCCTAAACATCCAAATGTAATATATAAGAAGGTTAAAAGAAGAAAAGAATCGACTAAATCAAATGCTCGGACTCTCTAAGTCCCCAGTGGAGTCGCCAGCTGTCGCGCCCCAATTTTTATAAAAATAAATAAATGGTTTAAAAAGTGAATTTTTGATTTTGAAAAAAAATGAATAAAGAGCACGGGTCTACATGGGACTTGAAAATGTGATGTTTTGACCCAAAATAATAGTTTTAAAAGGGTTTTGAAATAAAAATCGGAGTCGCCACTTGGTATTGAGTTAAGGTGTACCAAATCACCTAAAAAATGAATTTTTTAAAGAAAAAATAGAAAAACCCTTTCTAAAACGACTCCAAGTCTACGTAAATCAAAGAAAAAGGTTCGGGAGTCACATTTGAAGAGAGGGAAGGCAAGGACGAAGTCCAAGGCACCCTCTCAACCTAGACAAGGCTAGTTGCGCGATTTAGTCAAAGATTTTCTTATTTTACCCTTAAGATTTATCACATTTGGATTGCACCATATGAATGCAAGCCCTAAACCTAGGGGGCATCGGGGGGCAAAATTTCTCTTCAAAGCTCGAATGGTACCAATCACGTTTATTGTGACGCCCAATGAAGACTCTTCGAAAAAGTCACGAATAATGCAAAAATATGAGACTCTAAGAAAAGAAAAGGAATAAAATAATTATACAAATATACATGTCTTAAAGGAGTGCATCATGTCGGGTACGGGGAACTAATGTTCGTGACTCAATTTTCCCTTTAATAGAGGGAATACGAGCGCGCTAAG
Source organism: Coffea eugenioides (assembly GCF_003713205.1). Lineage (NCBI taxonomy): Eukaryota > Viridiplantae > Streptophyta > Magnoliopsida > Gentianales > Rubiaceae > Coffea > Coffea eugenioides. The sequence goes on from NC_040037.1 coordinate 26,681,806, forward strand.
GCTAGAAAAGTCAAACTCGTCCATATCCCATATCCAAGGGGTAATCTCTAGTTTAATCAGGCAAAATGCACTAATCTACCCCCTAATTTTCCTAAATGAGATGCAAATCTAAATGTTACATATACATAGGGGTCAGGGATATCTTATTAGGGGAAATATTATGTGAAAATGATAAAGATCTTAAAAAATGGAAAAATATGTATGAAGTGTAATGTAATCACACAAACATGATCTAGCGAGGGGGGCCCCTAAGGGTCTAGCATTGGACTAGCCCATGTCTATGAATCCTCACTAGCATTGGACTAGTGGGAAATCGAAACAAAGAGCCACAACTAGCGTTGGACTAGTGTGGTGACGGGAAAAGAATCACAGCTAGCATTGGACTAGTGTGATGACGACATGCATTTGTTATAATCAAATAAAACATAATAAAACAAATAAACACATAAATCACATATGGCACATAACACATAAGCATGGTATCTAGATGCAAGACCCTAAGAAAGCGGTAACACATAGCACGTAAGCATGCAAACCACACAAAATAAAACCAATAAACCCTAGCTATTACATTCGGGGAGCCCTACTACAATCTAAGGGGGAAGGAATTAAATAAAATGATATAATAGCCTAACTATTACAATTGTGGCATTCAAGCGCCTTTCAAATGATCAAAAATTGAACTAAAAGAAAATAAACATACTAAATTAAAACAAATAAAGCGAATAAAGAAATAAATAAAATGAAAGCATTCAAATGGCATGCAATTGAGCACATAAAGTCACATAAGGCACATAAGGTCAAACAAAGTCAAGAATAAGGGATAGAGTGTACCTCCCTTGAGTTGATGCCCTAATGGGGTGAAATTACTTATTTACCCTCCAAAATAAAAGAAAAGGTCAAGGCATCACTTTAAGTAACAAATAATCACACAAGATAAAAATGAACATGAAATTGAATCAATTAAATCATGTAAACAACCCACATTTAAAAGGGTAAAAGAAGAAGGGATTTAATTGCAAAAATTAACAAAGTTTTGGGGCCAAAATTAAAGAAAAATAAAGTTTAGGGGCCTATTTACAATTAAATTAGGGACCTAATCGAAAGAGGTTAAAAATTTTGTGGGGCCATAGTGAAAATATCTGAAAATTAGGGGACTGGAATCAAATTTCGTCATCAGGCTTCTTGACTTAACAGGCCATTGGGCCCTTTTCTTTATTTGTTTGGGCCGAAACCCTCCTAGCCCAACCGAAAGTCCAAGGTAAATGGAATGGCCCAGTCCATTATTTTGACTCCAAAATTGGACAATGAAACTAATGGGCCTTGATCTTCTAGCCCAAGCCAAGAACCCAACAAAATAAACCAAAATCCATTAGCCAAACTCAACCAAGTATTATTACCCAAACCCTAAACCATATTACTAAGTCCAACAAGATAAATAAATCAACAAAAAATTGTTAAATCACAATTATGACCAAAAATCCAGGTTTATCCTACCCAAAAAAAAACTACTTATGCATATTAAAAGATGATTAAAATCTAAAAAAAAAACAAGTTCACTTTTCCAATTTTCCGAGTCATAACAGAACAAGGGGGAAGATTAAGGGGTTCCAACACAACAAAAATAGGGATCTAATTGACAGCATTGTGAACATTTTTGGGGTCAAATTATGAAGTTCTAAAATTCTGGGGTTGAACCACAAGACAAGGAGGATAGGCATCAGTTTCCATTTCCGTCAAACCCATACAAGCAATCATCGTTCAGGCATTTTAACAAACAGGTTGAGGGCATTAGAATTTCATCAGACTTTGCTCGAATTGAAGTTAATCGGCCCCCAAAATTGTTCAAAAACGCAAGAGCTTTCTGTCCAATTTAACACCAAAGGCACTTATAATCTAAAATTATGAACAAACAACATGAAACTTCCACTGCACAAAACGCTTGACAGACGTGCTCTGAAAATTTCCCAAACCTATGTTTATGAAATTAACTATTTTGACCCGCATGAAACCTCCTGACTGTTTGTTCTTCCTTACACGCACGACACAAGCAAAAATCTTTTTCAAGTGGAACTTTCGGTTAGGCATTTTATCAAACAATACATAAAAAATATCAGCAAATCTGTGCTCAATCAAAGTAACAATCAGCCCTGAAAATTATCAGAAACAAAGAGACTCAATTCCAGTCATCATATACAGCATGCATATTCAAGAATTGAGGCCAATTAGCAGAAAAATTACACTAGTGTAAACCATGGCAGTTCCATTTCAAAAGCTAGACAAGAACTGAAAAATTTTGGAGAGAAACAAAACTTACAGTGCTTCTGTTCGGTGAAGACTCGCGACTGGAGATGGGGAATTCTGGAGCTGCTGACCAGTCGCGATTCAAAGCTCTGCAGGTGGTGATTGACGCGATGATGGTTGATTCCGGTGGGATGATGGCGGCTCCGATTTTTCCTCCGTCCCTTGCCAGGCCTCCTGGTCTTCGATTTTTCCTTAGCTTTCATTTCTGCTCCAACCCCCTTCTCCGTTTACTCTGCTTTTCTTTTTCTTCTCCTTCAACCCACAGTCCCTCAGCCGCCACCTTTTTTCTTCTCCAACCGAAGCTTTCCTCGTCCGTCCGCCTCTGTTTTTCTGGTTCCTTTCCTTAGTTTCCAAGTAGCTGTCTCTCGCGTTCTCTTTTGTTTAGTCACCGAAGTTTGCCCCTCAAATTCCAGATTTCCCCCCTTTCCTCTCAGTTTTTGTTTTCTCAGCCGAAGCTCTTTCGGTCGGTAGTTTTCCCTCTCTCCGTCGCTCTCTGTTTTTCTGGTTGCCCCTCTATTTTTCCTCTGTTTTCTTAGCCTTTCCCCGTAGCTAGCCTCTCTTTTTTTTTTGCTCTATTCTCTCCCTTTCTTTTGCCGAAACCCCTTCTCCTGTTTTTCTTTCTTAGCCTTGTTTCTTCACTCTTGTTCCTCCCTATTTTCAATCCCCTTGCCGAAGGCCTTTCTTGCTTTCTTTTTTTTCGTTTTCTGATTCCCCCCGCAGCCTCTCAATCTCCTAGTTCCCTCTGTGTTTTCTTTTCCTCCGTCCAGAGCCCTTTGTCCCCCGCCTCCTATTCTCCCTTTCCCCTCTTTTTTTGTTGTTTTTTTTTTCCAGCCGCCCCCTTGGTTTTTTCCAAAAACAACTCCTATCCTACAAGTGTCTAGACACCTCACCAAGATGGTGAGGTGTTGTCAAATACAAAAATGGACACTTGTCCCTATTGCCTATCCCCACTTGTCTAACATGCAAGCTTCCACTTATTATCTTTTTGTATTTTTTTTGTTTGTTTTTTTTTTCTTTCTTTCAGGAACTAACCTAAGTAAAACAGTCAAAAATTAAATAAATAAGAACGAATGCCGAGCAATTAAATAAAAACTAAAATTAAAATAAAGTTAAAAATTGAATTGAGAAAATTTTGGTGTCTACACGAACAACTTATCATAACATTGGAATGCAATAATAAGATTTCCTCCTTGAGTAGCAATGTTTATCATATCATCATCCAAAACCAAATAATTCACTGAACTTAGTTGTCAAAAAGGCACCATATCATTCACCGCTTTCTAAAATACATCAACAAGGTGTAAGAAATAGGCAACAGGCAAATACCAGTGTAGTTAAGAGCACTGTAATTCTCCAATAGGACCATCTCTCCATGAAAATCAACTATCTGTCTGCCTACATTCATCAGATTACCATTCAGACCATCAAATTACCTTTTATCTGGTGAATCTAACAAAAATGGAGTCAACATCTGTCTCCCACGCAGGGCCAGTTCTTCCTTATCTAATTCTCTGCTTTAGTTCCTCACATACTGACCAATCTACTCCCATTATACTTACAGAGCCATATAAGATCAATCTTTTTTACACGGCAAAAAAAGAGCATGCAGTCAAAACTCATATGCTCTATTTTTGTACAATCAAACCTCGTAACATATACAAATTTTGACCATGAAGATTGTAAGTGTTCAGTAATGCACATAATACATAGATTCAAAGTCAAAGAAAACGTTACAGGGGAGGGAAAAAAATGAAAAACAGAAGCAAGGGCAATGCACAATGACAACTGCATACCACTGAACAGGTACTTCTAGCTTCTGTGCACCACTCTATTGGCAACAGAAAAGTCTCGCAAAAAGAGAAGAGGGGGCAAAAAGGAAAAAAGGCATGCATCTGTAAGGACTTGAATACAAGGCATAGACCTTCTCCACCAGCCTCTTTAACATCCATTAAAGATAAATTTAGCATCTCCTTTTAACAAACTTAGAATCTGGAGTATCTTGAGGAAAAAGGGGACTTTGAGCATAATCAGTTTACTAACAAGAAAGACAGGTTTTCAAATTGCTCATATCTTTTAAGGAATTCGTGACTTTGAACTAAATATGAGAACATCCAATTCCAGGTTAGTGAAAGTCCTTAAAGCTTCCACTGATGGCTATGCGCTTTACAATTAGCCTGAAATTGACTCATCACAGTTCCTAATGTCCTACCTGAGCTCGGTCAAGTAAATTGAAAAACAAACCATAGCTAAATGAAATTGTGGTCACCGGCTAAGATCAGAAAGTCATTTAGTGATGTGATAATATGGTTGACGAAGAAAACTAGAGGATATGCCAAAAGCTATTATCAAAATTAGGGCCATAAAGCAATTGGAGAAAATGATCAAGTAAATAACAACATAGCTATGATAGCATCTAATAATCAAGAGCTGCTAAAAGATTTTGGGCAGAAATTTGCAAAAAATATTGTAGAATATTAGGGATTTGGAAAAATTGGGGAAAATGTATAGGAGAGAGAAAAATGAACCTTTCCAATGAAAACCTTGCCCTTTAATGCTGGATAGCCATGGTGATGCTAGTGAGAAGCCAGAGAACGGATTTGTTGTGTGGGTGAAAGTATCAGGTGTCGTGCGGAAGCTCTGTTTTGTGCTCAGTGCAGAAGCTTGTTTGTTTCAGCTCGGTGAAAGTTTGTGTTGCTCAAGTGTTCCGTTGCTTTAACTCAGACCAAGTGTTCCGTTGCTTTTGTTTTCAGAATGTGTTCCGCTGCTTTGGTCTTTGCTTTGCTTTGGATATTGTTTTTGTTGCGCGGCACTTTCACTATGATTTGATCAAAATTTTGACTTCACTCATTTTCCCTCCATTTGATACCAAAAATCATGTTTTTTTTCTAGATTTGTAATATGGTTTGAACCACAGATTTTAATGCTATAGTATAATTCTTTATTTTTTAGGAAAAAATAAAAAATTTTATCAACATAGGTGGCAAAATTTGTTAATTTCATATAATTGAAAATGTACTTTTATAATTTGCTAATATTTTATACTAATTTCTTATAATTGCAGCACTAAAGAACATCATGTAATTGAAAATAATTAAACTCAAATTATATGGTTATAACATAGTTTCAATAAAAATAATCATTTTCCCAACATTTGAGACCAATCATCATGCTTTTTTTTATTTTTAATTTGGTTTGAAGCATAGATTTTATTGCTATAGTATTATTCTTTATTTTTTAGTACAAAAACACAAATTTTCATCAATATAGGTGGCAAAATTTGTTAATTACATATAAGTGAAAATATACTTTTATAATTTGCAAATATTTTAGCCCTGCAATTTTTTATAATTAAAGTACATCATTAATTGAAAATAACGAAAGTCAAATTCTATGGTTATAACAGACTTTCATTAAAAATAATCAAATGCTATTAATAAGACATTATTGTTAAGTCAAAATCAAAGAAAATTTAGTGATGACATAATGTTATCACTAATTTATTCAAGATTATAATGACAAGAAAAGTCGTCACTAATTAAATTGCTAGTTTTTAATATTGTCAATTGCTAGTTTTTAATACTTTTGTGAAAATATTGATAATGGTTGAGAAAATTTTGTTACATTACTGCAAGTGATAAATGTACTTTTGTTCTTTTTCAAACATTTATTTTAATGTTTAATTTTGTTTAAAACTATTGTACTAGTATAGATTTGCAAGACAAAACTTAAGTTCTCAATAGTTAAAAAATTCATTACAGAGAAAACACAAAGTAGTAGTTGCAAAATGTGTATAAATTACAGATATTTTAATGTGTATAAATTACAGTTTATTTTAATGTTTAATTTTGTTTGAAACTATTTTACTAGTATAGATTTGCAAGACATAGATTTATGGGTAATTTCTTTTTTTTTTTGCTTTCACATATTTAATTTATGTTAAATACAAAACCTACCAGTTTCCCTTTCATAAAAATATTAGTGCAACACTTTTTGAATTTTACTTACAAACATTTATGTATTTAACATAAATTAAATGATTCAGAGTGAAATGCCCATAAAGAGCAGAATATTTGTTCATGTAATGGAGGAAACCCACAAAGAGTTGGTACTTTATGGGCCATTTCTTTTTTTAAAAAAATTTAATTTATGTTGAAAAGATAACCTGCCAGTTTTCGTTTTGTAAGAAATCAGTGTAACACTTTTTGAATTTTACTTACAAACATTTATAAATTTATCATAAATTATATGTTTGAGAGTAAAATGCCCATAAAAAGTTGGTACTTTGAATAGATAATGCTCATTTGCCCATAAACTACACTCCCTGAAGGCTATTTTGTTAATTACTTTGTAGTACTTTGTTATTCCTTTGCTAATACTACTTGGCATGTAGTACAAAGGATAAATCTGGCATAAATTTCTTATTCCATTGATAAAAAGACCTGCCTGCCTTATAACTATTGTAATGAAAGATATATCTTTAGAGTTTATAACAAATTATTACTTAAGTTTGAGAAAATTATAAAATATTTATGCATAGTTTATCAAGATACCATTCGCAATTTCCTAATAAAAAAATAGGGGCTAAATTGTAAAAGCTAGGGTGCCATAATAGAAATAATAAAATTGGTGTATTACATATGGGGGTTAAATTGCAAAAGTTAGAGTGCCATAGTAGAATTAATGAAATTGGTGAATTACATATGGGGCTAAATTACAAAAGTTAGGGAGTAATAATAGAATTAAAGAAATCGGTGTACTACATATGGGGCTAAATTGTCAAAGTTAAGGTATCATAATGGAATTAATGGAATTTTTTACAACATTTGGGGCTAAATCGCAAAAGTTAGGGTGGCACAGTAGAATTAATGAAAGTGACTTAGAAATAAGTACTTTAAACAGTGACGATTAATTCTTGTCACTAAATCCGAATCGGTAGAGTGACAATGACGATATTAGAAGTTGTCACTATATAGATCATTTTAGTGACAACGTTTTTCAAGGTCGTCACTGAAGACTTAGTTGCTTTGAGCAATTATGACAACTATCCTTGTCGTCACTAAACAACCACGTTTTGTGACGACTTTTATCGTCACTAGAAAATGTTTTCACTAATGACCATATTTCTTGCAGTGTAGTTTGTGATGAAAATAACGGGTCGTCACTAAACATTTAGTTGCTTTGATGCAATTGTGACAACTTTAGGTGTCGCGACTAAAGAAGCTCCTTTTGTGGCGACTTATTGTCATCACTACAAAATGTTGTCACTAATAACTTTTTTTTTAGTGATCAGTGACGACAACAAAAAGTCGTCCGTAAATAGGCCAAGCAATAGTGATGATGTTCTTAATGTCGTCACTATTGTGTGTTCTAAACACTCCCGCGCTCTTGCTAAATCTTGGCGGGAATTTACTAGTGACGACTTAGAAAAGTCGTCACAAATGAGTTGGCTCCCATTAGAGGTTTGTGACGAGTTAGAAAGTCGTCAATAAAGGATCCTCTTTTGTGACAACTTTTTTTCGTCACAGAGAAAAGTTGTCACTGATGACCAATTTTCTTGTAGTGTAGAGTAACCAGTCCAATAGCACACCACTTAACTCCAATCTCCGTCCACCATTCAAACCTCCTACCGGGCCCGATCTCCACTATAAACAGTGCTGGTAATACTCGAACATACCAATTAGTCGAGAAGATAACACTCTACCCGACAAAGCAGTGGACCCAGGGTTCGTTATCTAATCGACCAGGCTCTTGCCGGCTTGACTCGATTAACTAACCAACAGGGTTTTGGAATTCCAGACAGTATTCAAGTCATACACATAGATATATCAAATCAATTGTAACCAGTGTACAGTAATAAGTCACATTAGGGAAAGTGCGATAAAGTACACCCTTGTCCGATCAAACAAGTCAAGTACTATCCAATCACATTAACAAAGCATTTCATTCAAGTATCAAGTTCAATCATATACTTGGAAACACTCACCAATAGTTCATGGCTTGTGAAAATCTAGCGTAGGTTCGGACCCTTGTCCACTCGCAAGGTCTGTGATCAATTAAAATGGCAAAATGCAAGTAAATAAGGTTTTCAAGATGCACTATCTTCGCTTAGTAATGCTAAAAGAAAATCAAGTAAATGAACTTATGCCTTTGCAGGAAGAAAACAATTAAAATGGTTAAGTTTTAAAACTATATATATACAACTCAAAAATCGGTTTGGAAGAACTCGTGACTTCCTCTTTAAAACATGTAACTTGGCGAAAGATTTCAACTTGTGCGACATCCCTAGATTTGCCCTAAGTACCAGCAAGTACCCCCTAAGCCATCCGAAAATCACAGCCCTAATTGCACTTTCGCTCACTCAAACTACATGAAACCAAATGGGCAGCACCTCCCCTGTTTTTACCCATTTTTTCCGCCAATTCCATGGCAACAACTTCACCATAAAACAGCCCCAAATCAAGCACAAAAGTATAGGACACAAAGGCCTCTTATTTTAGGTCTTAAAACCACCTAAATTAAGTGCATATCCATCACATAATCACCATGATATCCAAGTTGGAAATCAAAACTCTAAGCTAGAAAATTCACTACCAAAGCTGGAAATTCACAAACAATGCTAGAAATCGCTCAAGAAACGCCAAAATTGCATGTATAAGCTGGAAAATCTTTATGGCGGGTTTACAACTCCATAGCAAAGCTAGAAATACTCAACAAAAATTGGAAATAACCAATAAAAGCTGAATATAATAGCCCACAACCTAAAACTACAAGATCAACCACAAAACCTTCTATAAACAAGCCAAAACTCCCACCAAATGTAAGATTAAGGAGATAAAGTAACTCTCAACCAAGAATACCTTTGTAACGACCCCACCTCCCCCTAAAGCGAACCCAAGGGTTTGGTGGACCGCTTGCCCAACTCTCGCCAAGACTCATGTACTCACTCGAACCAAATCATGATTTTCAAGCCAAACAATTTCTTTTAACCAAAAAAGTACTTGAATAACAATAGCCACAATCCTTAGGTAATAGCGTTAACTATTACAACCATAATATTTCGAATACAAATGAAATCTACACTTCCAAATATCCAAAAGTTGCTCAGGGAATCACACTAACTCTCGACAAAAGTTGGTTAGTCTAGTGCTTCCAATTCTTCACTTGAAATTCTTGTTAAGGAATAACAACTTAAAAGGATGAGCGGACGCTCAGTGAGGCCAAGAAAGCAAGCAAGCAAGCAGAGCAAGTACCATAATTCAACTCAAGTAGCACATGTACAGAATAACAACAATGGTTTCATGTAAAGCCACAAAAGGACTAAAACACATTCATTAAGAGGATACCGGAGCTCTCAGGAGCCAAATTCTCCATTGTAGTAGCTTGATCCAAACCCGCTGATACTCTGTCCACATTTAAAGAAGTAAAAACAATGACCGTAGATCTCCACTCTACACCAATTTTTCGTCCACCTAACATAACCCTTACCGGGCCCAAACACCAAATAGAAACAGTGGTGGTAATACTTGAGTATACCCAAGTAAGAACAAGTATGGTCGATGAGATAACTCTCTAATCGACTTAATCAAGATAGAAGTACGGAGATGGGAATGAGAGGCACCTCCCACCGGAATTGAGTGTAGTATATACTGCCGCTCAGCACTAGAGTCGATGAGATAACTCTCCAATCGATTTAATCAAGATAAAGGTACTGAGACGGGAATGAGAGGCACCTCCCACTTGAATTGAGTGTGGTACATATTGCCGCTCAGCACTAGGGTCGATGAGATAACTCTCCAATCAACTTAATCAAGATAGAGGTACTGAGACAGGAATGAGAGGCATCTCCCACTCGAATTAAGTGTGGTACATGCTGCCGCTCAGCACTTACAAGTCAAGCATAAGCACAAGTCAATCAAGTTCAAGCAAATACATGATCATTCAAGAAGGAAAGGACGAGTGTAATAAAGTACACCCTTACTTCATCAAGTTCAATATTCAAACACATAACACGTGGCAACATGTATCATTCAAATCAAGATATCAAGAAACATACACTTGACACTCACCAACGAGTTACTGCTTAGCAACGTCAAGGTTAGACCTTACACCTTGGTCACTCTTGAAATCTGCGAGTGAATATCATAGAACAAGTTACAATCAAATAGTGTTTCAAAATGCCCAACTTGTCTTGTCAATATCGAAAGAAAAATTTATGAAAAAGAATAAGGGTTAATTCCACTTTGTCCCCCCAAACTTTGGACGATTACCCACTTAAGTCCCTAAACTTCAAAATGAGACACTTAAGTCCCTAAACTTATAAATACCTCTCACTTAAGGAAAATTGTTAACAAATCCTGAATGCCGTTGGTGGTCGAAGTGTCCCATTTTATAAGGGTTTAGGGATTTAAGTGTCCCATTTTATAAGTTTAGGGACTTAAGTGGGAGGTATTTATAAGTTTAGGGACTTAAGTGTCCCATTTTGAAGTTTAGGGACTTAAGTGGATAATCGTCCAAAATTTGGGGGGACAAAGTGGAATTAACCCAAAGAATAACCCATATAGCTTAGCAAAACATAAGTGAGGCATACTCGCTATTTTGGTAAAAAACCAATTAGAGTGTTCAAGTTAACAATTGAATAGTTAATAGAACCCATCGTTTTTCCCTCCTTGTGAAAATGCACAATTTTGGTACACAAAATCAAGCTTATGGTTCAAACAAAGTGAATTCAAACAACCTCAAACAAGCTTAGGCCAAACCAGCCTAAATCCATACCACAACCCTCGTTTTTACTCATCTATGCTGCATGAAAGAAAATGGACAGCACCTCCCCTTGTTTGGCCTTCACTTTCCCTTCCAATTCCAAAGCTAAACATCATGGTAAAACAGTTCCAACCAAAGCCACAAATGATAGGAGGCATTTGACACATATTCTAGGTTACAAGGCTATCCAAGTTCACATATATATATATGTTACACAAACAACCATACCAAGCTGGAATTTTGCAACTAAGGCGGGAAATTTGGTACTAAAGCTGGAAAATCCTTATTTAGAAGCTAAAAAGCCATATTAAAGCTAGAAATCCTCATACCAACTCATTCGAGTCCATATCTGTGAAGACTTGCAAATTCCTTATATTTTTCTTAAAAATGCTCTTTTATTTGGGAATTATTCATTTATTATGACCCTACTACCCAATCACCCTACAATAAGTGTAAATGAATATAGAAGTAAGGGTTTCGTTGTCCGTTTTCAAGTTAGAGCGAATTAGGATTTTCACGTTTTTCCGTAGTATGACTATTCGGTACGGAGTGAGGATTAAATTTGGTAGGTAAGAGTGACTTTTGGATGAGGAAATATTATATGATTTGAAGTGATAATAATAAGTTAGTGATTAGAAGGTAAAAACCCTAGCATACGTGATTTAAGAAAAAACAGCTCGAACCGACGGGTATCGATCATTACCGATTGAACCCACCACTTGACCACCACTTCCCTACCACCACATACCCTTGATATTTTTGCAAAATATCTCCCTCATCCTCAGCCACATAGCAGAAATATGTGGGCCAAAATGCAAGGAAAAGAAAATAAAATTTGGATGGTTTTGGTGGTGACAAGTGTTGGTCATCTATGGTCCCTTGACCAGCCCTTTTGTCTTGCCTTCTTATCTCTCATTTCAGCTCATTTCCCTCATTTTCTTACTATTTTGGCCGAGAGCAAGGAGAGGCAAAAGAGTGAGGAGAGTTTTCAATCTTCTACCTTGAATCCAACCTTTTGAGTGCAACCAAGAAAAACTAAACCGATTAATCACTAGTTTGGAAGCTTGGGAAGTTTAAGGAACCAAAAATTTCAAGGAGAGGTGGAGGATCATTCTTGTAAGCTCTTGCCTTGAGGTATAATGGCTGATCAACCTTTCTTTCTCCATTAATCATGATTAAGTTGGGTATTAATGTTAGTATTGTGCTTGTGATACTTGTTCCAAGTGATTTTGATGATTATATGGATGACTTTTGAGTTAGGGTTTCTTGTGGGTTAGGTATTGTATGATGTATATATCTGGTATATAATCTTGTAAAGGAGATGGTAGTGGTAGTTTCAAGGTAAAAATGTGAATTGTAGCTTGAATATAGCAAAATTCCAGATTTCTGGAAATTGTAGCTTCAGTTCTGCCTGATTCCATTTTATCATGTTAGAAGCCGAATTAGGCTTACCACAAAACATGAAAGTTGTAGATAATGACATTTTATGATTGCCTAAAAAATTTCAGCTCAATCGGATCAATGTAGCCTGTGAAAAGATGAAAATACCCTGACTACCCTAGGAGTAAAATCAGTAGACAGTTTTGACAGTACACTAAGTTGGTTGCGTTTGTTCACCTGGATACGTACTGAACTAGCTTTTAACCAAAACATTAAAGTTTTAGTACTTTGTCTTAGCTTTTCAACGCCTTCAAGAATGTCTTAAACGGACTTTGGTAGCTTGAGATATGGCCATTTGAAGGTAGTGCAGTTAACTGGTCTATTAGCGGGAGTTTGGTTCTGTGAATTGGGAATTTGACTGGGTTACACTGGAAATTGGACTAAGTGATCTTCATCAAAATTGTAACCCTTTGTCTTAGGTTCGAAACGGTATAAGTTTCACCTCAATCCGATAAGCTTAGCCTCGGTTGTGTCCGTTACGCAAAACCACGTCAAATCTGTCTTTTGCTAGACTTCATTTCCGCACATGTCGTTAGCTTGATTTTTGTACTTGTATTACCTTTGTAGACACCAATTTTTAGCATTTAGTTTTTTATTTGTCGTTTTAGTTTTATTCACTTATTAGTTTTAGTTTTTATTTTTACTTTTAAGTTTCAGCATAAAATTTCTCGAAAAAAAAAGGAAAAAAAAAAAGAAAGAAAAGTATTCGAAAGTATGTTTTAGTTGTTTGGGATTTAATGTCAATGTTTTCTTGGAAAAAGAAGTGAAAAAGGAAAAAATAAAGAAAAAGAAAGAAAAATAGCATTTCGTTAGCATTTCTGCGTTTATTTTTTTATTTCTTATTATTATTCATTAGTAGGTAATTGGTTATCTATATTTATATTATACTTAAAAAAAAAAAAAAAAAAAAAGAAAAAACACGCGCATGCAAGCTGCATTTTTTTTGCAGCTTTGCAAGGAAGGACTCGGGGAGCCCTTAGCTGCAATATGGAAAGAGGACTGAGTTGTTTTAGGGTTGGAAGTTCCCATATAAATAGCAAAAAGGATGGACAGCCGCAAGGAGAGAAGGGGAGCTAGAGATTGACAGCCGCAAATCTGGAAAGGGAAAGGAAAAAAGCAAAAGGAAAACCAGGAGAGTTTTGAGAGTTAACGGGTTAAGAGGAGAGATGGTTAGGGTAGCCGCAAGGAGAGAAGGGGGAGTTTTGAGAGGGAAAAAGGAAACAGCGGAGAGGAAAAAGGAGAGCTTTGGTTGGTGGCTGTGGAGAGAAAATAACTAGAAGGGGAGGCTACGGGTAGTGAAAGGAGCGAGCTTTGAACGGAAAGAACCAAAAAAAAAAACTAGGGGAAGCAAGGCAAAACGAGACAGCAAGGAGGAGACAAGAGAGAGTCGGGGGGGGAGAAGAAAACAAAAAAAAGAGAGGAAGCTTTTCTTTGAGGAACGGCTAAGGAAAACAGAGAGAAAAGAAGAGAAATCTGGGCTGAGGTCTGAGAGAGAAAGAGAGTGGAGAGTGAAGCTGGGATAGATTCGGAGCAAAAGAAAAGGGAGAGGCTACGGCCGAAAGAGAAAGGGAGCAGCAGCCAAAGCAGAGAGGAGGAGGGATTGCCGGAAACTTTCTCCATCGGCCGTCTTTGTTCTTTCACAGACTACACTAGCTTCTATCCATCTCTCAAGGTATATTTCCAAGCTATCCATCAAAGCTATGTTTAGATTTTTACCTGAATCTGGTTTGCTTGATGAAATGGAAAGCCGCGGCTGGGTAAAATTGCAGGAAAACTTGCGGCACTTTGTCTTTTTCTTTCTATCGTTGTTTTTTGCTGTTTACTTTCATGTATTGTTGGTTAGCTTCATTTTTTCTGTTTTCAATCCTGCTACAAAGTTGCGTGTTTAGTTGATGATAGATAGGTAGAATTCCAGTTCCCTGTTGAATCTGTTTGCATGATAAACTAGAAATTCTGGACACAAGTCGCGGCTGAAAACTGCAGCAAAGCTTCTGATTTTCCAGATTTGCGTGATAGCTTTCTTGAGTTTTTTTTTGTTTCCTTGTTTGGGCTTGCGGTTTGGGTAGCTGTTGTTAATCTAAAGCCTTTGATGCTTGGTTAAAAATCCTGATTCATTATGGGTTGCCGAAAGCTTCCTAGCTTTGCAGAAATTCTTGCGGCATTCTTGTTACTCTTGTTTTGAGTCTGAAAATCTGCATTTTAAAAATGGAAGTAGCAGTTAGTTTTGTTGCTAAAAGCTTCATCAATTGCCGAAATTTGTTATGGCAGAAATGTTCTTCAAGTTTGCTGCTATGTTTTCGATTGTTGGGGTGTGGAAGTTGTTGGTTTTGCTGCTTAGTCTGAAGTTGCAGTTCTTCGTTTGATAACAGAAGCTTTCTCCGTGGGTCTTGCATGATTCAGATTCAATGTGTGCATGATCTCTTTCTATGTTTTGCATGTTTGGGGCTAAAAAGGAAAAATTGAGCTAGTTATAATCGAATGCTTGCTGAGTAGTAGCATGATAGGACTGCCGAACCCTTTTGCATAGATTTTTCCAGCTTTGGCATGAATTTTCTTCTACGGTTGTGCTGGTTTGAATGCTGCAATGGTGTGTCATGTTGCTCTGATAAGTTTTGGGATGTTTTGGTCAAAAGGTTTTTGATCAAATTGGTATTGAGGTTGAAATCTGCTTGCAAGAATGTGATTTGCGATGGTCTCTTGGCTGCAGAAATGTTTGTTTTTTGGTTGCAGAATGTTTGCCCACGTAGCTTGCATGAATTTGCATGAAATAATTTCCAGATTTTACACTTTGGCCCCCCAAGTCTCTCCTTGTTCCACTAGGACCCAATCAATTAAAGAATTTCATCAAATTGGTCCTTGATAATTTTAATTTGTGCAATTTCATTGCTTGCTTTGCTTCAATTAACTACCATGCTTTGTCAATTGCACTTAAGTCATGACGTTAGGGGCTTTATGACCAAGTGAGCTTGGGTTTGCCTATTTTCTTTAATTTTTCCCAAATAAATTGGTACCTTGACCATTTCTTTTATTTTGGAGGATAAATAAGTGATTTCACTCCATTTAAGGCATCGATTCGAGGGAGGTACACTCTATCCCTTATTTGCACTTCATTTGACCCTACGTGCTCCTACGTGTTATGTGAATATGCATGTCTACTTCGCTTTCTTTGCCTTTCTTTAATTTCTTTTATTTATGTCATTTACTTTTGCTTTTTATTTAAGTTATTCTTTATGGGGTATGTGTACACCTCTTGGCTTGTAATAGTTAGGGATTTAATTATTTTATTCCTTTTCCCCCTTTTAGATTGTAGTAGGGTCTCCCTAATGTAATAGATAGGGCTTGGAGGAGCATTCAATGAAGACCTATCGAAGTCATGTGCCTAGCTAGCAAATGTAATAGTTAGGGCTTTAATTGTCTTATGTGTCTTGCATGCTTAGTTACTACGTGTTAATTTGCTTTGTTAGGGCCTTACATCTAGTCGAGCATGCTAAATGTTATATGCTATGTGTTTATGAATGTTTGGCATGCCTACTCGCTTTCCATAGTCATGAATGAATGTGATGGATGAATGTACGTTTCCGCTAGTCCAACGCTAGTCGGAATTCATAGAATGGGCTAGTCCAACGCTAGACCCTTAGGGATTTCCCCTCGTTAGTACATGTTTGCATGTTCACTACATGTCATGCATTTTTCTTAGTTTTATCATTTGGCATGCTCCTCGATTCCCCTTTCCCCTCACTTTAGGTCTTGCATCTCATGCTAGTTAGGGTACATTTGCCTGAAGAGTCCCCTTAAATATGGGATATAGACGAGTGTGGCTTTTTCTAAGCCTTAGCACGCTTATATTCCCTCTATCAAAGGAAAAATCAAGTCACAAAGTTAGGAGTCCCCGTACCCGTTTTGCTTGCATTCCTATAGGATTCATGCATTTCATTCATTCACTATCACTTACTTTATGTTCCATTCCTCTTTCTACATTCTCACTTCACACTACTTTCATTTTACACGTTTTATTCAACTACTTACACTCTATACCATATCACTCGCACACATGCACCTTATGGTATTTTTCACCCTATTATTCTTTACTTACCTTACCTTGCAAAGACATTTGCACACCTCCACTTATATCTTATTACTTTTATTATTTTTCTCACTTCACACAAACTCACACTTTCACATGGCATGCATTCCACTCATTTTTACGTCATTTAGGATTACGTGTGACCTCTCCAAAGGATCATTATTGGGCTTCACAATTGATGTGATTGGCACCACTCGACCTTTGAAGAGAAATTTCCCCCATGTCCCCCTAGGTCTAGGTTTTTGCATTCATATAGACATATCCAACACGCGATACATACCTTGGGTAGAAAAATTAGGAAAAATTGGTTTAAGTCACGCAACTAGCCTTGGCTAGGTCGAAGCGGTGCCTTGGATCTTTATCCTTGCCTTCCCCTTCGTCAAATGTGACCCCCGATCCCTCTTTTGGTTACGTAGACCCAAAAGTTCTCTAAAAGGGTTTATTTACTTTTTTATTCAAAAACAAAAATCATTTTTGGGTGACTTGGTACACCCTAACCCTATACCAAGTGGCGACTCCATTTTTGATACAAAAAACCCTTTTTGAACTTTATATGGCCAAACCGTCGCATTATCAAGTCCCATGGCCTTTATTTTCATTTTGCACACGTTCACACACACACTACACACTCACATCTCACACCACACTACACACACCACACGATCACACCATTCAAAAAGTGGGGCGCGACAACCTTGAGCCTATTGAACGGCTATTGAAATGAGTTTTTTTTGTGTGTAACTTTGGGTTTGATTGAGGAAAAGAATGAAACCATAAATGGCTGGAAATAGGAAAATACAAAGGGCGTGCTGCCTGTCGCGCCCCACTTTTCGATCGTCGAAATGTATGATGTGTGAAGTGTGGTGTGTGAACGTGTGCAAAGTAAAAGTAAAGGCCATGGGACTTTGGAAAGCGACGATTTGGCCAAAAAATAGTTTTAAAAAGGGTTTTGAAATGAAAAGTTTGGAGTCGCCACTTGGTAATGGTTTAAGGTGTACCAAGTCACCCAAAAAATGAGTTTTAAAGTCAAGTAGTGATAAACCCTTTTTAAAACAACTCCTAGTCTACGTAAACCAAAGAAAAAGGTTCGGGAGTCACGTTTGACAAAGGGGAAGGCAAGGATAGAATCCAAGGCACCCCTTTGACCTAGCCAAGGCTAGTTGCGTTGATTTAATCAAAGATTTTCTTGTTTTAACCAAAGAATTTATTACATTTGAGTGCCCTACATGAATGCAAACCCTAGACCTAGGGGAATTGGGGGAAATTTCCCTTCAAAGGTTGAGTGGTGCCAATCACATTAATTGTGAAGCCCAATACCAATCCTTTGAAGAAGTCACGAATAATGCAAGTGGGATGCAAATGAATGGAATGCATGCGTGCAATGTGAGTTTGAAAAAGTAATAAAAGAAAATAAATATGTAAATGAAAGTGTGCTCGTGAGTGGGCGATGTACGGTATGTGAAATGATAATATGAAGTGCATGTGTGCAAGTAATGATAAAAGTGTTCGTGTGCAAGTGAAGAAACTCAAGGGTGCACGTGTGCAAAAATGGGAGGAAAAGTGTTCATGTGCAAGTGAAAGGATAAAAAGGTGTACGTGTGCAAATGAGAGAAAAAGTGAAAGTGTAATGATGGAGTGGACTTAGAATGCATGAGCCTAGGGAATTCATGCATATTGGGACGGGGAGACCTAAATCGTGACTCAATTTGCCCTTTTATAGAGAGGATATAAGCGTGCTAAGGCTTTAGAAAAAGCCACACTCGTCTATATCCCATATTTAAGGGGACTCTCAAGCAAATGAACCCTGTAACTAGCATGAAATGCAAAAAATCCTAAAATGAAGGAAAAGGGGGGTTCGAGGAGCATGCCAAGTGATAAAACTAAGAAAAATGCATGATATGTGGTGAACAAGCAAATGATGTGCTAACGAGGGGAAATCCCTAAGGGTCTAGCGTTGGACTAGCCCATTCTATGAATTCCGACTAGCGTTGGACTAGCGGAAACGTACATTCATCCATTCCATTCATTCATGGCTATGAAAGCAAGTAGACATGCCAAAATACTCGTAAACACATAGCACATAGCATTTAGCATGCTCGACTAGATGCAGGAGCCTAATAAAGCAATTAAACATGTAGCAACAAACACAAGCAACCAAGGGGAAGGGGAAGTGGACCAGATACTCTCCGAGCACTATCTATTACAAGCCAAGAGGTGTACGCATACCCCATAAAAGCATAAAGGGGAAGGGGGAAATGGACAAGATGCTCTCCGAGCCCTATCTATTACAAGCCAAGAGGTGTACACATACCCCATAAAAACTTAAATAAAAGTAAAAAGCAAGTAAATGCACGCAAGGAGGTAGGAAAGCGAGGTAGGCATGCATATTCACATAACACGTAGGAGCACGTAAGATCAAATGTAGTGCAAATGAGGGATAGAGTGTACCTCCCTCGACTTGACGCCCCAATGAGGTGAAATTATTCAATTACCCTCCAAAATAATAAAAAGGTCAAGGCACCACTTTATTTAAGAAAAATTAAAGGAAATGGGCAAAACAAAGCTCACTTAGCCATAAAGTCCCTAAAGTTATGATTTAAATTCAATTGAAACAAAGCATATTAATAAATCGAAACAAACAAGCAATGAAGTTGTAAAATTAAAGCCGTCAAGGACCAAATTGCAAATATTAACAAAGCACTCAAGCTTAATGAAACACTTTCAAGAACTTCAAAGGGCAAAGACAAAAGCGAGTAATAGCTCAGATTGCAAACACTTTAGAACTTGGATGCAAACGATTGAAAGGCAAACGGGTCTTTGTAGCATTGCTGCAAAATCTCATGGGCTAAATTGATTAATCCTTCCAATTTCTGGGTCATAGTGGGTCAAGGAGGAACTTGAGGGGTTAAAGTGTAATTTTCAGGGGTTATTCTCATGCAAAAAAACATGCAAGCTACGTGGGATGGTCTGCAACAAGAAAACATTTCTGATGAAGATTTTCTGCAACAAAAGGCTACAAATTCCAGCCGCAAACTTCATCTATAATCCTTCAACAAACAAAATTTGAGCTAACTCTAATTGAAAAATGTATAAAACACTTCTTAACAAAGCAGATCCTAAGAGAGATTCATGCAAGTTTCATGCAACATATGAGCATAAGATTTCAGCAACAAGACTTGCCGAATGTTTCCCTAAGCAGCCGAAGCATGCTTGCGAACAACACGATATTTCAAAAGATTTATCCCCCAAATCCCCCCTTCTCTATGCCATGACTCACATCTCATGTTGTTGATCTCAAACAGAATCATCTATATCTCAAGAGATCTATTCCAAAACTGAGCATAAAATGCAGCAAAAGTAATGAAGAAAACATTATGCAACTGAAAACATTCTCCTGCAATTGAAACTTTCTACAGCTCTTTGGGTTCACCAATGCCAAGATTTACATGAATGTTGTGCCATGAAAAATGGACCCAAAAGACATTACTCAACAAGGCCAATCAATTCAACATCCTCTCTAATCTCCTAGCAAAAAATCACCGAGACACCACCGAGAATCCTCCTTCCAACAAACCAGAAGAGATAAGGAAAACATGGAAGCAAAACATTCGGCAAACTTGCTCAAACAAAGAAGTCCAACATTAGTCGAATATTCTCAAGCATTGATCTACTCCTTTTACAGCAAAACACAAGAAAACAGAAATTTCCATGGCTTAAAACCCACCTCAGCAAACCGAGAAAGAGGAAAAAAAAATTCCGCACTTCGTGGATTAGTTTGCAGCAATCATTTTTATCCAAATAGCCAAATTCAGAAACAAGGTAGGACCTTCATACAACCCTCAACCATACCCAAACTCATTCACACGAATAATGCATACAATCACAAGAAAACATGGAGAGAAATCTCTAGATGGAAACAGCAAGAGGAATGCAAACGGCAGGAACGAATGAAACAACATTTTGGCATGCTTGTTACGCTTGGAAACATGGGATACCTTTCAACGGCCTTGGGCCTCAAACGAACGTGGAAATTCCCCAAGGTGGGCTCGACGTTCACTTGAACGAACCAAAGAAACTTCGCAGCAGAAATTTCTGCCTCGGCTGGTCTGGAGCTTGCAACTGCGATCCGACCGAATTGAGGGTGCTAGCGTGATCAAATGAAGGCAAGGCGTTTCAAGTAAGACATGGACATTGCTGGAACGAAGCCCAGAAATTTTTCCGCAGCGGTTTTAGGCTTCGATCTATTGGACTTGGAGATGATTTCGGTCACCTCAGAGCAAGCTATCCTGTCAATTTTCCTGCTCATCCGATCCCTTACTCTTATCCTCTCCTCTCCTATTGCGGCCTCCCTTTTACGCCGTCACCTCTTCTTTCTATTTCACTCTATCTCAGTTGTCTCTCTCTTTTGGTCTTTCAAAACTCTCAAATGGAAACCCCTCCGTTCTCGTTTCTCTCCTCCGTTCTCTTTCTGCTTAGCCCAACCGTCATTTCTTCCTATGGTCTCTTCCTTGCTCTCAAGATCTTTCTCCTCTCCAGTTTTTCTCTCCTTAGCCGTTCTTACTCTTTCTTCCCGTAACTCTCTCCTCAATCCTCCCCCCTTTCCCTTGCTGTGTTTTTTTTGTTCTATCCCGTCAGCCCCCTTTGCGGCTATAGCTTCCTCTTTTCTATTTATATCCCGCTCGCCCTAAACCTCTGTCCTTTCTCTTGTATTTGCAGCCCCAGGTCTGCCCGAAGCCCCTCCTTGCAAAGCTGCGAAAAACGCAGCAACCATGTCGCGTATTTTTTTTTTTTTTTTTTTTTTTTTGAAAAACACTAATACAAAAATTAATAAAAATATAAATAATAATAATAATAACAAATTGCCAAAAACCAGGTAATAATAATAATAATAATAATGAAAATAATTTAAAAAACTAAACAACTAAAAACAACAAAAATGGCCATTTTTCAATCTTTTTCTACATTTTCCTTTTTCATCATTTTTTCACTTTTTTCTTTTTTTTTTTTCACTTTCAAGAAAGCATTGAATCTAATTTACAAATGACTAAATCATATTTTTTTGAATGCTTTTTTTTCTTTTCGAAGATTCTATACTAAAAACTTAAAGATAAAAATAAAACTAGAAACTAAAAATTAAAAAGCTAACACGATAAATAAAAAAACTAGGAATAAAAAGTAAATGAAATTACACCAAAAATTTGGTGTCTACAGTGTGCCCCTCTTTGTCTGAGTTTTGGAAAAACTTGAGACAAAGAAGTAGACACCAAATACTTACCTGTGTCATTCGGTCACGAATGACTCGAACGACTGCCATTTTTGAAAATGAGGACTGACCTCTTTTGAAAGAAAATTTTAACAAGGACTTGACTGAGACAAGAAATTTAAAACGGGACTGACCCGAACAAGAATTTAAACGGGACTGACCCGAACAGAAATTTAAAATTGGGATAGACCCACGGGATAGACCCGGACAGAAATTTAAATTGGGATAGACCCACGGGATAGACCCGGACAGAAATTTTAAAATTGGGATAGGCCCACGGGATAGACCCGGACAGAAATTTAAATTGGGATAGACCCACGGGATAGACCCGGACAGAAATTTTAAAATTGGGATAGACCCACGGGATAGACCCGGACCGACATTTAAAATTGGGATAGACCCACGGGATAGACCCGGTCAGAAATGTAAATTTGGGATTGACTAGAGATAGAAAATTCAAATGGGATTGTATGAAGAAAACTGTATAAGACTTTATTTGAAAATGTATCCACAGATTTGCCCCAGTAATGAATTGGTCAGTGGGATTAAACCCGAACCTGCCATGATGATCGACCAGTGGGATAATACCCGATCCTGCCGAGGTTGGCGGGATGAAACCCGGTCCCAACGATAAAAAGCGGTCAGCGGGATTATACCCGGTCCTGCCGAGATTGGCGGATGGGTCCCAATTTGATAAAAAGCGGTCAGCGGGGTCCTGTCGAGATTGGCGGGATGAAACCCGGTCCCAATTTGATAAAAAGCGGTCAGCGGGATTATACCCGGTCCTGCCGAGATTGGCGGGATGAAACCCGGTCCCAATTTGATAAAAAGCGGTCAGCGGGATTATACCCGGTCCTGCGAGATTGGCGGGATGAACCCGGTCCCAATTTGATAAAAAGCGGTCAGCGGATTATACCCGTCCTGCCGAGATTGGCGGGATGAAACCCCGGTCCCAATTTGATTTTAAGCGGTCAGCGGGATTATACCCGGTCCTGCCGAGATTGGCGGGATGAAACCCGTCCAATTTGATGCGGTCAGCGGGATTATACCCGTCCTGCCGAGATTGGCGGATGAAACCCGGTCCCAATTTGATAAAAAAGCGGTCAGCGGGATTATACCGGTCCTGCGAGTTGGCGGGATGAAAAGCCCAATTTGATAAAAGCAGTCAGCGGGATTATACCCGGTCCTGCCGAGATTGGCGGATGAAACCCGTCCCAATTTGATAAAAAGCGGTCAGCGGGATTATACCCGTCCTGCCGAGATTGCGCGGATGGAAACCCCCGGTCCCAATTTGATAAAAAGCAGTCAGCGGGATTATACCCGGTCCTGTCGAGATTGGCGATGAACCAGCACCCGTCCTGCCGAGATTGGCGGGATGAAACCCGGTCCCAATTTGATAAAAAGCGGTCAGCGGGATTATACCCGGTCCTGCCGAGATTGGCGGGATGAAACCCGGTCCCAATTTGATAAAAAGCGGTCAGCGGGATTATACCCGGTCCTGCCGAGATTGGCGGGATGAAACCCGGTCCCAATTTGATAAAAAGCGGTCAGCGGGATTATACCCGGTCCTGCCGAGATTGGCGGGATGAAACCCGGTCCCAATTTGATTTTTGAAATGTTGGCGGCACGAAGTCCAGGCCCAACGTGATTTTGTGAAGTTGGCGGCACAAAGTCCAGGCCCAACGTGATTTTTGAAATGTTGGCGGCACGAAATCCAGGCCCAACGTGATTTTTAGAATGGTCAGTGGGATAAGACCCAATCCTGCCATCCAATTGGTGAAGAAATTGAATTTGATTCGTCAAAATACAAGAAATTAAATTTGATTTTCCAAGAAACAAAATTTTGAACTTGTTTTTTTTGATTTTTTGAATTTTTCTGATTTTTCGAGAGAATCTTTTTCCCAAAAATAATTTGCCCCAGTGTAGGGCCCTTTTCCCTTCTTTCTTCTCTTTCTTCGGCATCGGCCTTCCACATCGCCAGATGCTTTTTGTCGACTTCAACTGTGAATACCTGCACAGGGCTTACGTGCACTCCAATGAGCGTGACTGATTTGAAAAATGCATTATTTTGATTCTTGGACGAAATCCTCAATTGGACTACAAAAATATTTGCCCCTGTGTGGGCTTATTTTGCGAAATTCTGCAAATAAAAATTTTGCCCCAGTTTGGGCCCATTTGATTGCAAAAATTGGTTTAGATGATTTCCCATTTACTTGAACAAAGAAAAACCACACTTTTATTTAGAAAAGAGTGCACATATACAACAATGTGAAGAAACTTTAATCGTCAAGTTTGAACTCATGCAGAAATTTCATGATGAATTCCTCGAAATAACACCAAATTTAAGAAGACTTCTTCCTTACTTGTAGCATTGGTGCTTAATGGGTCACCACTTCTGGTTGACTCATCTTTTCAGGACCAATCACATGACTCTATTTTTGAACTGGCTAAGGAAATGGGAGATAAGAATCTGTCTCATTTTTGTGCCCCAGTTGTATGTAATCCATTCAATGTCACATCTTAGTGAAAGCAAAGAGTTTGTTACCCTTATTTTCAAGAAAACTTAGTCAACATACAAGCTTTCTAGGCTTGTAACGTATGGACAGAAGTGATAGCTAAACATGTGGAAACGGGTTATGCCCTTATGATCACAAATGATTTGATGAATTCCTTATGAGCATGATCCTCACTTCGGATTGTCATGAAAGAATAAGTCAACGATGGACTTTATTAGCTTGTAATGTGGCTTGAAAACGATAGTTAAAGACTTTCAAGGATATTGCACCATAGATCGCATTTTTCTAAAATTGCCCCTATTTTGAAATCAAAATATCTCAGACTTTGTTTGCATTTTTCTCATCACTCACCAGAGACTTCAGCGTCGAATTTTCTGCATTTTCTTGCATTTACTTTTCTTTCTTTGCTTTTTGCCTCTTTTCCCTTTCCCTCGAGCTGATGGGTTTTCACATGGTGAGTAGCGTCAACCTCATATTCAAGCAATTTAGAAATACAGCTAAAATTTTCCGGCATCAGAAAAATTTTTTAACAGGGCCATTGCAAAGAACAGAAGTCAGGACTTTCGGCTTTTGTAATGGGGTCAGGTGGGGTGTTTAGAAAAGTTAAGGCTTGAAAGCAGATTTCAAGAGTGGTTTGAAGAATCTGAGATCGCATTGTTGCGTCAACCCTATTTTAGGGTTAAATCAGAATTTGCCCCAGTTTTTGCTCAATTGAGGCTTTTTCTCTTTCATTTTCTTTCTTTTTTGATTTTTCGGCTTTTGGCCATTTTTGAACTTTCACAAAATTGTGCCCCAGTTCATTTTTGAACTGAGGTTCTCTTTTCTTCCTTTGCCTTTTGATTTTGAAACTTTTCACTTTTCACTTCTTGAAATTTTCTTTTCAACCCAACTTGCCCCAGTGTGGGGTTTGCGATTCTCAGGGGTTGCCAAACGAAGTATTTTATTCTGAAGGCTCAAAAGGGATAACTAGAGATAGAATGCTTGATCGGAAAAGAAGAGGGCCTGACTTTAATTCCGTTCTCTACATTAACTCTGAAAAGAAATTTTCATTAATGAGAAATTTTTGGCATGTATCTGAATTAACTGATTGAGGAAAACCCTTGTTCATCCATATTTGTGAAACGTTGGCGATCCACGCGGACAAATCTCTTCCCTTTCTTTTTTCCCAAAAATTGAAACCCAAATAGATTCAAATTTCTCCAATTTGTGATTCCCTCTTTTCCTTTTGGCATTTTTGCTTTTCTCTTTTCTCCCTTTTTCAAAATTTCCCAATCTCCTTCCCCAATGTGGGGTGCGATCATATGTGCACTCGAAAAGAACCACCAATTTAGCTCAAACGAGGATGCAAGGGATGATCAGTGTTTAGATTGTAGAACTGACGGCCAAAGTATCATTCTTATACCTCATGACAACCGAAGTAGCGAAATGGTCATTGAAAATCCATTCTTCTTTTGATATTTGAAAATTTTCAATGAAGGGTAGTGATCATTAAGACCCTTATTTGAAACGAAATTATTCTTTTAGAAGCTCAAATGGGAGAGCAAATGATAAAAATCTGTATAGGTAATGAAACGAATGCTTGAAGTATCATTCCAAATTTCCCAAACAAATAAGAACAATGCACATTTTTCTTTCACTTAGATGTGATTGAACCAGATTGGACATCTTGAACATTTTCAAGCAAAAGTTGCCCCAATTTACAATTTATCAATCAATGTGACTGATTTTATTTTGGAATTAAGTGAAGGAGAAAGGTATCTCATAGGGCCTTCTGAATGACCTCTTTTAATTCTGAACACTCTTATTGTGAATTTTCAGGTCGGAGGTTGAAAAAATCCCAATTTAGTCTTATTTCTTAAAATTCATCATGAAATCTCCAATGAATAAGAATAAAGAATGAAATGTACATAAATATACACAAAACAATGATTGTCCAAAAAGATTATTGCTGAAAAAGTTTGAAACCAATTTTCTCATTCAATTACGATACAAGTGCGAAGAGAAAAACTTGTAAAGAACTCCACATATACACTTTTTGTCTCCTTTTCAAATATACAAAATTTCCCTTTGGAAAACAATTACAACATCTCTCAGAGGGTTTTCATCGTAGGATCCGCCCAAGAATCAAATAACACTTGTAATCTCCAAACTTTATTGGATTAAAATTATCATCAGTTATAAAAGAACATTTTCGTCTTATTGAAATATTTTTATGAATGCAGGGGAGGGGGGAAACAAAAGAAAAATACCCCGAGTTAGTAGGCAAAACTGCAAAATCGGTATGCATGTCCTATGGGAGAACCCTTCTATGCCAAGGGTAGGCCTAGCATGAAAATGCAATCCTCCAGAGCAGGCACTATACAATACCTGATGGATCTGATCAAATCATGGAGTGAAAAATAATTTTGAAAGAATTTGGTCAATTGGGGTGACGAGAGATTTGTCAAAATGAGGTCAACGTCCGAATAGATTGATCACCTTTGATTTGCAAAAGGCACGGGTTTGACCTTGACGAACCTCCCATCGAAAAGATTGGAATTCGTTTTAACAAATTTTCTCAGTGAATTACGGGTCAAAACCCTAATTGATCAAATGATCTGATGCAATGGACGATTTTTCAAAATTGACTAGATCTCCCAATTTGGAATTTGACAATGAAATCCTAATAGGGCAAATGGGTTGAATGAAATTGACAATTTATTTAAAATCGACCGAATTACCCTAAAAGGGAAACAGGTCAAATGAATTGAATGAAATTTATCCGAAATAAATCAGATCACCCTAAAAAGGGTAAATTGATCAAATAGATTGAACGAAACTTGATTTATTCAAAATCGGCTCGGTTGCCCTAAAAATGGGTAAATTGGTCAAATGAATGAAATTGAATTAGGGATTTATTCAAAAATCGGCCGAATGACCTTAAAAACGGTAAAGGGTAAATTGGTCAAAAGACCCTAAAAAGGGTAAATTGATCAAGTGACTTGACGATTTATTCAAAATTGAACAGATGACCCTAAAAAGGGTAAAATGGTCAAATGAATTGACGATTTATTCAAAATCGACCGAATGACCCTAAAAAGGGTAAATTGGTCAAATGATATTGATGATTTATTGAAGAATCGACCGGATGACCCTAAAAAGGGTAAATTGGTCAAATGAATTGAAATGAATTTATTCAAAAATGATTAGATTGTACTAAAATTGAATGAATTGAAAAAAATGGATTGGATAAGATGGATGATTTGTTCAAAAATCGATTGAATTATTCGCCCACTGGGTGGTTTCAAGAAATCATTACAATGCCTTGGTCCATGAGCTTCTAAAATCAAAATTTGGCCTCTATATTTATCGTCTCAACAATGAGGAATCATTTGTGAATTTTCTTCGAATTAATGTCCTTTTACGCAAGGGAATTTTACCAATTTTGAGAAAATGGCCAAAAAGTGATTATTAGATGCTCATATTCCAAAAATTGCTTCATGAAAATGATCGGATCTTTACCTTACCTTGTGCACTACCCCTTCGGATGGTACGAGAAAGGTAAACGTGCAAGTCTCATTTGGATTATATATCCGAGACATGGGGGGGTTCATTCCTAACACGGGATCCCCTAAATGGCATTCCCTTTCTAGGGTTTATGCATGATGCCATTTTATTAAAGCGATATAAACATGTGACAAACATGGCCTAAAGGATATAAATAATGCAACAGGGGGAAAAAGTATAAAAATGAAATGTACTTACTGAAAAGTAAGTGCAAAGACTGAAATTTAGACATGTGAGCTATCTAGTGGGTGAGTCACTAAAAGAGTGCCAAAAAGGGCCTCTTATTGCTAAGGCATATGAATGCAAGCCAAGAAACAAAAGAATGGTTAGTGCAATTGATAGTACACATAACACATTGGGAGCAATTAAGGAAAGAAATACAATAAAACAAGTAAAAGGGGCGGAACCCCTTCCCTCGTGCCTAATGTGCTTAAAAGGGTGAGGTTGACTCTACCCTAGGTCATTCTACTATGGATGCATGAGGCTGGGGTTCACTAATGCCTAGACTTGATAAAGCTTCGGCTCCCAAGCCTTCAGACCTAAAGGCGAAGGGTCATCACTCCCAGGGCCTTTGATCGGTGGCTCGAGTGATCCCTTAGGTAGCGCTATGGGCGCAGAGCACACCAGCCGCCTACCCAAGGCAATCGATCCTAATCCTACAAGGCGGTGTGGGATGGCGCCCACAAAAATACAAATAAAAATGGGATAAAGCAAGTAAATATGCACGTATGAAGTGTTCCCCTATTTTGAGGGAAGGGGTTGAGAACTACGCGAGGCTCTAAAGGTGACACACCCCCTCCCAAGTGCAATGCAAGCGCGAGATAAATAAATAAACATACATCCAAACATACAGTCATGAGTCGAGGGATTGGTTTGAGACGCGAGTGATGCAAAATCCTAAAAGGGAAAAAAAATGCAACCCTAAAACACCCAAATGTAATATATGAAAAGGTTAAAAGAAGGAAAAGGTTGATTAAATCAAATTTGCTCGGACTCTCGAATGTCCCCAGTGGAGTCGCCAACTGTCGCGCCCCACTTTTCGATCGTCGAAATGTATGATGTGTGAAGTGTGGTGTGTGAACGTGTGCAAAGTAAAAGTAAAGGCCATGGGACTTTGGAAAGCGACGATTTGGCCAAAAAATAGTTTTAAAAAGGGTTTTGAAATGAAAAGTTTGGAGTCGCCACTTGGTAATGGTTTAAGGTGTACCAAGTCACCCAAAAAATGAGTTTTAAAGTCAAGTAGTGATAAACCCTTTTTAAAACAACTCCTAGTCTACGTAAACCAAAGAAAAAGGTTCGGGAGTCACGTTTGACAAAGGGGAAGGCAAGGATAGAATCCAAGGCACCCCTTTGACCTAGCCAAGGCTAGTTGCGTTGATTTAATCAAAGATTTTCTTGTTTTAACCAAAGAATTTATTACATTTGAGTGCCCTACATGAATGCAAACCCTAGACCTAGGGGAATTGGGGGAAATTTCCCTTCAAAGGTTGAGTGGTGCCAATCACATTAATTGTGAAGCCCAATACCAATCCTTTGAAGAAGTCACGAATAATGCAAGTGGGATGCAAATGAATGGAATGCATGCGTGCAATGTGAGTTTGAAAAAGTAATAAAAGAAAATAAATATGTAAATGAAAGTGTGCTCGTGAGTGGGCGATGTACGGTATGTGAAATGATAATATGAAGTGCATGTGTGCAAGTAATGATAAAAGTGTTCGTGTGCAAGTGAAGAAACTCAAGGGTGCACGTGTGCAAAAATGGGAGGAAAAGTGTTCATGTGCAAGTGAAAGGATAAAAAGGTGTACGTGTGCAAATGAGAGAAAAAGTGAAAGTGTAATGATGGAGTGGACTTAGAATGCATGAGCCTAGGGAATTCATGCATATTGGGACGGGGAGACCTAAATCGTGACTCAATTTGCCCTTTTATAGAGAGGATATAAGCGTGCTAAGGCTTTAGAAAAAGCCACACTCGTCTATATCCCATATTTAAGGGGACTCTCAAGCAAATGAACCCTGTAACTAGCATGAAATGCAAAAAATCCTAAAATGAAGGAAAAGGGGGGTTCGAGGAGCATGCCAAGTGATAAAACTAAGAAAAATGCATGATATGTGGTGAACAAGCAAATGATGTGCTAACGAGGGGAAATCCCTAAGGGTCTAGCGTTGGACTAGCCCATTCTATGAATTCCGACTAGCGTTGGACTAGCGGAAACGTACATTCATCCATTCCATTCATTCATGGCTATGAAAGCAAGTAGACATGCCAAAATACTCGTAAACACATAGCACATAGCATTTAGCATGCTCGACTAGATGCAGGAGCCTAATAAAGCAATTAAACATGTAGCAACAAACACAAGCAACCAAGGGGAAGGGGAAGTGGACCAGATACTCTCCGAGCACTATCTATTACAAGCCAAGAGGTGTACGCATACCCCATAAAAGCATAAAGGGGAAGGGGGAAATGGACAAGATGCTCTCCGAGCCCTATCTATTACAAGCCAAGAGGTGTACACATACCCCATAAAAACTTAAATAAAAGTAAAAAGCAAGTAAATGCACGCAAGGAGGTAGGAAAGCGAGGTAGGCATGCATATTCACATAACACGTAGGAGCACGTAAGATCAAATGTAGTGCAAATGAGGGATAGAGTGTACCTCCCTCGACTTGACGCCCCAATGAGGTGAAATTATTCAATTACCCTCCAAAATAATAAAAAGGTCAAGGCACCACTTTATTTAAGAAAAATTAAAGGAAATGGGCAAAACAAAGCTCACTTAGCCATAAAGTCCCTAAAGTTATGATTTAAATTCAATTGAAACAAAGCATATTAATAAATCGAAACAAACAAGCAATGAAGTTGTAAAATTAAAGCCGTCAAGGACCAAATTGCAAATATTAACAAAGCACTCAAGCTTAATGAAACACTTTCAAGAACTTCAAAGGGCAAAGACAAAAGCGAGTAATAGCTCAGATTGCAAACACTTTAGAACTTGGATGCAAACGATTGAAAGGCAAACGGGTCTTTGTAGCATTGCTGCAAAATCTCATGGGCTAAATTGATTAATCCTTCCAATTTCTGGGTCATAGTGGGTCAAGGAGGAACTTGAGGGGTTAAAGTGTAATTTTCAGGGGTTATTCTCATGCAAAAAAACATGCAAGCTACGTGGGATGGTCTGCAACAAGAAAACATTTCTGATGAAGATTTTCTGCAACAAAAGGCTACAAATTCCAGCCGCAAACTTCATCTATAATCCTTCAACAAACAAAATTTGAGCTAACTCTAATTGAAAAATGTATAAAACACTTCTTAACAAAGCAGATCCTAAGAGAGATTCATGCAAGTTTCATGCAACATATGAGCATAAGATTTCAGCAACAAGACTTGCCGAATGTTTCCCTAAGCAGCCGAAGCATGCTTGCGAACAACACGATATTTCAAAAGATTTATCCCCCAAATCCCCCCTTCTCTATGCCATGACTCACATCTCATGTTGTTGATCTCAAACAGAATCATCTATATCTCAAGAGATCTATTCCAAAACTGAGCATAAAATGCAGCAAAAGTAATGAAGAAAACATTATGCAACTGAAAACATTCTCCTGCAATTGAAACTTTCTACAGCTCTTTGGGTTCACCAATGCCAAGATTTACATGAATGTTGTGCCATGAAAAATGGACCCAAAAGACATTACTCAACAAGGCCAATCAATTCAACATCCTCTCTAATCTCCTAGCAAAAAATCACCGAGACACCACCGAGAATCCTCCTTCCAACAAACCAGAAGAGATAAGGAAAACATGGAAGCAAAACATTCGGCAAACTTGCTCAAACAAAGAAGTCCAACATTAGTCGAATATTCTCAAGCATTGATCTACTCCTTTTACAGCAAAACACAAGAAAACATAAATTTCCATGGCTTAAAACCCACCTCAGCAAACCGAGAAAGAGGAAAAAAAAAATTCCGCACTTCGTGGATTAGTTTGCAGCAATCATTTTTATCCAAATAGCCAAATTCAGAAACAAGGTAGGACCTTCATACAACCCTCAACCATACCCAAACTCATTCACACGAATAATGCATACAATCACAAGAAAACATGGAGAGAAATCTCTAGATGGAAACAGCAAGAGGAATGCAAACGGCAGGAACGAATGAAACAACATTTTGGCATGCTTGTTACGCTTGGAAACATGGGATACCTTTCAACGGCCTTGGGCCTCAAACGAACGTGGAAATTCCCCAAGGTGGGCTCGACGTTCACTTGAACGAACCAAAGAAACTTCGCAGCAGAAATTTCTGCCTCGGCTGGTCTGGAGCTTGCAACTGCGATCCGACCGAATTGAGGGTGCTAGCGTGATCAAATGAAGGCAAGGCGTTTCAAGTAAGACATGGACATTGCTGGAACGAAGCCCAGAAATTTTTCCGCAGCGGTTTTAGGCTTCGATCTATTGGACTTGGAGATGATTTCGGTCACCTCAGAGCAAGCTATCCTGTCAATTTTCCTGCTCATCCGATCCCTTACTCTTATCCTCTCCTCTCCTATTGCGGCCTCCCTTTTACGCCGTCACCTCTTCTTTCTATTTCACTCTATCTCAGTTGTCTCTCTCTTTTGGTCTTTCAAAACTCTCAAATGGAAACCCCTCCGTTCTCGTTTCTCTCCTCCGTTCTCTTTCTGCTTAGCCCAACCGTCATTTCTTCCTATGGTCTCTTCCTTGCTCTCAAGATCTTTCTCCTCTCCAGTTTTTCTCTCCTTAGCCGTTCTTACTCTTTCTTCCCGTAACTCTCTCCTCAATCCTCCCCCCTTTCCCTTGCTGTGTTTTTTTTTTGTTCTATCCCGTCAGCCCCCTTTGCGGCTATAGCTTCCTCTTTTCTATTTATATCCCGCTCGCCCTAAACCTCTGTCCTTTCTCTTGTATTTGCAGCCCCAGGTCTGCCCGAAGCCCCTCCTTGCAAAGCTGCGAAAAACGCAGCAACCATGTCGCGTAATTTTTTTTTTTTTTTTTTTTTTTTTGAAAAACACTAATACAAAAATTAATAAAAATATAAATAATAATAATAATAACAAATTGCCAAAAACCAGGTAATAATAATAATAATAATAATGAAAATAATTTAAAAAACTAAACAACTAAAAACAACAAAAATGGCCATTTTTCAATCTTTTTCTACATTTTCCTTTTTCATCATTTTTTCACTTTTTTCTTTTTTTTTTTTCACTTTCAAGAAAGCATTGAATCTAATTTACAAATGACTAAATCATATTTTTTTGAATGCTTTTTTTTCTTTTCGAAGATTCTATACTAAAAACTTAAAGATAAAAATAAAACTAGAAACTAAAAATTAAAAAGCTAACACGACAAATAAAAAAACTAGGAATAAAAAGTAAATGAAATTACACCAAAAATTTGGTGTCTACACTGCCCAAATTTACGCTTGAGGGCTAGGTAGACATATTTGCAACTTGAGTAAGGGTTAAGAGTGACTACTGCTTGAGCCATCTAGGATATTTTCGTCTTCTTTTACCGAGGTATATAAGTAAGGATTTGGCCGAACTTGTACCCTTGAGAAATAAAATAATGACTGCTCGGAGTATGTTTTCCTTGTACTTTCGACTCAAATGGCATTTCCAAGTATAAATGTTACAAAGTTTTGTAGTTTAAAAAGCGAGCAAGTGTTTCACGACTACTCTTCAAGTGAATTTCAATTTCTTGATTCTTATTGAACGAAACGTCTAAGTTTCAAACCTTTGTCGATTTTCAAAGTTCTTAAGTCAAGTTTTATCGCAGATTTGGACTCCAAACCCGGAGTACAACCCAGACGCGATCACTAGAGGCACTACTTTTGGTGAGTGCTTCCAAATATCTGATTGAACTTGATATTTGTGATTTATCTTTGACCAATGTGATTACATGATATGTATAAAGTGATTTGATAGGGCAAGGGTGTACTTTATCGCACTTGCCCTAACGAGATTTGTTCTTGTTCATCGATTTCAATTGTCTTGCTCTACATGCGTGTGAATTATATCTTACCTGGAATTCCAGAAACCCTGTGGCTAGTTAATCGAGTCGAGCCGGTAAGGGCCAGGTCGATTAGATAACGAACCCGGGGTAATTGGTAATGTCGAGTGGAGTGTTATCTCCTCGGCTAATCGGTATACTCGAGTAATACCACCCGTGTTTCGTATGGCGTGCGGGCCCGGTAAGGGGTTAATCGGTGGACGGAGACTGGCGTGAAGTGGGGTTTTTCTAGACTAGTTCATTACTTGAAAGTTGACGGAGTGTCAACTACCAATCGATTGAGCTGTGATGGAGCCGAGATATGAGCCACTGTATCCTTACATGTGAATGTGAACCAGATATTTCTTGACTATCTGAAGCGTTATTTCTCTGATTCGACTTATTTGCTCGCTATTTCACTATCACGCTGTTATTACTTTATTTGATGTCCAATTTGATATTTGGAACGTCACTGAGCTTTGGCTCACTCCGTTAGTTTTATTTTCCTTACAGGGGTACGAGCGAGGTGTGAGATATGTAAAAACTAGCGTAGCCTAGTTGTTTTTGACTTTTGACTTGTACTCACGCTATCACTCGATTAGGATGATTGTACTTGGATTGTATATATTTTGAACCCGTTTGGGGTATATGGAGGCTTTGTATTTTGAATATGCATCAATGTAAATTGTAAGTGTGAATTGCGATGTTATTTATTATCGATGGATGTATGCACGTGATACGAGTGAGTGAGTCCTGGCGAGAGCTGGGCAGGCGACTCGCCGAACCCTTTGGTACGCCTTGGGGAGGAGGTGGGGTCGTCACAGGTGGTATCAGAGCCTAGGGGTGAATTGATCTGGATAGATTGAGTGCTTGATACGATAGGCTAGGGTTTTATTCTTGAGCTTAGACTTTAGCCTTGTTTTTTACGCCTCATGTACTTACTTTTGCATCGTTATTTGCAAACATAGGTGATGGCGGGTGCTGACGCTTCTGGTGGTGCTGGGTTGTCTCAGCCCGTACCTACTGACGCTCCTACTGACGAGCCATATCTGGAGGGGCCTGTTTGTCGCGTGATTACGTACCAGGAGAGCCCCGGTGTGCCAGTGCAGCGGTGGTCCCCAGAGCGCAAGATTTGTCGTTGCGATTGCTGGAAGACCTACTCCTACCCCAATCGGGTAGCGCTCGCAGTGGACGATGAGCGGAGACGATTGGGTTGCGCTAATCGTAGGTTCCAGTCGGAGATAGAGCGTCTCCAGGCTGCTCTCCGAGTTCAGGGAGCCCGGATCCGAGAGCTGGAGGCCTCGGTTTTGGAGGAGCAGCAGCGGACTGATGCCTTCCGCGAGCAGGCTCAAGCGGCTACTGGACGCCTCATGCGAGTGGTTGAGGATATTCGGGACCGGACCGGCCATATCCTGACTGAGTACGAGGCACTGGTGGAGGATGTGATTCAGGACTTGGCCGAAGAGGGTCAAGTGCCTGTAGTCCCTAATGTCCCTGGCACTCCTGAGGAGGACCCGGAGGAGGAGTCGAGTGCATCCACGGAGTCGGTTGGGTCGGTATCTAGCCAGACGACTTGTTAGGGTTGAGGAGATTTTTGTGGGATAGTTAGGAACATAGTAGGACGACACGTTTTCTTTTATTTTTGACTTTGACGTGTCATGGTGGATGTCAATAGGGTTTCTTTTGTTCTATGTTCCTTGGCTAGTATAGCCTTTGACTTGCCTAGGTTGGCATATATATGTGACTTGTTTGCTATGTATATAAAGAACCTGTTTATTATGAGTTTTATTACCTCTGTCTATCCTTTTGAAACGTGCTACATGAGCCATACCTTACCTTGTTTACAGGTCTATAGTTGGTTAAACCCAAAACATGGAGGGTAGAAGAAGTCAAGTCAGGGGAACTAACCGAGGACTCGGTCCTAGTCGTGGCCGTGGGGGTAGACAAGCACAGGAACCGGTGCGAGAACCGAGAGAAGAGAAAGAGGCAACGATTGAGCCACAACCTGGACCCCAGGCTGTAGGGGGAGATCAAGTGGCAACTGCAATCCAACAAATGACTAATATTCTGGCCCGTTTAGTGGAACAACAGGGTCAAGTCCCTGTAAATCAACCTAGGGACTCCGATATGGGGCAAGATAGGGCCTTAGAGAGATTCCAGAAGTTCTCTCCATCTAAGTTCTTGGGAGGACCAGACCCGGAGGGAGCCGAGAGATGGCTAGAGGTCATGATCAACATCTTTGCCGCTTTAAACTATACAGAGGATATGCAAGTACAATTCGCTGTTTTCCAATTCGAAGGTCCAGCCAGGGCTTGGTGGAATGTAATTAGGGCCAAATGGGAAAGAGAGGGAACTGCATGGACCTGGTTAAACTTTGTACTGGAGTTTAACGAGAAATACCTTCCACCCATCGTCCAGGAAAAGAGAGAGGACGATTTTATTAAGCTCCGGCAGGAAATTTCTAGTTTAGCTGAGTATGAGACTCAGTTTACGAAATTATCAAAATTTTCTCCTGAACTGATAGCTACGGAGCAAAGAAGAGTACGGAGATTTGTGCAAGGGCTCAATGTGGAGATACAAGAGGCCTTGGCGGCGGCCCAGATTAATACGTTTACGGAGGTTTTGGAAAAGGCCCAAAGGATAGAGACTGCCAGGGCACAAGTGAGAAATTTCCACGTAAAACGGAGAGGGGTACCTAGTGGAGCCCAAAGGTCAGCGCGGAGTGATCGGAACATGCCACCTGCTAAATCTGGTCGTGGGGCTGGAGGTGGACGGTTTTCGAGTGCATCTAGGGGAGGTGCTTAGAGAGGAGGTGCCCAGAGGGGAGGCCGAAGTGGTAGGGGACAAGGCAGAGGCATTTCACAGGGAGGCCAGACCTCCACTTCCCGAATAACGTGCGGATATTGTGGGAAACCGAACCATACAGAGGATGAATGCTGGAGAAAGGTTCGAAAGTGCCTAAGGTGTGGAAGTACGGAGCACCAGATAGTCAACTGCCCGTTGATCAGCGATACTCAGTCGATTGGCAAGTCAAACCCAAAGCCGACCAATGTCGGAGGGACCAGGTCGAGGGTACCAGCCAGAGTGTATTCGCTGGACCAACAATTGGTGCCTGAACCAACAGAGGTAGTGGAAGGTACAACGATCCCTATTTTTCACCGGTTAGCCAAAATTTTGATAGACCCCGGTGCCACTCATTCTTTTGTTAATCCTACATTTATGCTTGGAATTGACATGAAAGTTGAAAGGCTACCTTATGACTTAGAAGTAAGAACACCTACGGGTAACCAAACTTTACTTGCGAATGAGGTGTACAGAAATTGTGAGATTTGGGTTGGTGAACGGAAATTGGTAGTCGACCTTATTAGTCTAGCCATTAAGGGGTACGATGTTATTCTAGGTATGGATTGGCTAGCTCATTACCATGCTCGGGTAGATTGTAGGATGAAGGTCGTAGAGTTTTGCATACCAGGTGAGGCAACTTTAAAGTTAGACGTAAGGGGTATGTTAGCCTCATCTGCGCTCATTTCGGGAATAAGGGCTAGGAAATTGCTTGGTCATGGGGCACGCGGTTATTTAGCTTTTCTAGTTAACACTCCGAGAGAAAAGATTAAGTTGGAAGACATGCCGATAATCAGTGAATATCCGGACGTATTTTCGGAGGAGTTGGGGTCACTGCCACCCGAAAGGGAGATTGAATTTAAGGTTGATCTAGTACCCGGAACTACTCCCATTTCGAAAACCCCTTATTGAATGGCACCTGTTGAGCTTAAGGAGTTAAAGGTGCAATTGCAAGACTTGCTAGAACGGGGATTCATACATGAGAGCGAGTCACCATGGGGAGCTCCAGTGCTATTTGTTAAAAAGAAGGACGGGAGTTTAAGGTTATGCATTGATTATCGAGGGTTGAATGCAGTAACTATTAAGAATAAATACCCTTTGCCCTACATCGACGAGTTGTTTGATCAATTACAAGGGGCTGTGGTGTTTTCTAAATTGGATCTTTGACAGGGGTGCTATCAATTGAGAATTAGAAAGGAGGATGTACCAAAAACGGCGTTTAACACTCGATATGGGCATTTTGAGTTTGCGGTAATGCCTTTTGGCTTAACCAATGCCCCAGCGGCATTCATGGATTTAATGCATTGAGTGTTTAAACCTTACTTGGATAGGTTTGTAGTGGTGTTTATTGATGATATCCTAGTATATTTGAAGTCAAGGGAGGAGCATGAACAGCATTTGCGAATAGTGTTGCAAACCCTAAGAGAGCACCAATTGTTTGCTAAGTTCAGTAAGTGTGAATTTTGGCTGGAAAAAGTAGCGTTCCTAGGTCATATAATTTCAAAGGATGGACTTGCTGTAGACCCGGCGAAAGTGGAAGCTGTAGCCAAATGGAAGCGGCCAGAGAATCCCACAGAGGTGCGAAATTTTCTAGGATTAGCAGGGTACTACCGCTGATTTATAAAGAACTTCTCGAGAATTGCAGGACCCTTGACTAACTTGACAAAGAAACAAGGAAAGTATATTTGGGATGTTAAGTGTGAGAGTAGTTTCCAAGAGCTTAAGCAGTAATTGACCATGGCTCCAGTATTAGCTTTGTCCAATGGGAACGATAGTTACACGGTTTACACCGATGCTTTGAGAGAGGGGCTAGGGTGCGTGTTGATGCAAAATAGGAATGTGATTGCCTACGCATCTCAGAAGTTAAAACCTCATGAGCAAAACTATCCAACCCATGACTTGGAGCTTGCAGCTGTTGTGTTTGCCTTGAAAAAATGGCGACATTATCTATATGGAGTGACTTTCGAGGTATATACGGATCACAAGAGCCTTAAGTATCTGTTTTCTCAGAAGGAGCTAAATCTAAGACAACGTCGGTGGGTGGAGTTCTTAGAAGATTATGATTGTACGATTAACTATCATCCCGGAAAGGCCAACGTTGTAGCAGATGCTTTAAGTCGAAAGGCTCAACTAGCAAGTTCCATGGTGGGAGAGTGGAGCTTGTTAGAAGATGTATGTGAGTGGAAACCTCGTCTGGAACCGAAAAAGGTGATTTTTGGAAATATTGAGGTGAAGTCGACACTGTTGGATCGGATTAAAGATGGCCAAGTAAAGGACCCAATGGTGCAAAAGTGGGTGGAAAAAGTGAAGAAAGGGGAGTTGCCTAACTTTAACCTAGGTCCTGATGGAATCTTAAAGTTCCGAAATCGTGTCGTTATACCTAGGGATGAGGAGTTAAAGAGGGAGATTTTGGAAGAATCTTACCGCTCTAGGTACCCAGGGAGTAATAAGATGTACCAAGATCTCAAAAGTCTGTATTGGTGGGATAATATGAAGGCGGAGATTGCCCAATTTGTACAAAAGTGTCTTACGTGCCAACAGATGAAAGCTGAGCATAAAAAACCGTCAGGTCTGTTACAGCCATTAGAGATCCCTGAATGGAAATGGGAGCACATAACAATCGATTTTGTATCAGGGTTGCCACGAATACAAAAGGGGCATGATGCGATATGGGTAATAGTGGACCGATTAACTAAGACCGCACATTTCCTGCCAGTAAATATGAAATATTCTTTGGAGAAACTTGCCAAACTTTATATGGATGAAGTGGTGAGACTACATGGGGTACCAGTGAGTATTGTATCTGATAGAGACCCTAGGTTTGTATCTCGATTCTGGCAGAAATTGCAAGAGGCTCTAGGAACTAAATTGAACTATAGTACAGTGTATCACCCACAAATTGATGGACAATCTGAGAGAACCATTCAAACTCTTGAAGATATGTTGAGAGCCTGTATTGTGGATTTTGGAGGAAGTTGGAGTCAATACTTAACCTTGGTTGAATTTGCATATAACAATAGCTATCATTCCTCTATTCAGATGGCCCCATATGAAGCCTTGTATGGACGACGGTGTCGATCTCCAATCCATTGGGATGAAGTAGGAGAGAGAAAGATTATAGATCTGGCTACAATACCATGGGTTGAGGAAGCCTACGAAAGGGTAAAGGTGATCCGCCAGAAACTTCAAATAGCCCAAAGCCGACAGAAAAGTTATGCCGATCATCGGAGGAAGGATTTGGAGTTTGAAATAGGAGATAAGGTGTTTCTTCGAATTACCCCGTTGAAGGAAAGATTAGAGCAGGAAAAGGGAAAAAGTTGCAACCACGATACATAGGACCTTTCAATATACTCCAGCGAATAGGAAAGGTGGCTTATCGACTTGAGTTACCAGCTAGTTTGTCTCGGATCCATGATGTTTTCCATGTTTCTTTGCTTAAGAAATATCATCCGGATCTGACTCACATTTTGCCACCAGAAGATATTGAACTCGATGAATCTTTAACCTATGAAGAACGACCCATTCAAATATTGGATCGGAAGGTGAATGATCTGAGAAACCAGCAGATTCCATTAGTAAAGGTTCTATGGAAGCATCATGAAGTGGAAGAAGCAACCTGGGAGCTAGAAAAGGACATGCAAGAGAAATATCCCGACCTGTTCACGACGAAAGATATGAATTTCGAGGTCGAAATTCTTTTAAGGGGGAGAGAGTGTGAAGACTTGCAAATTCCTTATATTTTTCTTAAAAATGCCCTTTTATTTGGGAATTATTCATTTATTATGGCCCTACTACCCAATCACCCTACAATAAGTGTAAATGAATATAGAAGTAAGGGTTTCGTTGTCCGTTTTCAAGATAGAGCGAATTAGGGTTTTCACATTTTTCCGTAGTGTGACTATTCGGTACGGACTGAGGATCAAATTTGGTAGGTAAGAGTGACTTTTGGATGAGGAAATATTATATGATTTGAAGTGATAATAATAAGTTAGTGATTAGAAGGTAAAAACCCTAGTATACGTGATTTAAGAAAAAACGGCTCGAACCGACGGGTATCGATCATTACCGATTGAACCCACCACTTGACCACCACTTCCCTACCACCACATACCCTTGATATTTTTTAAAAATATCTCCCTCATCCTCAGCCATATAGCCGAAATATGTGGGCCAAAATGCAAGGAAAAGAAAGTAAAATTTGGATGGTTTTGGTGGTGACAAGTGTTGGTCATCTATGGTCCCTTGACCAACCCTTTTGTCTTGCCTTCTTATCTCTCATTTCAGCTCATTTCCCTTATTTTCTTTCTATTTTGGCCGAGATCAAGGAGAGGCAAAAGAGTGAGGAGAGTTTTCAATCTTCTACCTTGAATCCAACATTTTGAGTGCAACCAAGAAAAACTAAACCGATTAATCACTAGTTTGGAAGCTTGGGAAGCTTAAGGAACCAAAAGTTTCAAGGAGAGGTGGAGGATCATTCTTGCAAGCTCTTGTCTTGAGGTATAATGGCTGATCAACCTTTCTTTCTCCATTAATCATGACTAAGTTGGGTATTAATGTTAGTATTGTGCTTGTGATGCTTGTTCCAAGTGATTTTGATGATTATATGGATGACTTTTGAGTTAGGGTTTCTTGTGGGTTAGGTGTTGTATGATGTATATATCTGGTATATAATCTTGTAAAGGAGATGGTAGTGGTAGTTTCAAGGTAAAAATGTGAATTGTAGCTTGAATATAGCAAAATTCCAGATTTCTGGAAATTGTAGTTTCAGTTCTGACCGATTCCATTTCATCATGTTAGAAGCCGAATTAGGCTTAGCACAAAACATGAAAGTTGTAGAGAATGACATTTTATGGTTGCCTACAAAATTTCAGCTCAATCGGAGCAACGTAGCCTGTGAAAAGATGAAAATACCCTGACTGCCCTAGGAGTAAAATCAGCGGAAAGTTTTGACAGTACACTTTCAAGGTGTTGTATAATGACTGCTCGGAGTATGTTTTCCTTGTATTTTTGACTAAAATGGCATTTCCAAGTATAAATGTTACAAAGTTTTGTAGTTTAAAAAGTGAGCAAGTGTTTCACGACTACTCTTCAAGTGAATTTCAATTTCTTGATTCTTATTGAACGAAACGTCTAAGTTTCGAACCTTTGTCGATTTTCAAAGTTTTTAAGTCAAGTTTTATCGCAGATTGGACTCCAAACCCGGAGTACAACCCAGACGCGATCACTAGAGGCACTACTTTTGGTGAGTGCTTCCAAATATCTGATTGAACTTGATATTTGTGATTTATCTTTGACCAATATGATTACATGATATATATAGAGTGATTTGATAGGGCAAGGGTGTACTTTATCGCACTTGCCCTAATGAGATTTGTTCTTGTTCATCGATTTCAATTGTCTTGCTCTACATGCGTGTGAATTGTATCATGCCTGGAATTTCAGAAACCCTGTGGCTAGTTAATCGAGTCGAGCCGACAAGGGACAGGTCGATTAGATAACGAACCCTGGGTAATTGGTAATGTCGAGTGGAGTGTTATCTCCTCGGCTAATCGGTATACTCGAGTAATACCACCTGTGTTTCGTGTGGTGTGCGGGCCCGGTAAGGGGGTTGATCGGTGGACGGAGACTGGCGTGAAGTGGGGTTTTTCTGGACTAGTTCATTACTTGAAAGTTGACGGAGTGTCAACTACCAATCGATCTAGCTGTGATGGAGCCGAGATATGAGCCACTGTATCCTTACATGTGAATGTGAACCAGATATTTCTTGACTATCTGAAGCGTTATTTTTCTGATTCGACTTGTTTGCTCGCTATTTCACTATCACGCTGTTATTACTTTATTTGATGTTCAATTTGATATTTGGAACGTCAGTTTTGTTTTCCTTATAGGGGTACGAGCGAGGCTTGAGATATGTAAAGACTAGCGTAGCCTAGTTGTTTTTGACTTTTGACTTGTACTCGCGCTATCACTCGATTAGGATGATTGTACTTGGATTGTATACACTTTGAACCCGTTTGGGGTATATGGAGGCTTTGTATTTTGAATATGTATCGATGTAAATTGTAAGTGTGAATTGCGATGTTATTTATTGTCGATGGATGTATGCACGTGATACGAGTGAGTGAGTCCTGGCGAGAGCTGGACAGGCGACTCGCCGAATCCTTTGGTACGTCTTGGGGGGGAGGTGGTGTGAGAACCCGTATTTTTCCCATTTTCTAGGTTTTATTATCTTTCATGGCTTGTTTTCCTGCATTTTCGTGAGTATGAAAATTTCTAGATAATTTTAAGGAGCAGATATAGTTTTTAAATGATTTTTCTAGTATCGAATAGATTTTGAGAAATTAAGAGCGTTACCCAACGTGGGACCCACTAGTGCGAAAAGTTCGAAAAATTTCGGCCAACTAGGTTAAGTTTTGGATACTGGAATTAATTTACCGGGTGTTAAGAGATAAGTAGAGGATGATAAGTGGATTGGTATAAGAGAGACAAGTTAGGTAAGCATTTAATAAAGGTGACAAGTGTCACCATTTGAGTGGGTTTACTTTATGAACACTATTCATGGTCTTACCAATTGACCAAATAAATCAAAAAATAACCAAAAATTCACCATTTTCTCCTTCATCTTGGCCGGCTCTTCAAGCAACAAAAGAAAGAAAACTCTTCAAGTTTTTGGCTTCAATCTTGCTCAAGTTCAACAATCTAACCATTTAATCTTGCAATTTCTCCAAAAAACCTCTTCACTTAGTGTTTGTGGGTTGTTGTGTGGAGTTATTTGGAAAGCTAAGGTGACCAATTGCCCTCTCTCTCTTGTTCCTAAGGTGAGTTGTGAAGAACCACCCTCCTCCCTTTATTGATGCTTAAATCATGATTAGTGGTAGTATGAGATGCAAGTTTATGGATTATTTCTTGATTTGTGGTTGAAGTGATGAAGTTTTATTATTTTTGGGGATTTTTCTGTTTTAATATGAACATGATTGTGTGGCTATATATGATGATTGGAAATGGTATATAATGACTCTAGAAGGTGGAAAAAGTGGATAATTGCAACCAATTTCTGGTTTGGAAGAAATTTTAGAAAGTTAGGGTTTTATTGGGAACATTCTGCCCGGTTTTGTAGCTCCTAGTTAGAGTCCGAATTGGCCTTGGATTAAAACATGAAAGTTGTAGGGAATGACATTTTAGAGGTGCCTACAAAATTTCAGGTCAATTGGAGTAGCGTAGAATGCGAAAAGTCGAAATTACCCTTGCTGTCCTGGTTTTACCCGAATGTAAGAATTGCGCCTGTAATTTGTTGTTTTGGCTGGGATTGCTTCCGAATTGGTTGTTGAGGTCTTCTGATAAAATGTATCCCTGTTTCTTAGCTTTCATCTGGTTTTGGAATTTCTGGATTTGGACTTAGGTAGGCTGAGTTATGATATTTGTACTAGAATGCGTTCTGTGAATCTGTTTTTGCGGTTCTGGTGTAGTAGATTGCAATTTTGACCTGGTTACACTCGAAACTGGGTTGAGTGACCTTCTGTAATATTGTAACCCTATTTCTTAGCTTCGAAACGGTGGGTCTTCCACCTTCATCCGATAATCGTAGTACCTTTGGTGTCATTACCGCAAAATGAGGTCGAAAACTGTTTTTTTCAGGGTCAAAGCTAGTTTCATTTCCGGATTTTCTGGTTTTCCCTAATGCTTGTATATGCTATTGGAA
Source organism: Coffea eugenioides (assembly GCF_003713205.1). NCBI lineage: Eukaryota > Viridiplantae > Streptophyta > Magnoliopsida > Gentianales > Rubiaceae > Coffea > Coffea eugenioides. Next base: position 26,726,264 of record NC_040037.1, read on the forward strand.
CCCTATTGGGGTCGTATTTGGCATTGGTTTATGACTCGTTATCGAGTCTCATTGTACTTGTTTGTGTGAGAACCCGTATTGCCCTAATATTTTCCTAGGGTTTTTCCCCTTTAATGGCATGTTTTCTGCATTTTCTGGCTAGAAATATTTTCTTGGGGAATTTTATGAGCAATTATAGTTTTTAGATAATTTTTCTAGCATTGGATAGTTTTTGAAAAATTAAGAATATAGAAAGGACGTGGGACCCACTAGTGCGGAAAGTTCGGAAAAATTCGGCCAATAAGGTTAGATTCCGGATACTGTGTTAAATTTATCGGGTGTTAAGAGATAAATAGAGGAGGTGATTTGATTGATGTGAGAGGAAAAAGAAAGGATAGAAATGCATTTACTAAGGTGCCAAGTGTCACCATGGGATTGGAAGTAACTTAAGAGTTACTATTCATGTTTTTGACCTTTTGACTATTTGAGTAAATATCTCACAAAAATTGAAAAAAACTTACCATTTCTTACCTTCTTGTGGCCGACTTTCTTGAGCTAAGAAGAAAGGAAATTCTTCAAGATTCTTGCTTCCATTTTGCTTGAATGTGATCATCCAACCATTTGATCTTGATTCCATTCCATAAAACCTTTCTATTTGGTGCTAGTAAGTAGTTTGGTGGAGTTTGTTTGAAGAGCTAAGGTGTCCAACATCTCTCTCTCTCTTAATTTCTTGGTAAGTGATGCTTGAACACCCTACTACACCTAATGATGTTTATGTTTGGCTTAGAAGTGGCTAAAGTGATGGATTATATGATTTATTTCTTTATTTGACTTGATTTGGTGAAGTTTTCAATTTTATGAGGAATTTTCTGGTTTCATATGATCTTGATGGTGTGGTTGTTTTTGATGGTTAGTAATAAGGGGCTTTGACTCTAGTAGGTGTGAATTGATGATAAATGCAATCAATTTTGAATTTGGAAGAATTGTGGAAAATTAGGGTTCTTGGTTGAACATTAATCTGTCCGAAATTTTAGGTCATAGATAGAGGCCGAATTGGACTTTGCTCAAAACATGAAAGTTGTAGGTATTGATGAGTTTGAAGTGCCTGAAAAATTTCAGGGTATTTGGAGTAGTGTAGAGTGAGTTATGCCGTTTTTACTGTTGCTGTTTTTGGTGATCAGAATGTGCGAACTGCGATAGTAATTGTCTGTTTTGACTGGAATTGATTTGGATTTTGTTGATGGTGTCTTCTGATGAAATGTAGCTTGATGTCTTAGCTTTCATATTCCTTTGGAATCAATGCATTTGGACCTGTATAGACTGACTTGGACTGATTACAGTTTTGTGTGATTTGGGAACCTGCAATTACGGTTCTGGCTTGGTTTTCTGCATTTTTGACCTAGTTGTACTAGGATTTGGACTGAGAGGCCTTCTACATTGTTGTAACCCTGTCTTTTAGCTTCGATATGGTGGGTCTTACACCCTCATCCGATAAGCGTAACGTATTTTGTGCCATTACCGCATACGGAGGCCAAAACTGTTTTTGTTGATTGATCAAATGAGTTATATTTTCTGAATTTCTGGTTTGCTATTATGCTTATATATATGTATATGAAACCCTATTGGGGTTGTGATTGGCATGGCTTTATGATTCGTTATCGAGTCTCATTGTACTTGTTTGCATGTTTTAAGGCTTACTCTTATTCCGGTCATTTCCTAGCTAACTTTTGTACTTGTATTACTTGGAGCCTAGTGAACGGCTTTTGGGAAATGAGATGACTTTTGTGTGAGGTTTTGGGACTGATTTGAGGAAGTAATGAAGCCTTAATGGCTGGAAAAGTAAGAAATTTAGGGGAAATGCTGTCCGATTTCTAGGCCGTTTGGTTCTTTAAGTTGGATTTGCCTTTTGATGGAAATGAAGGGCTTTTGGGTTGTTGACCCTAGGTCTTCATGTTATCTTTTTGTTTCCAAGAAAATCATGTTCTTGCACCCTTGCATTAGTATTTATTTGGCAAGGCATACGACGTGTAGTCGAGCCTCACTTGTGCATTCCGTTTGCTCGATTTGGATATGAAACCTTCAATTGGTTTATTTTGATTATGTTAGGGTTTCTTGGCGATTAAGGCCAATCTGAAGTGAAAGTTGAGTCGGTGAGTGTACCACTGCCTGCTACCCCTTTATGTGAAATATCTGAATATTTGAATACTTGATTTATGACTATTGAAGCCAAGTACTGTTTTGATCAAATGGAGGCGAGGGTGTACTTTATCACACTCGTTCTCTGGTATGTTCATATGCCAATTTTGAACGTGTATCTGAATCTGCTATCTGTATCTGTATCTGAATCTGTTATCTGTATCTGGATCTGTATCTGTTCTGACGTCGTTTGGAAGCTTGTGTCCAACGACCTTTCTGTGACTTATGAGCTCAAATCCTGTGGCTAAGTTATTCGAGTCGGGCCGGCAAGGGCTTGGACGATTAGATAACGAACCACGGTAGTCTGTTCGGGGATTTTGGGGTATTGAGACCCTTAATTCCGGTATACTCGAGTATTACCTTTTCTGTATCTGATACGGTGAGCGGGCCCGGTAAAGGGGTGTTTGGTGGACGGAATTCGGTGTAAAGAGGGGTCTACGGACACGTTGGTTCTATATACGTTGACGGAGAGTCAACTGGTTTGGATCAAGTACTGCGCTGGAAATTTGGCTCCTGAGAGCCACCTGTATCCTTCTGTTTTGAATCATTGGTTACTTTACTTTACATCTGACATGTGTATCTGATTTGTTAAAGGTGAAATGCCATGATTTTAATGCTATCTGTTCGGTACCTCATTGAGCGCAAGCTCACCCCTTTCTATTCCCTTTTGTTTTCCTTACAGGAAATAAACACTTTTGGTCTGGATTTGACAAATGGCTGCCAAATTGAGCTAGTTGAACATATCTTTTGTATAGCTCATGTATTAAAACCCTAAGTGGACTTTTGAGGCGTTTTCTCTTTTGATTTGGCAAACCGTGTATATGTATGAACTTTTGAAAACTTATGTATGTCATTGTGGATTGCAATCGCTAAAGTTCAGATTTGAATGTTTGTTAGCTATTTCGGTTGGGTTCTGACGGGTCGGTTATTATTCATGGCCGACTCCGGATTTATTTTGTACTTTGGATTATTTTACCATTTAGTAAGTTCCGGAACGCAATAGATAGCTCTAATCTGCACCGTTAGTCCTGGCGAGAGCTGGGCAGGCAGTCCGCTAACCCCTTTGGTTCGCCTTAGGGGAAAGTGGGGCTGTTACAGTTTGCATGTTTTAGGGCGTGACGTTGGTGCACGACGTTCTTTTGACGGAAGTGCATGAAACCTCATTTGCAAGCTTGGTGAGTGTACTACTCACTTGTGTGTTACTATATGGCTTTGATACTTGAACTTGATACGTTGAATGTGAATTGATTGAAGTGAGAGCGTACTTTATCACTCTCACTTATTGTTTATCATGTTATTGGAATGTTATACGACATGTTACATGAAATGAAAGTACATGGCTTGGTGTCGTTTGGACGAGTATCCAACGACTACAATTGTTATCTTTGAGCTCAACCCCATTGGTAGTTGATTGAATCGAGCCGGCGAGGGCTTGGTCGTGCCAATTGATGTGCCTTTGGGAAGTGTTATATGAAATCTTGTAGTATGAGAGACTCTCGATTCCGGTATACTCGAGTAATACCACAGTACAAGTGTTTGGAGTTCGGGCCCGGTAGGGGTATGTTGGGTGGAAGGAATGGAAGTAAAGTGGAGTCTTCGGTTGGTTACTCTTAAACATTGACGGAGGGTCAATGAGCTTCGATCAAGAATGCAAACGAGGAAAAGGGCTTTTGAGAGCCGCCCGTATCCTTTTATCACCACCATTAATGTGTGTCTTTGCTTACTTTTGATGAATTGAACTGAAAAGTTTTATGCTTATGTGAACTTTGCTGCATGAGTGGTATTATATCACTGGGCAATTAGCTCACTCTATTCCTTTTGTTTTCCTTACAGGAAAATAAATCCTTTGGACTGCAATTGATAATTGGTTGCCGAAATGAGCTAGTTGGACATATCTTTTGTATAGCTCATTTATTGAAACCCTAAATGTACTTTTGGGACCGTTTCTCTTTTGATTTGGCAAACCAGACATGTATCCACTTTTGAATACTTTTGTATGTCACTTTGGCTTGTAAATGCTAAGTTTCAAGATGTGAATGTTTGCTTGATATTTGGTTGGGTTCTGACGGATCGGTTACTATTCATGGCCGACTCCGGATTTCATTTTTTTATATTTTTTTATATTTTGACATTTTGACTTGTTTACGCGCGTTTGTAAGTTCCGGAACGCGATAGACGCTCTAAACTGCACCGTTAGTCCTGGCGAGAGCTGGGCAGGCAGTCCGCTAACCCCTTTGGTTCGCCTTAGGGGAAGGTGGGGCTGTCACAGGTGGTATCAGAGCCGCTTCGCGTGGTCTCTGCGCGGAGTGAGCTTGGGCCAAGTGGTGTTTTGGTCCTGCTTTCGTGCATGCGTCCAAAGGTATAAGTGCTCTTTTGAGCATAAGCTATTAACCGTGCATGTCATAAGTGTAAAGATCTTTATCATGGGACTTGAGGAAGCTAGGTACGTATGTCGGGTAGGAATCTTTACTATGGATGATTTACGCTTGGGACCGGCCGGCTCGAGTTAGGAATTATCTTATTTTAGATTCTTGGACCTGAGTACTAATGGGTGGAGAGCGCTAGAATGAGAGTCGGTATCTTGATTGAATTTGAGGCAAGTCTTGATGGCAAAGGCCAAGGTACGGAAGGTCTTTACATTTGACCTAGTAATTAGACCGATTGAGAGGATTGGAGATGGAAGTGTTATCATGGACGGATCTCATACTCGTTTGGCTAGGGCTTTCTGGAGGAGGACTAGATTGTAGGGTACATGGATAAATTCACACTTAAGACTTGTTTTCTTTTACTATGACCTCTGCACTCAACTTAGGGAAGCACGTGAGCGCGAGACTAAGCGAGCTCGAAAGGTTAAGGTTCGAGCCGCATCGATCCTGAATTTCTGTGCAGATATGGTCGGGGGCGTGAGTGACGAGGACTCATGTGCGGGGCCCGAGGCTGGGGTTGGATCTACCCCGTCGGGTGGGTCTACTAGCTCGTCGTCGGACTAGGTCGCGACTCCTGGGGTTTTTGAGATAGTTTTGTTTCTGTACATAGGGCGGATAGGGAAGAGCCTTAGCTAATCGTTTTGTACGTTTGGGTTAGCTACGTGTATATTTCTTTTGGATGGGGCTTTTCCTCCGTGGATTGTCCATGTTTGTACTTGACTTGACTGTACTTGACTTGACTGGTTGTTTATATGTGTGTTGTTGCCTTGTTTGGAATGTATATATATGGTTGTAAAAGTTTTTGGGATTTTATTTACATGCATTGTCATTTTATTGTTCTAGTACGTTTGTCTAGATCAAATAGAACTTACGGAAGGCACACGTAGTGGACGGGGGCGTGGGCGTGGGAATAGGCAACCTATGCCAGACCAGGGTGCTGGGGAAACCTCCTCTGGACCCAATCCTGAACGGAGAGTTGACCCCAATGTACAGATAGCTGCCGCTATGCAGCAAATAACCAACCTGCTGGCACAAGTGGTGCAGCAACAAGGCCAGAATCCAAACCCTAATCCTGGAAACCCTGGCAATCACGTCGAGAGCGAAGACAGAGCTCTTGAAGGATTTCAAAAGTTTGCTCCACCCAAGTTTATTGGGGGGCCAGATCCGGATGTTGCCGAGAGATGGCTCGAGAAGATGGTCGATATTTTTGCGGCCTTACACTACACCGAAGAACGGCAGGTGACTTTTGCCGTTTTTCAGTTGGAAGGGGCGGCCCGTTCCTGGTGGAACGTAATACGGCAAAAATAGGAATGGGAACAAACGCCCAGGACTTGGGTAAATTTTATGAGAGAGTTTAACGCGAAATTCTTTCCTCCTCTGGTTCAGGAGAGGAAGGAAGATGAGTTCATCCGACTCCGCCAAGGAGCTCAATCGGTGGCGGAAATACGAGAGCCAGTTCACCCGCCTGTCCAAAATATGTGCCTGAATTGATTGTGACGGAGCAACGGCGAATTAGGCGTTTTATCCAGGGCCTAAACGTGGAGATTAGAAAGACCTCGCAGTGGCTCAAATCAATGCTTTTAGCGAGGCCGTTGAGAAGGCCCAACGGGTAGAGAGTGCCAGATTGCAAGTAAGAAACTTCCAGGCGAAAAAGCGAGGATTTCCTGGAAGTAGTTCGGGGCAGGGGGATGAGAGTACCCCTTCCAAGTTTGGGCGAGGAACTGGAGAAGAAAGGATGCCGGGAGTGTCACGAGAGAGCCCGTCACGAGGCGGCCAAGTGGGGAGAGGCCAGAGAGGAGGCTCGGCTTCTGCAGCACGCGGACCTTGCGGGTATTGCGGAAAGCTAAACCACTCGGAGGACAATTGCTGGAAGAAGGAGGGAAAATGTTTGCGCTGTGGAAGTGCAAACCATCAGCTCGCCACTTGTCCAGTCCTATCACGAGATGGAAAGGGGAGTCAGCAATCGACGAAAACTAATTCCGAACCGGCCAAGGTGGAAGGGACCAAATCTAAGGTAGCGGCTCGAGTGTATTCACTGGAGCCACAACAGGTCCCCGATTCTCCTGAAATTGAGGAAGGTATGATTTTGGTATTCCACCGATTTGCGGAAATCTGAGTAGATCCCGGTATTACTCATTCATTTGTCAACCCCAATTTTGATGGACGAAATAGATACCACGCCTGCTTGTCTACCTTACGACATGAAAGTAGTATTCCTATGGGGAAATCATCGTGTGAGCATTGGTATGGTTTGTAAGGATCGCAGCGTTTGGGTAGGAGAGAGAATAGTGTTCACGCGGAAAAAAAAATGGAGAAATCGTGGGATAGAAGAAACTACCTGGGAGGTGGAAAAGGAATACCCTGAACTGTTTGTGAACCAAGGTGAGAAATTTCGAGGGCGAAATTCTTTTAAGGGGGAGAGAGTGTGAGAACCAGTATTTTTCCCATTTTCTAGGTTTTATTATCTTTCATGGCTTGTTTTCCTGCATTTTCGTGAGTAGGAAAATTTCTAGATAATTTTAAGGAGCAGATATAGTTTTTAGATGATTTTTCTAGTATCGAATAGATTTTGAGAAATTAAGAGCGTAACCGGACGTGGGACCCACTAGTGCGAAAAGTTCGGAAAAATTCGGCCAACTAGGTTAAGTTTTGGATACTGAAATTAATTTACCGGGTGTTAAGAGATAAGTAGAGGATGATAAGTGGATTGGTATAAGAGAGACAAGTTAGGTAAGCATTTAATAAAGGTGACAAGTGTCACCATTTGAGTGGGTTTACTTTATGAACACTATTCATGGTCTTACCAATTGACCAAATAAATAAAAAAACTACCAAAAATTCACCATTTTCTCCTTCATCTTGGCCGGCTCTTCAAGCAACAAAAGAAAGAAAACTCTTCAAGTTTTTGGCTTCAATCTTGCTCAAGTTCAACAATCTAACCATTTAATCTTGCAATTTCTCCATAAAACCTCTTCACTTAGTGTTTGTGGGTTGTTGTGTGGAGTTATTTGGAAAGCTAAGGTGACCAATTGCCCTCTCTCTCTTGTTCCTAAGGTGAGTTGTGAAGAACCACCCTCCTCCCTTTATTGATGCTTAAATCATGATTAGTGGTAGTATGAGATGCAAGTTTATGGATTATTTCTTGATTTGTGGTTGAAGTGATGAAGTTTTATTATTTTTGGGGATTTTTCTGTTTTAATATGAACATGATTGTGTGGCTATATATGATGATTGGAAATGGTATATAATGACTCTAGAAGGTGGAAAAAGTGGATAATTGCAACCAATTTCTGGTTTGGAAGAAATTTTAGAAAGTTAGGGTTTTATTGGGAACATTCTGCCCGGTTTTGTAGCTCCTAGTTAGAGGCCGAATTTGTGACGCCCCGAAAAGTATGAGTGCGAGAACCCGGAAATTTTCTAATTTTCTAGGGTTTATTTTTTTTTATTGCCCGCCTTTGCTACATTTTCTTTATTAGAAAAATTCCCCAGATAAAGTTTATGAGCAAAGATAGTTTTAAAATGATTTTTCTAGTATCGGTTAGTTTTTGAGAAATTAAGAGCGTATTTTGAACGTGGGACCCGCAAGTGCGGTAAACGCAATATATTTTTGACAACTTGTTGGAATTTTGTATTAAATGATATTATTTTACAATGTGTTAAGATATTTGTATTGGAGAGACAAAAAGATAAGTTTTGAACCAAAAGGGTGACAAGTGTCATCTTCCTATTCAACCTTGACTTTGACCATTATTTCTTACCTTTACTAATACTCAATTTTGACCCAAAAATCACCTAAATTTCTGCAAGCTTGGCCGAACCTCTTGGAGCAAAAATACAAGAAGAAAGCCTTCAACTCCAACTCCATTTCTTGCTCAATCTTGTGAATCAACCGTTAAACTTTCGAATTCCTCCACAAAAGTCACTTGTTTAGGAAGATTGAAGGTAGTGGTGGAGTGATTAGAGAAGGCAAAGGACTAAGCCATCAACTTTCTTGATATTTCAAGGTTCATGTCTAGCAATCCTTTCTTTGTTCTTGATTATGCTAAATTAGAGACTTGTGATGGCTAAAGAGATGGTTTTATGGATTATATCTTGATTTTGGTTGAATTGGTGAAGTTTTATAATTATTGGGGATTTTTCTGTTTTCATATGGATATGATTATGTGGTCTTGTATGATGATTGGAAATGATGTTTAAGGACTCTATGAGGTGGAAAAAGTGGAAGATTGCAAGTAAATTCTGTTTTGGAAGAAATCTGGAAAATTAGGGTTCTTGGTTCTTCATTCTGTCCGAAATTTTTGGTCCTAGATAGAGGCCGAATTGACCTTAGCTCAAAACATGAAAGTTGTAGGGAATGACATTTTAGAGGTGCCTACTAAATTTCAGGTCAATCGGAGTTGTGTAGAGTGAGAAAAGTTGAAATTACTATTGCTGTTCTGGTTTTACCCGAATGTAAGAATTGTGCCTGTAATTGGTTGTTTTGACTGGAATTGCTTCCGAATTGGTTGTTGAGGCCTTCTGATGAAATTTATCCCTGTTTCTTATCTTTCAGTTGGTTTTGGAATTTCTGGATTTGGACTTGGAGAGCCTGAGTTATGATGTTTCCGCTAGAATGCGTTCTGTGAATCTGTTTTTGTGATTCTGGTATGGTATCTTGCATTTTTGACCTGGTTACACTCGAAACTGGGTTGAGTGACCTTCTGTAATATTGTATCCCTATCTCTTAGCTTCGAAACGGTGGGTCTTGCACCTTCATCCGACAATCGTAGCGCCTTTGGTGCCATTACCGTAAAATGACGTCAAAACTATTTTTCTGGTTTTGAGCTTAACTTTCATTTCCGGACTTTTCCCTAGCTTGACTTGTACTAGTACTACTTGGAGCTTGCTGAATGGCTATTGGATGAACTTGTTGTTGTGTGTGTACCTTTGGGACTGGCTGAGGAAATAATGAAGCCATGATGGCTGGAAAAGTAAGCAAATTTAGGGGAAGTGCTGTCCGAACTTTTAAAGGATTTGTTTGCATTGAGTTTGTGATCTAAGACTTGGATTTGCGCAAGGCAATGTTATATGATGGATGATTTCTGAGCTGTGGAGGTGAGTGACCCTAAACTATTTCCAAAGTACTTGTGAAATGTTTCTTGCATTATTTACTCGATTGCATCTCATGCGTGCTTGCATGTGCATTCATGATATGATTTTGGCTTCAATGAGTTCTGGGAAAGTCTTGTGCTGGACACCAACGTCTCCACTCTGTTTATGGTTCATGTTCATGTTTATCTGGAGCTCAAAAAGGGGCTCCCTCTCTCTGTTAATATTATATGATCTATTTGAGCGTTGGGTGTTCAAGTGCAATGATTTCACTGGCTCACGAGAGCAATAAACGTACATTTGATCTTGGAATCATGACATCATCGAAATGCATTATTGTGAAATATATTTGTTTAATAATTTTCTGGTTACTCGCTGAGCTTCTAGCTCACCCCAAAACTATTTTATTCCCCTCCACAGGGCTCGTGGCAAAGGAAGGCTTGTTGTGATTTTATTGTTGTGGAATTCCTCCTGTTAATAATTGGGATCATGGATCAGAGTGGCGCAGTGGAAGCGTGGACGCTTCGCTTTTGGATATGTAATTAGTGGAGAATTTGATGTAATATTTAAGATGTATATTGTAATATATTTGAGGACCGTAGTGAACGACTGAGTCCCGGCGAGAGCTGGGCAGGCGGCCCGCCGAACCCTCTGGTTCGCCTTAGGGGGAGGTGGGGTCGTCACAGAATTGGCCTTGGATTAAATCATAAAAGTTGTAGGGAATGACATTTTAGAGTTGCCTACAAAATTTCAGGTCAATCGGAGTAGCGTAGAATGAGAAAAGTCGAAATTACCCTTGCTGTCCTGGTTTTACCCGAATGTAAGAATTGCGCCTGTAATTGGTTGTTTTAGCTGGGATTGCTTCCGAATTGGTTGTTGAGGTCTTCTGATGAAATGTAGCACTGTTTCTTAGATTTCAGCTGGTTTTGGAATTTCTGGATTTGGACTTAGGTAGGCTGAGTTATGATATTTGTACTAGAATGCATTCTGTGAATCTATTTTTCCGGTTCTGGTGTAGTAGATTGCAATTTTGACCTGGTTACACTCGAAACTGGGTTGAGTGACCTTCTGTAATATTGTAACCCTATTTCTTAGCTTCGAAATGGTGGGTCTTGCACCTTCATCCGATAATCGTAGTTCCTTTGGTACCATTACCGCAAAATGAGGTCGAAAACTGTTTTTTTCAGGGTCAAAGCTAGTTTCATTTCCGGATTTTCTGGTTTTCCCTAATGCTTGTATATGCTATTGGAACCCTATTGGGGTCGTATTTGGCATTGGTTTATGACTCGTTATCGAGTCTCATTGTACTTGTTTGCATGTTTTAGGGCGTGACGTTGGTGCACGACGTTCTTTTGACGGAAGTGCATGAAACCTCATTTGCAAGCTTGGTGAGTGTACTACTCACTTGTGTGTTACTATATGGCTTTGATACTTGAACTTGATACGTTGAATGTGAATTGATTGAAGTGAGAGCGTACTTTATCACTCTCACTTATTGTTTATCATGTTATTGGAATGTTATACGAAATGTTACATGAAATGAAAGTACATGGCTTGGTGTCGTTTGGACGAGTATCCAACGACTACAATTGTTATCTTTGAACTCAACCCCATTGGTAGTTGATTGAATCGAGCCGGCGAGGGCTTGGTCGTGACAATTAATGAGCCTTGGGTAAAGTTATAGGGAATCTTGTAGTATGCGAGACTCTCGATTCCGGTATACTCGAGTAATACCACAGTGCAAGTGTTTGGAGTTCGGGCCCGGTAGGGGTATGTTGGGTGGAAGGAATGGAAGTAAAGTGGAGTCTACGGTTGGTTACTCTTAAACATTGACGGAGGGTCAATGAGTTTCGATCAAGAATGCAAACGAGGAAAAGGGCTCTTGAGAGCCGCCTGTATCCTTTTATCGCCACCATTAATGTGTGCATTTGCTTACTTTTGATGAATTGAACTGAAAAGTTTTATGTTTATGTGAACTTTGCTGCATGAGTGGTATTATATCACTGGGCAATTAGCTCACTCTATTCCTTTTGTTTTCCTCACAGGAAAATAAATCCTTTGGACTGCAATTGATAATTGGTTGTCGAAATGAGCTAGTTGGACATATCTTTTGTATAGCTCATTTATTGAAACCCTAAATGTACTTTTGGGACCGTTTCTCTTTTGATTTGGCAAACCAGACATGTATCCACTTTTGAATACTTTTGTATGTCACTTTGGCTTGTAAATGCTAAGTTTCAAGATGTGAATGTTTGCTTGATATTTGGTTGGGTTCTGACGGATCGGTTACTATTCATGGCCGACTCCGGATTTAATTTTTTTATATTTTGACATTTTGACTTGTTTACGCGCGTTTGTAAGTTCCGGAACGCGATAGACCGCTCTAAACTGCACCGTTAGTCCTGGCGAGAGCTGGGTAGGCAGTCCGCTAACCCCTTTGATCCGCCTTAGGGGAAGGTGGGGCTGTCACAGGTGGGGTCGTCACAATATCAAAACTAGATATCATCATATCATGGCTGAAAATACAAAGCAAAGCTGGAAAATTTCATTTTGAGGAAAAAAAATGCATACTCTAGCTAGAAGTTCCCATGTTAAACTAAAAGAGCAAATCAAGGCTGAAAGTAACATCCCAAGGCTGCGATATACATAACAAGGCTGGAAATTTGAACATATCCTAGCACAACCTTACCAAACCTAAAATTGCCATAGACCTGTTTCTTATCCACATATATAGGATAAACAGCCTAAAACAATTGGAGAAAAGGAGATTTTCTAGCAAAATACCTCAAACCGCAAGAATAAGAAGCAAAACAAGGCTGCCTATTCCAACTCTCTTCACCTCAAGCTTTCTTTCTCCCTTGTTGCAAGTTTCTCCGGAGTAAATCAAGAGTTCTTGTGGATTTCTCTCCAAATCAAGCAAAAACCAAAATGAAAATTTGAAGTTTCTCCTCTCATTTACCCTCTCTCTAGTTCAGCCAAAAAGGGGAAAGAAATGAAGGCCAATGGCTGCTATTAGGAAGATAAATACTAGAAGGCATCTTAGTCAAAGGTGGTTTGGATGATCAACACTTGTCACTTACCCATTTCTTCTCTCTTTGTTGTGTTTTTTTTCTTTTCTTTCCTCTCTTTTTCCTTCTAAAATTCGGCTAGCACCTCTCAAATTAAGAAAAGAATGTTTTAAAGCAAAAAAATGAAGGAATTAAAGAAAGAAAAGTCTCGGTCAAGTAAGGGTTTTGACCGATGTCAAGTGATACGGTTCGGTTCAAGCTTGTTTCCTTGTTTCTCTTGTGTTTTTAACTTATGTTTCACTAATGTACTCTTAGCACTTTTATCACATAATTTCTCTTACCTAAAATCATTCTTATCCACCAAATTTAGTGTACACACCTCACCAATTAATCACACTACCACTATGCACCATAATTCCTAGCATGCACCATTCCTTTAAAAAATCATAACTTGAGTTTTGTCAGTCCAAAAATCATAAATCTTATACCATTGGAAAATAGATTCAAAAGATTGTAACTCTCTAGAAGACATCTTCATAAAATTCAGCCCATAAATTAGTCAAATCTCAGCCTCAATTCACTACTCAACTAAGTGCAAAAACAGTCTTGGCTTTTCTGTCCAATTTGAAATTTTTCTGGTATTTATAGAAAGTGAACCAAAGCATGAATTTTTCATGGTTAAAAGATCTATGAGTCTAGTTTCAAATTCAATAAACGGAACGTAATTCGGATTTTTCTACACCAAGATATAATAGATTTCCCAAGACTGCTCAAAGTATCCTGCGGAAAAAATTTTCAGCAGCACTTCCCCTTATTTTCCCTAATTTTCAGCCATTTTCAAGGCTTCATTCTCACCACAAAACAGCCTCAAATCAAGCATATACATATTTGGCGAATAACTCACTAAATCAAGCATATACATAGCATATGACCATCACCTACTCAAGGTAGAAAAATTAAACCCTAGGCTGAAATTCATAATCACAAGCTGGAAATTTCTATTATAAAGCCAAACAAGCATTGGAAAGCTGGAAAATCATATGCTAATGCTAATAAATCATAACACAACTGAAATGAACTCATCAAAGCTGGAAATCCTCAATCAAATCTGGAAATTTTGATCCACCACATGAACCATGAAATTTTCCATGAATACAACCATAATTTAACCCTTAAATCCACTCAAAAGCAAATTAAATGACAAGAGATGGTTTCTAGACTTTGTTACCTTGAAACCCAAAGAAGACCAAGCAGCCACAAGCTTCTTCCTCCAAAAACTCTCCACCAACGTTCCTCCTCCTACCTCAAATTCAGTTTTTATGGATTGATTTGCAAGGTTAAAGTGAAAACTCAAGGATCAAGCAAGGTTTTTGTGTTGGAAATGGAGTTTTCTTTCTTTCTTTTCTTGCTCCTGAAGGTCGGCCAAGAGGGAGAAGAAAGTGAGGGATTTTTGCTCCAATTTTTCAAGATAAAGCCAAGACTAGTCTTGGTCAAAGCTATCTTGGATGGCCGCCAAGTGTCGGCATAGTGTTTAAACTTATCCCTTTATTTTTCCTTTGTCTCTCACCAGTAATCCATATTTTTTTCCTTTAATTCACTTTTAGCACTTCTAATCACATAACCCTCTAATAAAAAAAATACCCGTTTTTGTTCACTAAATTTACTACGCACCTTACTAGTGGGTCCCACTTCCATAATGCACCATGAACTTAACATGCATTAACTTATAGAAAAAAAATGATTAAAAATCTTGACTCACTTATAAAAATATCTAGGAAATTAAAGCGATAAAGTAAAGTAAAGAAAATGCATTCAAAGAAATAAAATAAAATATAAAATAATTTCCGGGTCCTCACAACCTTCAATCCTCATGATGAGCAGTAAAATACAGCTTGCTTTCTCCCAAAATAACTCCACTCCAGCCCATCTTTCTTCCTTGTGGTAACTTCCTATGAATTGGTTTTTGTAAGAACCCGTAACTTTTCCATTTTCTAGGTTTTATTATCTTTCTAGGTTTTCTTATCCTCAATGGCTTGTTTTCTGCACTTTCTGTATCCGAAAAATTTTCTAAATAATTTTTATGAGTAAATATAGTTTTTAGATGATTTTTCTAGTATCGAATAGGTTTTGAGAAATTAAGAGCGGGTGTGGTTCGGCTTTCCACAGAACCCACACGGGCAACGAGAAACAGTGGCGGAGCTCCCTTGTGAGGCACTCCTCTGTTGGCCTCGTCCCGTCTGGCCACCTCTTGGCGGAGTTCCTCTTGCCGTACCCGAAAATCGTCCTCCTCCAGCTCCCCGGCCAAATTTAGGAGGGGTACTCTTATCCCCCTGAGTAGAACTACCTCCAGAAAATCCACGTTTTCTAACTTGGAAATTCCGAACTTGAACCCTTGCGTTCTCGGCTCGCAAAGCCTTATCCACCACATCACTGAAAGTGTTAATTTAGGTCATGGCTAAATCCTTTTGGATTTCCGCATTTAGCCCTGAATGAAACGTCGTACCCTTCTTTGTTCAGTCATAATAAGTTCAGGGGCAAACTTGGCTAATCGGGTAAACTGGCTTTCGTATTCAGCCACGGATTGGGTGCCCTGGCGAAGTCGGATGAACTCGTTCTCCTTCTTTTCTTGGATCAAGGGCGGAAAGTACTTGGCGTTAAATTCTCTTACAAAGTTCACCCACGTTCTGGGTGTCTGCTCTCTTTCCCACTTGGTTCGAATAACATTCCACCAAGAGCGAGCGGCCCCTTCTAATTGGAAGACCACAAAAGTAACCTGCCTCTCTTCGGAGTAATGTAAGGCCGCAAAGATGTCCACCATCTTCTCCAACCATCTTTCAGCCACATCGGGATCGAGCCCTCCAAGAAACTTTGGTGGAGAGAACTTTTGGAACCTTTCAAGAGCTCGATCCTCACTTTCTACGTGATTCCCAGGGTTTTCGGGATTCTCGACAGGTGGGTTAGGGTTGTGGCCCTGTTGTTGCACCACATGGGCCAGCAAGTCGGTCATTTGCTGCATAGCGGCAGCTAGCTGGACATTTGGATCTACCCTAGGTTCAGGGTTTGGTCCAGTCGAGGTTTCCGCAGTGCCTCTATCAAAAGGTTGCCTATTTCCACGTCCACGGCCTCGTCCACTACGAGTGCCCTCCATGGTTCAAGTCACTCTAAGGTCAAGACACGTAATAACAATTAAAGAACCATACGGGCATAAACTTATAAACATCGACAAATAATCAAAATAACACACAAGACATATATACACATAGAACATTCATACACAGATGTTACAAGCAGTCATACAAAAGCAGTCGATCAAGGACATAAAAAAGAAATCCCATGCAACAACCTCCAAAAGATTATAAACAAAGGTAGGCTAAAACAGCTAACTAAGCGATTTTCCTAACTATTCCCCCCATGGGATCAAAAGTGGTTCAAAAGAGCTCTAGCCTAGCTCCCTACGGAGGCCACAGACTCTCCCCCCTGGCTAGAGCTAGGGGTACTTCCTTCGCCAGGTGTACTACTACTAGGAGCCACTACTTGCGCATTGGCGCCAATCACACCTTGGATTAGCGCCTCGCACTCGTTAATAATGCCTTCGGAACGGTCTCTAACCTCCCGGACGACATTAGTAAGGCGGGTGTTCACCACCTGCAACTGTTCCCTCAAAGCATTCGATCGCTCCTGCTCCATAACTATGTCTCCTTGGAGCTCTCCAATCCGGTCAGCCTGCATCCTTAGGACGCCCCTCAGTCTAAGCGCCTTAGTGTGATCCCTCGCGGCGGCACTCCTAAGTCTCCTCCGCTCGTCTAGCGCCGCCAAGACCACATGGTCAGCATAAGAGTAATACTGACAACACCTGCAGCGGCGGGTCCGGCTGGCAGTGTACCAAAGCCGGATCGGAACTCCCGGCCTCTCCTGGTAATCGATAACACGTGGGCGTCTCCTAGGTGGCTCCCCTCCACCTCGTCTACTCGTACCGGCCATAACCTACAAAGATAACAAACGGGTTCTTATCTTAGACAACGTAAGCATAATCGCACCTAACAGTACCTTAACACTTCCCTCACAGGTCCTGAGGAACAAAATTTCAAACTTGCCTAGGTCATTTCTAACCTAGGCTCTGATACCAACTGTGACAGCCCCACCTTCCCCTAGGGCGTACCAAAGGGGTTAGCGGACTGCCTGCCCAGCTCTCGCCAGGACTATTGAGACTGTCGTATATAATCTAAAATGTTTCGAAAATGTTAGCGCGCTCACGCGATTAAAATCGCAAAATGGGAAACAAAAACTGAAAATCGCAAATGAATAGTTACTGCCACGTCACCGTCCAACTGGAATCCAATCGTATGTAGATCTCACCATACCTCGGAGAAACATTCCCAAACCAAATAGGATACATGAACAGGGTTTAACAGTGTTATACACATACGTTTGTAATTTACAAATCAAAAGGGAGAAATTTAGATCAAAGTACATTTAGGGTTTTTCCAACCATCGAGGAGCTTTACAAAAGAATATATTCAAACTATATGAAAACTAGCTCAACTCGTGCTTCAAAACAATAGAGTTCCCTCTAAAGTTATTCATATCCCTGTAAGGAAAACAAAGTAACGAGGGTGAGCTTACGCTCGTGAGGTACCAATAAGACACACCAATAAACACATTTTATCACATAGTGATTCCAAAACTCATAAGCAAAACAAGTCAATAAAAGGATACAATTGGCTCTCAAGAGCCACTTTCCACTTGCCGCACTTGATCTCCAACCCGTTGACACTCCGTCAACCTTTGAAGAGAAGAACATCCCGTAGATCCCAACTTTACTCCGTATCCCTTCCACCGATCATCACCCCTTTACCGGGCCCGAACACCTCATAGTAACAGAGAGGGTAATACTCGAGTATACCATAAGGTCGAGGAGTTAACACTCCACTCGACTGCAGTGAACCCAAGGTCCCTTATCGATTCGCCCAAACCCTTGCCGGCTCGATTCAATTAAGGACCAATGGAGTATGAGCTCAGATAGTACAGTTAAGTTGTCGGGCAAAGCCCTCAGCCATGTCAAATCATACATATAGACAATTGCACATTTTGACAGTAACAGTAATACAGATAAGAGATCGAGAGCGATAAAGTACACTCTCGTCTCATTCAAGCCATTCAAGTTCACATAACAAGTATAAGTAACCATTTAAGCAGTAGACCATATAATGGTACACTCACCAAGGTAAGTAAGCAAATTCACAAGTTCGCTTCAGACGTAGGTCCCGGGTCACCGGCACGACCTATACAACAAGAATATCACAATTAAGACTCGAACACGAGTCAAATCAAACCCACACACTACAAAAAAATAAGGCCCAAAACAACGTATAAGTGCATGGTCAAGCTAGGGACATGTGCGGAAATGAAGTTTAAGTTGAAAAGCAAAAGACAGTTTTGACGTTACTTAGCGGAACTGTCACAACTGGAGCTACACTTATCGGTTTGGGGTGAAAGTTACACCGTTACGAAGCTAAGAGAAAGGGCTACAATGTTGAAGAAGGACACTCAGTCCAGTTTGCAACGTATCTAGGTCAAATTTACCAAAACAACCCCAGATTTTCCAGTTCGTAGCTTACTGTGAAATTCAATGAGCAGTCTTGATTCATTCAATCATATCTCATCACATATGACTCCAATTCAAGTGATTCCAAAGCCATCTGAAAGCTAAGATACCAGGCTATAATTATTACGAAGACATCGACAACCAAATCAGTAGTATTCCCGGTCAAACTAGCCAATTACAGAAGCTGATTATCAGGTTCGGACAGAAACAGGGCAGCAGGGGTATTTCGGTCTTTTCACTGGTTACATTGCTCCGATTGGGCTGAAATTTTGTAGGAAACTATAAAACTTCATTTCCTACAAATTTCATGTTTTAGACTAAGGCTGATTCAGCCTCTATCATGCTCAAATAAATTCGGACAGAACAGGCTTGTTTGGAACCCTAATCTGGAATTTTTGTTTCAAACCAACAATTTTTCACAAACACTCACTTCCAACACATACCAACTCC
The DNA here is from genome assembly GCF_003713205.1 of Coffea eugenioides. Classification (NCBI taxonomy): domain Eukaryota; kingdom Viridiplantae; phylum Streptophyta; class Magnoliopsida; order Gentianales; family Rubiaceae; genus Coffea; species Coffea eugenioides. The sequence goes on from NC_040037.1 coordinate 26,745,016, forward strand.
ATCTTACACTATAACAAACCATTAATCCATGACTAAACATGACTAAACAATAATTTATATATTAAAACAAAAAATCCTCAATAAATAGAAAAAAATTAGACAACTCCACCATAATACATGAAATAGCCCACAAAATGGCATCTTTAACTACTAACACCTACTAAATTCACATGAGAACCAACAAAGAAACCATTCCTTAACCACTCACCTTATGAACACAAGCTACAAGGTAGATGAGAGTCTTTCCCCTCCAAACAAAACCACCAAGCACTTCAATACTACCTAGCAAGTTAGTTTTATGGAGGAATTTGGAAGATTAATGGTTGGGTTTCAAGATTGGAGCAAGTAAATGAAGCAAAAGTTGGAAGCTTTCTTTCCTTTCTCTTCCTAAGTTGCACGGCCAAGAGGATGAAAATGGAGAAGAATTTTGATCAAAATTGAATTCGTAAAGGCAATGAAGACTAGTCAAAATTCTAGCTTCCAATAGGATTGAAACATGTGGCACTTCTCAAGCTTATCTCCTTCCTTTGTTTCCAATACATAATTAACTAGCTAACCTCTAATTAGCTCATAATACAAAGTAGTAAAACTCCGTATATAAAATTTTCCCCAAACTACATTTACTGTACCAATCGCCCTAGTGGGTCCCACATCCACTGTACACCCCTATAACCACATAACTTGACTTATTTCAAGAAAATGATTTAAAATTCATGTGGTCTCATAAAAATCCCCAGAAAATGCACATATTAAGGAAAACACTAGAATTAAGCCCAAAAGCCTAAAACAAACACCTAGAAAATAAGAAAATTTTCGGGGTCTCATTGAGAGAAGGGACTAAACCTAAGGTGCCAGCTCGAGTGTACTCGTTAGAGCCTTAGCAAGTCTCAGATTCCTTCGAGGTCGTAGAAGATACGATCCCTATATTCCACCGCTTTGCAAAGGTTTTAGTAGATCCCAGTGCCACCCATTCCTTTGTTAACCCTAATTTCATGTGTGGCATTGACATAAAACCCGCTAGTTTACCTTATGACCTAGAAGTTAGTACACCTACGGGGGATCAGCATTTGGTTACTAGTATGGTTTATAAAGATTGTGAAGTATGGGTAGGAGAGAGGAGATTGTTAGGGGATTTGATAAGCCTGTCCATTAAGGGGTATGATGTGATTTTGGGCATGGACTGGTTAGCCAGGTATAACGCCCAACTAGATTGTAAGAAGAAGATGGTAGAATTCCGCATTCCTGGAGAGGCAACCCTAAGGTTGGATATAAGAGGTAGGTTAGCCTCATCTGTTTTGATTTCGGGCATTTGGGCTAGAAAACTGCTAAGTAGAGGGGCGCAAGGATTTTTGGCCTTTCTAATCAATACCCCCACGGATAAATTGAAGGTAGAGGATGTGCACATAGTATGAGAATTTTCGGATGTATTCCCTGATGAGTTAGTAGCCCTACCTCCGGTGAGAGAGATAGAATTGAGAGAGATAGAATTCAAGATCGACCTGTTACCGGGAACCTTGCCTATCTCAAAAATCCCGTATCGGATGGCCCCTGCGGAGCTGAAGGAGCTGAAATTGCAATTACAAGACCTTTCGGAGCGGGGGTTCATTCAAGAGAGTGGGTCTCCTTGGGGAGCCCCTATGTTATTTATAAAGAAAAAGGACGGAAGTTTGAGGATGTGTATCGACTATCGGAGCCTGAACAATGTCACGGTTAAAAATAAGTATCCACTGCCCCACATTGATGAGTTGTTCGACCAGTTGCAAGGACCAATAGTCTTCTCGAAACTGGACCTTCGCCAAGGGTATTACCAGTTGTTAATCAGGAAGGAGGATATCCCGAAAACCGCTTTCAATTCGAGATATGGGCATTACGAGTTCGCAGTTATGCCCTTTGGACTAACCAATGCTCCTGCCGCCTTCATGGACTTAATGCATAGGGTTTTCAAGCCCTATTTGGATCGATTTGTCGTAGTCTTTATCGATGACATTTTGGTTTACTCCAAGACACGTGAAGAGCATGAGCAGCATTTGAGAGTTATTTTGCAGACCCTAAGGGAGCATCAGTCGTACGCCAAGTTCAGTAAGTGTAAATTTTGGTTGGAGAAAATCTCTTTCTTAGGGCACGTAATTTCCCAAGAAGGCATCTCGGTTGACCCGGCGAAAGTAGAGGCCGTGACCAATTGGAAGAGGCCAGAAAACCCCACAGAGATCCGCAGCTTTCTAGGGCTGGTTGGGTACTACCGGCGTTTCATTAAAGATTTCTCCAAACTAGCCGGTCCTTTAACCGACCTGATAAAGAAACATGGTCAGTTCGTATGGAATGCTTGATATGAGGCAAGTTTCCAAGAGTTAAAGAAAAGATTGACCATGACTCCAGTTCTAGTCTTGCCTAACGGAGTAGACGGGTTTGCCGTTTATACCGATGCATCGCGAGAAGGCCTGGGATTCGTTTTAATGCAAAACCAGAATGTGATATCTTTTGCTTCAAGAAAGTTGAAACTCCACAAGCAGAATTATCCGACCCACGATCTGGAGCTAGCCGTCGTCGTTTTCGCTCTGAAAAAGTGGAGACACTACCTATATGGGGTGACCTTCGAGGTTTACTCAAACCACAAGAGCCTTAGGTACCTCTTCTCGCAGAAGGAATTGAATATGAGGCAGCGACGGTGGATGGAATTTCTGGAAGATTACGACTGCACAATCAACTACCATCCGGGGAAGGCGAACGTGGTAGCCGATGCTTTAAGTCACAAGGCTCAAATAGTAGGGTTAGTGATTAAAGAGTGGGATTTGTTGGAATCCGTTTGTGAGTGGAAACCCTGCCTTGGGAGCCATAAGGTGATTTTTGGTAATATTAAGGTAACATCCACCCTGCTGGAACGCATTAAAGAAGCGAAAAAGGAGAATTTGATGGTGCGGAAGTGGGGAGAGAAGGTGGAAAAAGGGGAATTGACTGACTTCAACTTTAGTCCTAAGGGTATTCTAAAATATCGAAATCAAGTGGTGGTACCTAAAGATGAGACGATAAAAACGGAGATCTTAGAGGAAGCTCATCGGTCCAAGTATACAATCCATCCGGGTAGTAGCAAGATGTATCAGGATCTGAAAGGAGCCTATTGGTGGGACAATATGAAGAAGGAAATCGCTCTGTACGTGCAGAAATGTCTCGTTTGCCAAGAAGTTAAGGCGGAGCATCAAAAACCATCAGGCTTACTACAACCTCTTGAAATACCTGAATGGAAGTGGGAAAACGTCACAATGGATTTCGTTTCAGGTTTGCCGCGAACGCAACGAGGACACGATTCTGTTTGGGTGATCGTCGATCGATTAACCAAATCGGCCCATTTCTTACCGGTAAACATGAAATACTCCATGGAGAAATTAGCTCAGGTGTACATAGACGAGATCGTAAGGCTACACGGCGTTCCTGTGAGCATCGTTTCAGACAAAGATCCCCGCTTCGTATCTAGGTTTTGGCAGAAATTCCAAGAGACTCTGGGGACCAAACTCAACTTAAGCACCACCTATCACCCGCAGACGGATGGACAATCGGAGCGAACAATCCAAACTCTTGAGGACATGTTAAGGACCTGTATTCTGGATTTTGGGGGTAACTG
>NC_040037.1:26756469-26862798 GCF_003713205.1 Coffea eugenioides
AGCAGATATAGTTTTTAGATGATTTTTCTAGTATCGAATAGATTTTTGAGAAATTAAGAGTGTATACCGGACGTGGGACCCACTAGTGCGAAAAGTTCGGAAAAATTCGGCCAACTAGGTTAAGTTTTGGATACTGGAATTAATTTACCGGGTGTTAAGAGATAAGTAGAGGATGATAAGTGGATTGGTATAAGAGAGACAAGTTAGGTAAGCATTTAATAAAGGTGACAAGTGTCACCATTTGAGTGGGTTTACTTTATGAACACTATTCATGGTCTTACCAATTGACCAAATAAATAAAAAAACTACCAAAAATTCACCATTTTCTCCTTCATCTTGGCCGGCTCTTCAAGCAACAAAAGAAAGAAAACTCTTCAAGTTTTTGGCTTCAATCTTGCTCAAGTTCAACAATCTAACCATTTAATCTTGCAATTTCTCCATAAAACCTCTTCACTTAGTGTTTGTGGGTTGTTGTGTGGAGTTATTTGGAAAGCTAAGGTGACCAATTGCCCTCTCTCTCTTGTTCCTAAGGTGAGTTGTGAAGAACCACCCTCCTCCCTTTATTGATGCTTAAATCATGATTAGTGGTAGTATGAGATGCAAGTTTATGGATTATTTCTTGATTTGTGGTTGAAGTGATGAAGTTTTATTATTTTTGGGGATTTTTCTGTTTTAATATGAACATGATTGTGTGGCTATCTATGATGATTGGAAATGGTATATAATGACTCCAGAAGGTGGAAAAAGTGGATAATTGCAACCAATTTCTGGTTTGGAAGAAATTTTAGAAAGTTAGGGTTTTATTGGGAACATTCTGCCCGGTTTTGTAGCTCCTAGTTAGAGGCCGAATTGGCCTTGGATTAAAACATGAAAGTTGTAGGGAATGACATTTTAGAAGTGCCTACAAAATTTCTGGTCAATCAGAGGAGCGTAGAATGAGAAAAGTCAAAATTACCCTTGCAGTCCTGGTTTTACCCGAATGTAAGAATTGCGCCTGTAATTGGTTGTTTGGGCTGGGATTGCTTCCGAATTGGTTGTTGAGGTCTTATGATGAAATGTATCCCTGTTTCTTAGCTTTCAGATGGTTTTGGAATTTCTGGAATTGAACTTAGGTAGGCTGGGTTATGATATTTGCACTAGAATGCGTTCTGTGAATCTGTTTTTGCGGTTCTGGTGTAGTAGATTGCAATTTTGACCTGGTTACACTCGAAACTGGGTTGAGTGACCTTCTGTAATATTGTAACCCTATTTCTTAGCTTCGAAACGGTGGGTCTTTCACCTTCATCCGATAATCGTAGTGCCTTTGGTGCCATTACCGCAAAATGAGGTCGAAAACTATTTTTTTCAGGGTCAAAACTAGTTTCATTTCCGGATTTTCTGGTTTTTCCTAATGCTTGTATATGCTATTGGAACCCTATTGGGGTCGTATTTGGCATTGGTTTATGACTCGTTATCGAGTCTCATTGTATTTGTTTGCATGTTTTAGGGCGTGACGTTGGTGCACGACGTTCTTTTGACGGAAGTGCATGAAACCTCATGAAATGAAAGTACATGGCTTGGTGTCGTTCGGACGAGTATCCAACGACTACAATTGTTATCTTTGAGCTCAACCCCATTGGTAGTTGATTGAATCGAGCCGGCGAGGGCTTGGTCGTGCCAATTGATGTGCCTTGGGGAAGTGTTATATGAAATCTTGTAGTATGAGAGACTCTCGATTCCGGTATACTCGAGTAATACCACAGTGAAAGTGTTTGGAGTTCGGGCCCGGTAGGGGTATGTTGGGTGGAAGGAATGGAAGTAAAGTGGAGTCTACGGTTGGTTACTCTTAAACATTGACGGAGGGTCAATGAGCTTCGATCAAGAATGCAAACGAGGAAAATGGCTTTTGAGAGCCGCCCGTATCCTTTTATCACCACCATTAATGTGTGTCTTTGCTTACTTTTGATGAATTGAACTGAAAAGTTTTATGTTTATGTGAACTTTGCTGCATGAGTGGTATTATATCACTGGGCAATTAGCTCACTCTATTCCTTTTGTTTTCCTTACAGGAAAATAAATCCTTTGGACTGCAATTGATAATTGGTTGCCGAAATGAGCTAGTTGGACATATCTTTTGTATAACTCATTTATTGAAACCCTAAATGTACTTTTGGGACCGTTTCTCTTTTGATTTGGCAAACCAGACATGTATCCACTTTTGAATACTTTTGTATGTCACTTTGGCTTGTAAATGCTAAGTTTCAAGATGTGAATGTTTACTTGATATTTGGTTGGGTTCTGACGGATCGGTTACTATTCATGGCCGATTTCGGATTTCATTTTTTTATATTTTGACATTTTGACTTGTTTTCGCGCGTTTGTAAGTTTCGGAACGTGATAGACCGCTCTAAACTGCACCGTTAGTCCTGGTGAGAGCTGGGCAGGCAGTCCGCTAACCTCTTTGGTTCGCCTTAGGGGAAGGTGGGGCTGTCACAGGTGGTATCAGAGCCGTTTCGCGTGGTCTCTGCGCGGAGTGAGCTTGGGCCAAGTGGTGTTTTGGTCCTGCTTTCGTGCATGCGTCCAAAGGTATAAGTGCTCTTTTGAGCATAAGCTATTAACCGTGCATGTCATAAGTGTAAAGATCTTTATCATGGGACTTGAGGAAGCTAGGTACGTATGTCGGGTAGGAATCTTTACTATGGATGATTTACGCTTGGGACCGGCCGGCTCGAGTTAGGAATTATCTTATTTTAGATTCTTGGACCTGAGTACTAATGGGTGGAGAGCGCTAGAATGAGAGTCGGTATCTTGATTGAATTTGAGGCAAGTCTTGATGGCAAAGGCCAAGGCACGGAAGGTCTTTACATTTGACCTAGTAATTAGACCGATTGAGAGGATTGGAGATGGAAGTGTTATCATGGACGGATCTCATACTCGTTTGGCTAGGGCTTTCTGGAGGAGGACTAGATTGTAGGGTACATGGATAAATTCACACTTAAGACTTGTTTTCTTTTACTATGACCTCTGCACTCAACTTAGGGAAGCACGTGAGCGCGAGACTAAGCGAGCTCGAAAGGTTAAGGTTCGAGCCGCATCGATCCTGAATTTCTGTGCAGATATGGTCGGGGGCGTGAGTGACGAGGACTCATGTGCGGGGCCCGAGGCTGGGGTTGGATCTATCCCGTCGGGTGGGTCTACTAGATCGTCGTCGGACTAGGTCGCGACTCCTGGGGTTTTTGAGATAGTTTTGTTTCTGTACATAGGGCGGATAGGGAAGAGCCTTAGCTAATCATTTTGTACGTTTGGGTTAGCTACGTGTATATTTCTTTTGGATGTGGCTTTTCCTCCGTGGATTGTTCCCCCGTGGATTGTCCATGTTTGTACTTGACTTGACTGTACTTGACTTGACTGGTTGTTTATATGTGTGTTGTTGCCTTGTTTGGAATGTATATATATGGTTGTAAAAGTTTTTGGAATTTTATTTACATGCATTGTCATTTTATTGTTCTAGTACGTTTGTCTAGATCAAATAGAACTTATAGAAGGCACACGTAGTGGACGGGGGCGTGGGCGCGGGAATAGGCAACCTACGCCAGACCGGGGTGCTGGGGAAACCTCCTCTGGACCCAATCCTGAACCGAGAGTTGACCCCAATGTACAGATAGCTGTCGCTATGCAGCAAATGACCAACCTGCTGGCACAAGTGGTGCAGCAACAAGGCCAGAATCCAAACCCTAATCCTGGAAACCCTGGCAATCACGTCGAGAGCCAAGACAGAGCTCTTGAAGGATTTCAAAAGTTTGCTCCACCCAAGTTTATTGGGGGGCCAGATCCGGATGTTGCCGAGAGATGGCTCGAGAAGATGGTCGATATTTTTGCGACCTTACACTACACCGAAGAACGACAGGTGACTTTTGCCGTTTTCCAGTTGGAAGGGGCGGCCCGTTCCTGGTGGAACGTAATACGACAAAAATAGGAACGGGAACAAACGCCCAGGACTTAGGTAAATTTTATGAGAGAGTTTAACGCGAAATTCTTCCTCCTCTGGTTCAGGAGAGGAAGGAAGATGAGTTCATCCGACTCCGCCAAGGAGCTCAATCGGTGGCGGAATACGAGAGCCAGTTCACCCGCCGGTCCAAATATGCGCCTGAATTGATTGTGACGGAGCAACGGCGAATTAGGCGTTTTATCCAGGGCCTAAACGTGGAGATTCAGAAAGACCTCGCAGTGGCTCAAATCAATGCTTTTAGCGAGGCCGTTGAGAAGGCCCAACGGGTAGAGAGTGTGAAAACCCCAAAAATATATATATAAGCCTGTGCATATTTCATTTGCATTTTTAAATAAATTTTAGCATTAAACCTAATTGTTTTTAAATACGGGCGTAGAAATAAATTTTATGTGCATCGTAGATTTTTAATAAACTTTATTATTATTTGATCTTAAATAAGTGTGCAAAAATAATTCATTATAGATTACAAATAATTCAATTGTGCAAAACATTAGATTATTTGAATTTTGCCAAGCTAAATTAATAATTCTTGACGTTGAGTGTGCCATTGTTTTTATTTAGTTCCTTGAGTTCAATAAGTTAATTTTAAGTATTATTAATGTTAGGTGTTAACGGGAACCTAGAATTAAGGCGAAATCGTTTTAAGTCAAAACTTTTTATAATTACCCGTAGGACGTTGTATTACGATAATTGAATTTTTGCGAGGTTAGGACACTAGTAGGCTATCGAATTTCATTTGAGGTAAAATCTTGGAGTTAGTTTACGAATGAGGAACCTAAGTGGAAGGCCGGACAAGTTGCTAAAAGACCAAATTAGCCCTCCTCCGATTCAAATTCACCATGCAGTCTTGGAGTTCCCTGGAACAATCCTCAATTGCAAACAATTTCTGCCGGTTCTATTGGTCACCTACCATTCCAGCACCTTCCATTGCTTCTGCCGACCCAACTTCACCCACAACACCTCAATATATACACTCCATCTCCCTCATCCACGGCTTAGCTTCTCATTTCAGCAACTCCAACACTTCATAATACCATTTCAATTCACATCACTCCTTGTCTCGGTATCATCGACAGGAGCAAGAACCGAGCTGTTTAATTTCTTTTACTCCTTTCTGTCCGCAAACTAGAGAAAGAGGAGAGAGTCTAGCTGATCATCGTCCTTCTAACTGTGAGCTGGTGAAGGGACTGAGGGCTGAACTTTCTCCATTCCAGCCGCAACCCAGAGCAAGGGAGAGAGAGAGAGCTAGCGGTCTGCATTTTCTGGAATGCCGAAGGGAGGAGAATTATTTCTGCTGCTAACCGTGTGTGTGAGCTTCATTTGAGGTAACTTCTGAACTGAAATTAGTTGGTTATAGGCAAGTGAGGTCAGCTATGGACTTGCATGTGATGCTTGTGAGGTTAGATGGGGAATTGTGACTTAAGAAATCTGATTTGGAAAAGAATTAAAGCTGTCGAAAGTTTGAGCTGGAAATTTGATACTTTAATTAGCTAATCTGTAATAATCCAAGCTTAGAAATGTGTTTAACTAACTGAAAACAAGATGTTTAAACCATGCATGAAGCTAATTAGCCGGATTACGCTAGAAGAAAAAAAAATGAAACACGACTCTGCTTCATGCAAGAACATCCGAGAATGGTTGAACCAAATTCTGGAATTGTGAATGATAGTAGTGCTGTCCGAACTTGATTTAAACTAGAGCTGATAGTAATTCCACTAATTAGTCATGCATGTTGGTTTTGAGTACCTAATACAAGGTTTTAGCTGAAGAAAATCCAGATTTGCGTCTAACTTAGCTGCTGGAAATTTTCTGGAATAGCCGAGAGACTTCATGTTTGTTTGCATTTGTAATTGCTGTCAAATGGAAAATTTTGTTATGAATTGCATATAGATTGTTAGCTTTAAGTATTAAGTGAAGCTTAATGGAAGAAAATCTGAGGAAAAGTTGAATTGTGGATTGAAACCGAGGGAAATTTTCTGCTGTAAAATATTCCAGCTTGGTCGAGAGAAGGAAGTGAGCATTTAATTAGTTTTGTTTTCGAATTTCAATTCAGATTTTCGTATTGGATGTTTAAGATTTGCTTGAGGCTTGCTAATCACCTTTTGCATGTTGAGCTGAGGTAAGAATTGAAGAAAACTAGGAACAAAAGCTATATAAATAAACTATCAATTGCTGGAAAATTTTATCTTAGCTGATGACAGATTTATGGGGACTTTTTGGTGGAATAATTTATTGGAATTAAGCGTTATTTGCTTTGGTATATGCTGGTATGAATGTCATACTTAAATGTATGGATGGTTTGAATAAGAGTCTTATGGTTTTAAAAGAGAAAAAGGAGTTTTTCACAAGTGAAAAATGAGTTTCCAGATTTTCGGATTTCTCTGACCAGTCTCAGTAAAATGCTTATATCTTGGTGTAGGAAAATCCGATTGAGGTGCCGTCAGTGGCATTTGAAACTAGAGTCATGGGCCTTTGTTTTGTAGAAATTTCATATTTTTCCTCCATGTGTACTGCTGTCCGTGATTCCTCAAAGTAGGCTGTCCTGTTTGAATGTCCTGTTTCCTCAGGAAACTGAATTCTTGACTTGGATCGAATATTTGGCCTATTTGTGATTTGAATCTCTGAAAAGTGTCTTCTGGGATGTGATAGTATTAAAAATCTATTCTACAACAGTATAATTTTCATAATTATTTGATTTGTGGAACATGAACTAAAACAATTTTTGAAGGAAAATATTTTCCAGCATGACCGAACTGGTTGGGACTTTTGGTGAGTTTATTTGCTGGATTTGTGTATTATTTACTTTAGCTTGGTTTGGACAGATTATAATCTATATGTATAGTGATTCTAGCAAGTAAAAGTGGAAAGTTTAATGGATATTTTAGATTCTTGGAATCATTTGGATCTCAAGTTGGTTGTAGTTTTTGTTCTTGTTTTGAATGAATTGGTATTTGAAAGTGTGTATTGGTTGTCAAGGGCTAATGATTGATGAAGCTCTAGTAAAATTGATATTTGGTTTGTAATGTTTCAATCTTGATGGCTTGGGAATTCATTGTGCAAATGAACTAGACTTGTGAAGACCGTTTTGGTTTTCTTGAACTTGAACACTTTCAAAACTCAATTTTTGTGAGAATACTCAGCTTTAATATCAAATGATAGAATTTGAGTTTAGTATGTATTATTAAGAAAGTTAGATATTGGGACTTTTAAACCTTGCCGACTAGTTAATTCTTTCATTTTGATTAAGCTAGTTTTACTATCTTTAGGGAGTAATGGTATTTAACTTTTAAACTTTGAGTTTTCATAAAACTATTCTTGACCAGTTGTTTTAAAGGAAATTTGGAAAAAAATATTAGATTTGAATAATTTCAAATAAATGGCATAGAAAACTTATTCGACAAGAAAACCCGTTTGAAGCAATTTGGTTATAGTTTGCCTCTTGAGGGAAATACTTTTAAAAAGAAATCACATGAAACATTTTATTCCTTTACTAGCTTTGATTTTTTTGAAATTTATTGACTTATTTCGAGAAATTAAATTAGTTTTTATAGGATAACTTTCTATATACATAAAACAAGGGTTTGTGTAGTAAAACTTATAGTTTTTGAAACTTGGATTTTTAGGGTTTAGCGAGGACGCAGACTTTGATTCCCAGCTTGACTTGTGAGCTGCACTTTTGGTGAGTGTCCCTGCTTGTTCTATGCCTACTTGATTAAAGTGCTTTCTTGACTTGATATGTGATAATTGGAAAAATGGTTTTCTGATCCATCGAAGTGGGCAGTGTGTACTTTACCGCACTAGCTCTTTCGAGTGGTGGCTTGCTTGAAATATTTTCGTGAATATCCTGCTTGCACTATGTACATGCTGGACGCCACGTCGCTGGGTGAATCCCTCGACTAGTCTATAATAACCTCATGCTGGACGCCACGTCGCTGGGTGAATCCCTCGACTAGTCTATAATAACCTCATGCTGGACGCCACGTCGCTGGGTGAATCCCTCGACTAGTCTATACTAACCTCATGCTGGACGCTGGGTGAATCCCTCGACTAGTCTATACTAACCTCATGCTGGACGCAACGTCGTTGGGTGAATCCCTCGACTAGTCTATATAAAAAAAAAGTAATAATAATGAATCTACATGGACTTTAGATAGTGAAAGTTGATGAGGGTCAACTGCGGGTAATTTTGATCAAGCGAGGAAAATGGCTCCTGAGAGCCCCTGTATCCTACCCTGTGCTGTTTATACGCTTTCCTACTTGTGAATATAAGTTTGAAGCTATTATTTGCTATTCATTTATATGATTGCATGTCTGGGCACCACTGAGCTTTAGCTCACCTACGTTTATTTGTTTTCCTTACAGGATGGGAAGTTTGAAAGCATTTGAGGCAGCTTATATTTCCTATGAATGTACTTGAACAACTTGAATTTAAATTTTGGTTTGTAATGAATTCTACGTTAAGCACTGTACCTTTTTATTTTTGGTTGCCACTTGAAGCTGGAAAAGTGTAACCCTAAGTCTGGTATCCGGCTTGTATGTACGTATTTGTGTGGTATGGCTTTAATCCTTGTAAGTAACGCACGAAGTGTTTAAGAGCCGTCGATTGGCTATCTTATAAATGTTGTATCTTTGAAGTTAAATGAGGATTTAGTTTATTCTTCGTGAGTCCTGGCGAGAGCTAGGCAGGCGACCCGCCAACCCTCTGGTTCGCCTTAGGGGGAAGTGGGGTCGTCACAGGTGGTATCAGAGCTCCTATGAGCTCAATCCGGGAGAGGGTTCTCGGACCGTGGGGAATGGCCTATTAAGTATTGAACTAATTACTATGCTAAGGGAGTTAGATATGTATGTTGGGTAGGAATCTCAAATCTAGGTGATTCATGCTTGGGACTGGCCAGCTTGAGTTGTGAATCATCCTATTTTTGGATTCTTGTACTCGAGTACCAAGTATTACATTTAATGGAGTATTTGCAAAATAGGAAGAATTTAGTATACTGCATTATGACGTGATCAGAAATCATGATTTAATTTGAAGAAATAGAAGTAAAGAGACCAAGGCTAGCTTTTGGAAGTTTAAAGTGAAGAGCCAGTAGTGAGATCTTAAAGATTAGTGCAAATTCTGCTTGTCAAGATGAATAATTTTACAATGGGTTATATGCCATCTCTTACCCAAAAATGTGGGTTTAAACCTGAACTTTGGGTGAAATAGTAGTTTAAGTAAGGACCAGGAGCATTCTCCCGGCAGTGTGTTTTAGGGCATCGAATGACTTGTCACTGTGACCGTTTAAGAACTTACCTCTATTTGGAGCGAGTGATATGAGTTCAAATGGGTAAAAGACAGAGGCTAGTAATAGCAAATGAGAGAGTTCATACTAGAATGTAAGAAATGAGGAAATCCATAAGGATGCGACGTGATAGGAATTCTAGAGTTAGAAACTAATACGATAAAGGAACCTATGGAAGCGAAACCGGAAGAATGAGTGGGGTCTAGTGGGATTGTCGAGGACTAAACTAATGAAGGTTAAGTCGAATCTAAACTAAGGGTTGAGCTATTAGCTATGTGATTATAATAATTGGTGTATTATTGAATTGTTTTCCTTCATGTTTATAAAGAGCGAAGTTTAAGTTATGTATGAAAATATTGAATGTATCCGTGAATTGTTTGGCTTTTAAAGTTGTATGAATTTGGTGTGCAATGTGACTTATATTGTGAGTATGTAACTTGATGATTACGTGTTTAATTTGTTATAATGCTGTAATATTTATTAGTCCTTGGGATTAAATAATACTAAACTGAGTGAAATTTGGTAACCAAAGTTGTGTATAGGACCTATGAGGTTAAGATCGGAAAAAAAAAATTTAACTGAACTTTTGTGAATAAAAGTAGGAATTTCAAGGATCTACCAGCTCTATTATGGATAGAAACTAATAGGTCGGGATGATTGAGTCGGAACTTTGCCATGTTTAGATATTGGATGTACTTAAAAAGACTTGTTTGACTTCTTATTAAAGTGTACTTGAGTTTGATATATGCTTTAATTGACTTTGTTCTGTGGTGTAGTCAAATTGATCATGAATTTGCTTTGTATTAACGATATACATGGAGTGAAATTAACTGCAATTGTATGCATGCATAATTGGTTACTACATATTGAAAATCAACTCGTTGTGAGAAATATAGAGCTTAGGGAGCGATAATGTCAGGTTTATAATGCTATCTTAGGTGAAGATTGTTTAATTGAGTATAACGCGCAGATACATTGTAAATTAAAGTAGTTGAATATTATATACTTTGGGAAAGAGTACCTTGGACTTGGATGAATTTTACTAGAGAATTCAATGAAAACTCTACACCCCAATACTATAAGAAAGGAGGGAGTACGAGATTATAAGGCTTTGACAAGAAACGATGAAGGTTGCAATTGGAAGGAATTGAAGTGAATGAATCATTAGCCTATGAGGAAGGACCAGTTAAGATTTTGGGAAAGAGAAATGAAAGAATTGAGAAGTAAGAAAATTCCTTTAATGAAGATTCTATGGAGAAATCATGGATTGGAGGAGGCAACTTGGGAACTGGAAGAGGATATACGGAGAAAAGTACCCCGATTTATTTCTTTAGAAAGTGTGAATTTTGAGGACAAAATTCATTGTAAGGAGGGGAGGATGTGAGAACCCCAAATATATATATATATAAGCCTGTGCATATTTCATTTGCATTTTTAAATAAATTTTAGCATTAAACCTAATTGTTTTTAAATACGGGCGTAGAAATAAATTTTATGTGCATCTTAGATTTTTAATAAACTTTATTATTATTTGATCTTAAATAAGTGTGCAAAAATAATTCATTATAGATTACAAATAATTCAATTGTGCAAAACATTAGATTATTTGAATTTTGCCAAGCTAAATTAATAATTCTTGACGTTGAGTGTGCCATTGTTTTTATTTAGTTCCTTGAGTTCAATAAGTTAATTTTAAGTACTAATAATGATTAGGTGTTAAGAAAATTAGAATCAAGGCGAATCGTTTTAAGTCAAAGCTCTTTATAATTATTTTTTTTACGACGTTGTATTTCAATAACTTAATTTTGCGAGATTAGGACACTAGTAGGCTATCGAATTTCATTTGAGGTAAAATCTTGGAGTTAGTTTACGAATGAGGAACCTAAGTGGAAGGCCGGACAAGTTGCTAAAAGACCAAATTAGCCCTCCTCCGATTCAAATTCACCATGCAGTCTTGGAGTTCCCTGGAACAATCCTCAATTGCAAACAATTTCTGCCGGTTCTATTGGTCACCTACCATTCCAGCACCTTCCATTGCTTCTGCCGACCCAACTTCACCCACAACACCTCAATATATACACTCCATCTCCCTCATCCACGGCTTAGCTTCTCATTTCAGCAACTCCAACACTTCATAATACCATTTCAATTCACATCACTCCTTGTCTCGGTATCATCGACAGGAGCAAGAACCGAGCTGTTTAATTTCTTTTACTCCTTTCTGTCCGCAAACTAGAGAAAGAGGAGAGAGTCTAGCTGATCATCGTCCTTCTAACTGTGAGCTGGTGAAGGGACTGAGGGCTGAACTTTCTCCATTCCAGCCGCAACCCAGAGCAAGGGAGAGAGAGAGAGCTAGCGGTCTGCATTTTCTGGAATGCCGAAGGGAGGAGAATTATTTCTGCTGCTAACCGTGTGTGTGAGCTTCATTTGAGGTAACTTCTGAACTGAAATTAGTTGGTTATAGGCAAGTGAGGTCAGCTATGGACTTGCATGTGATGCTTGTGAGGTTAGATGGGGAATTGTGACTTAAGAAATCTGATTTGGAAAAGAATTAAAGCTGTCGAAAGTTTGAGCTGGAAATTTGATACTTTAATTAGCTAATCTGTAATAATCCAAGCTTAGAAATGTGTTTAACTAACTGAAAACAAGATGTTTAAACCATGCATGAAGCTAATTAGCCGGATTACGCTAGAAGAAAAAAAAATGAAACACGACTCTGCTTCATGCAAGAACATCCGAGAATGGTTGAACCAAATTCTGGAATTGTGAATGATAGTAGTGCTGTCCGAACTTGATTTAAACTAGAGCTGATAGTAATTCCACTAATTAGTCATGCATGTTGGTTTTGAGTACCTAATACAAGGTTTTAGCTGAAGAAAATCCAGATTTGCGTCTAACTTAGCTGCTGGAAATTTTCTGGAATAGCCGAGAGACTTCATGTTTGTTTGCATTTGTAATTGCTGTCAAATGGAAAATTTTGTTATGAATTGCATATAGATTGTTAGCTTTAAGTATTAAGTGAAGCTTAATGGAAGAAAATCTGAGGAAAAGTTGAATTGTGGATTGAAACCGAGGGAAATTTTCTGCTGTAAAATATTCCAGCTTGGTCGAGAGAAGGAAGTGAGCATTTAATTAGTTTTGTTTTCGAATTTCAATTCAGATTTTCGTATTGGATGTTTAAGATTTGCTTGAGGCTTGCTAATCACCTTTTGCATGTTGAGCTGAGGTAAGAATTGAAGAAAACTAGGAACAAAAGCTATATAAATAAACTATCAATTGCTGGAAAATTTTATCTTAGCTGATGACAGATTTATGGGGACTTTTTGGTGGAATAATTTATTGGAATTAAGCGTTATTTGCTTTGGTATATGCTGGTATGAATGTCATACTTAAATGTATGATGGTTTGAATAAGAGTCTTATGGTTTTAAAAGAGAAAAAGGAGTTTTTCACAAGTGAAAAATGAGTTTCCAGATTTTCGGATTTCTCTGACCAGTCTCAGTAAAATGCTTATATCTTGGTGTAGGAAAATCCGATTGAGGTGCCGTCAGTGGCATTTGAAACTAGAGTCATGGGCCTTTGTTTTGTAGAAATTTCATATTTTTCCTCCATGTGTACTGCTGTCCGTGATTCCTCAAAGTAGGCTGTCCTGTTTGAATGTCCTGTTTCCTCAGGAAACTGAATTCTTGACTTGGATCGAATATTTGGCCTATTTGTGATTTGAATCTCTGAAAAGTGTCTTCTGGGATGTGATAGTATTAAAAATCTATTCTACAACAGTATAATTTTCATAATTATTTGATTTGTGGAACATGAACTAAAACAATTTTTGAAGGAAAATATTTTCCAGCATGACCGAACTGGTTGGGACTTTTGGTGAGTTTATTTGCTGGATTTGTGTATTATTTACTTTAGCTTGGTTTGGACAGATTATAATCTATATGTATAGTGATTCTAGCAAGTAAAAGTGGAAAGTTTAATGGATATTTTAGATTCTTGGAATCATTTGGATCTCAAGTTGGTTGTAGTTTTTGTTCTTGTTTTGAATGAATTGGTATTTGAAAGTGTGTATTGGTTGTCAAGGGCTAATGATTGATGAAGCTCTAGTAAAATTGATATTTGGTTTGTAATGTTTCAATCTTGATGGCTTGGGAATTCATTGTGCAAATGAACTAGACTTGTGAAGACCGTTTTGGTTTTCTTGAACTTGAACACTTTCAAAACTCAATTTTTGTGAGAATACTCAGCTTTAATATCAAATGATAGAATTTGAGTTTAGTATGTATTATTAAGAAAGTTAGATATTGGGACTTTTAAACCTTGCCGACTAGTTAATTCTTTCATTTTGATTAAGCTAGTTTTACTATCTTTAGGGAGTAATGGTATTTAACTTTTAAACTTTGAGTTTTCATAAAACTATTCTTGACCAGTTGTTTTAAAGGAAATTTGGAAAAAAATATTAGATTTGAATAATTTCAAATAAATGGCATAGAAAACTTATTCGACAAGAAAACCCGTTTGAAGCAATTTGGTTATAGTTTGCCTCTTGAGGGAAATACTTTTAAAAAGAAATCACATGAAACATTTTATTCCTTTACTAGCTTTGATTTTTTTGAAATTTATTGACTTATTTCGAGAAATTAAATTAGTTTTTATAGGATAACTTTCTATATACATAAAACAAGGGTTTGTGTAGTAAAACTTATAGTTTTTGAAACTTGGATTTTTAGGGTTTAGCGAGGACGCAGACTTTGATTCCCAGCTTGACTTGTGAGCTGCACTTTTGGTGAGTGTCCCTGCTTGTTCTATGCCTACTTGATTAAAGTGCTTTCTTGACTTGATATGTGATAATTGGAAAAATGGTTTTCTGATCCATCGAAGTGGGCAGTGTGTACTTTACCGCACTAGCTCTTTCGAGTGGTGGCTTGCTTGAAACATTTTCGTGAATATCCTGCTTGCACTATCCTCATGCTGGACGCCACGTCGCTGGGTGAATCCCTCGACTAGTCTATACTAACCTCATGCTGGACGCCACGTCGCTGGGTGAATCCCTCGACTAGTCTATACTAACCTCATGCTGGACGCCACGTCATTGGGTGAATCTCTCGACTAGTCTATATATATATAAAAAAAAATAATGAATCTACATGGACTTTAGATGGTGAAAGTTGATCGAGGGTCAACTGCGGGTAATTTTGATCAAGCGCAAGGAAAATGGCTCCTGAGAGCCCCTGTATCCTACCCTGTGCTATTATACGCTTTCCTACTTGTGAATATAAGTTTGAAGCTATTATTTGCTATTCGTTTATATGATTGCATGTCTGGGCACCACTGAACTTTAGCTCACTCTACGTTTATTTGTTTTCCTTACAGGATGGGAAGTTTGAAAGCATTTGAGCAGCTTATATTTCCTATGAATGTACTTGAACAACTTGAATTTAAATTTTGATTTGTAATGAATTCTACGTTAAGCACTGTACCTTTTATTTTTGGTTGCCACTTGAAGCTGGAAAAGTGTAACCCTAAGTCTGGTATCCGGTTTGTATGTACGTATTTGTGTGGTATGGCTTTAATCCTTGTAAGTAACGCACAAAGTGTTTAAGAGCCGTCGATTGGCTATCTTATAAATGTTGCTATCTTTGAAGTTAAATGAGGATTTAGTTTATTCTTCGGAAGGATTTGGGCTAGATTGCTTGTGTGAGTCCTGGCGAGAGCTAGGCAGACGGCCCGCCAACCCTCTGGTTCGCCTTAGGGGAAAGTGGGGTCGTCATAGAGAGTGCCAGATTGCAAGTAAGAAACTTCCAGGCGAAAAAGTGAGGATTTCCTGGAAGTAGTTCGGGGCAGGGGGATGAGAGTACCCCTTCCAAGTTTGGGCGAGAAACTGGAGAAGAAAGGATGCCGGGAGTGTCATGAGAGAGCCCGTCACGAGGCGGCCAAGTGGGGAGAGGCCAGAGAGGAGGCTCGGCTTCTGCAGCACGCGGACCTTGCGGGTATTGCGGAAAGCTAAACCACTCGGAGGACAATTGCTGGAAGAAGGAGGGAAAATGTTTGCGCTGTGGAAGTGCAAACCATCAGCTCGCCACTTGTCCAGTCCTATCACGAGATGGAAAGGGGAGTCAGCAATCGACGAAAACTAATTCCGAACCGGCCAAGGTGGAAGGGACCAAATCTAAGGTAGCGGCTCGAGTGTATTCACTGGAGCCACAACAGGTCCCCGATTCTCCTGAAATTGAGGAAGGTATGATTTTGGTATTCCACCGATTTGCGGAAATCTGAGTAGATCCCGGTATTACTCATTCATTTGTCAACCCCAATTTTGATGGACGAAATAGATACCACGCCTGCTTGTCTACCCTACGACCTGAAAGTAGTATTCCTATGGGGAAATCATCGTGTGAGCATTGGTATGGTTTGTAAGGATCGCAGCGTTTGGGTAGGAGAGAGAATAGTGTTCACGCGAAAAAAAAAATGGAGAAATCGTGGGATAGAAGAAGCTACCTGGGAGGTGGAAAAGGAATACCCTGAACTGTTTGTGAACCAAGGTGAGAAATTTCGAGGGCGAAATTCTTTTAAGGGGGAGAGAGTGTGAGAACCAGTATTTTTCCCATTTTCTAGGTTTTATTATCTTTCATGGCTTGTTTTCCTGCATTTTCGTGAGTAGGAAAATTTCTAGATAATTTTAAGGAGCAGATATAGTTTTTAGATGATTTTTCTAGTATCGAATAGATTTTGAGAAATTAAGAGCGTAACCGGACGTGGGACCCACTAGTGCGAAAAGTTCGGAAAAATTCGGCCAACTAGGTTAAGTTTTGGATACTGAAATTAATTTACCGGGTGTTAAGAGATAAGTAGAGGATGATAAGTGGATTGGTATAAGAGAGACAAGTTAGGTAAGCATTTAATAAAGGTGACAAGTGTCACCATTTGAGTGGGTTTACTTTATGAACACTATTCATGGTCTTACCAATTGACCAAATAAATCAAAAAACTACCAAAAATTCACCATTTTCTCCTTCATCTTGGCCGGCTCTTCAAGCAACAAAAGAAAGAAAACTCGTCAAGTTTTTGGCTTCAATCTTGCTCAAGTTCAACAATCTAACCATTTAATCTTGCAATTTCTCCATAAAACCTCTTCACTTAGTGTTTGTGGGTTGTTGTGTGGAGTTATTTGGAAAGCTAAGGTAACCAATTGCCCTCTCTCTCTTGTTCCTAAGGTGAGTTGTGAAGAACCACCCTCCTCCCTTTATTGATGCTTAAATCATGATTAGTGGTAGTATGAGATGCAAGTTTATGGATTATTTCTTGATTTGTGGTTGAAGTGATGAAGTTTTATTATTTTTGGGGATTTTTCTTTTTTAATATGAACATGATTGTGTGGCTATATATGATGATTGGAAATGGTACATAATGACTCTAGAAGGTGGAAAAAGTGGATAATTGCAACCAATTTCTGGTTTGGAAGAAATTTTAGAAAGTTAGGGTTTTATTGGGAACATTCTGCCCGGTTTTGTAGCTCCTAGTTAGAGGCCGAATTGTCCTTGGCTTAAAACATGAAAGTTGTAGGGAATGACATTTTAGAGGTGCCTACAAAATTTCAGGTCAATCGGAGTAGCGTAGAATGAGAAAAGTCAAAATTACCCTTGCTATCCTGGTTTTACCAGAATGTAAGAATTGCACCTGTAATTGGTTGTTTTGGCTGGGATTGCTTCTGAATTGGTTGTTGAGGTCTTCTGATGAAATGTAGCCCTGTTTCTTAGCTTTCAGCTGGTTTTGGAATTTCTGGATTTGGACTTAGGTATGCTGAGTTATGATGTTTGAACTAGAACGTGTTCTGTGAATCTGTTTTTGCGGTTCTGGTGTTGTAGATTGTAATTTTGACCTAGTTACACTCGAAACTGGGTTGAGTAACCTTCTGTAATATTGTATCTGTATCTCTTAGCTTAGAAACGGTGGGTCTTGCACCTTCATCCGATAATCGTAGTACCTTTGGTGCCATTACCGCAAAATGAGGTCGAAAACTGTTTTTTTCAGGGTCAAAGCTAGTTTCATTTCCGGATTTTCTGGTTTTCCCTAATGCTTGTATATGCTATTGGAACCCTATTGGGGTCGTATTTGGCATTGGTTTATGACTCTTATCGAGTCTCATTGTACTTGTTTGCATGTTTTAGGGCGTGACGTTGGTGCACGACGTTCTTTTGACGGAAGTGCATGAAACCTCATTTGCAAGCTTGGTGAGTGTACTACTCACTTGTGTGTTACTATATGGCTTTGATACTTGAACTTGATACGTTGAATGTGAATTGATTGAAGTGAGAGCGTACTTTATCACTCTCACTTATTGTTTATCATGTTATTGGAATGTTATACGAAATGTTACATGAAATGAAAGTACATGGCTTGGTGTCGTTTGGACGAGTATCCAACGACTACAATTGTTATCTTTGAACTCAACCCCATTGGTAGTTGATTGAATCGAGCCGGCGAGGGCTTGGTCGTGACAATTAATGAGCCTTGGGTAAAGTTATAGGGAATCTTGTAGTATGCGAGACTCTCGATTCCGGTATACTCGAGTAATACCACAGTGCAAGTGTTTGGAGTTCGGGCCCGGTAGGGGTATGTTGGGTGGAAGGAATGGAAGTAAAGTGGAGTCTACGGTTGGTTACTCTTAAACATTGACGGAGGGTCAATGAGTTTCGATCAAGAATGCAAACGAGGAAAAGGGCTCTTGAGAGCCGCCTGTATCCTTTTATCGCCACCATTAATGTGTGCATTTGCTTACTTTTGATGAATTGAACTGAAAAGTTTTATGTTTATGTGAACTTTGCTGCATGAGTGGTATTATATCACTGGGCAATTAGCTCACTCTATTCCTTTTGTTTTCCTCACAGGAAAATAAATCCTTTGGACTGCAATTGATAATTGGTTGTCGAAATGAGCTAGTTGGACATATCTTTTGTATAGCTCATTTATTGAAACCCTAAATGTACTTTTGGGACCGTTTCTCTTTTGATTTGGCAAACCAGACATGTATCCACTTTTGAATACTTTTGTATGTCACTTTGGCTTGTAAATGCTAAGTTTCAAGATGTGAATGTTTGCTTGATATTTGGTTGGGTTCTGACGGATCGGTTACTATTCATGACCGACTCCGGATTTCATTTTTTTATATTTTTTTATATTTTGACATTTTGACTTGTTTACGCGCGTTTGTAAGTTCCGCAACTCGATAGACCGCTCTAAACTGCACCGTTAGTCCTGGCGAGAGCTGGGTAGGCAGTCCGCTAACCCCTTTGGTCCGCTTTAGGGGAAGGTGGGGCTGTCACAGGTGGGGTTGTCACAATATCAAAACTAGATATCATCATATCATGGCTGAAAATACAAAGCAAAGCTGGAAAATTTCATTTTGAGGAAAAAAAATGCATACTCTAGCTAGAAGTTCCCATGTTAAACTAAAAGAGCAAATCAAGGCTGAAAGTAACATCCTAAGGCTGCCATATACATAACAAGGCTGGAAATTTGAACATATCCTAGGACAACCTTACCAAACCTAAAATTGCCATAGACATGTTTCTTATCCACATATATAGGATAAACAGCCTAAAACAATTGGAGAAAAGGAGATTTTCTAGCAAAATACCTCAAACCGCAAGAATAAGAAGCAAAACAAGGCTGCCTATTCCAACTCTCTTCACCTCAAGCTTTCTTTCTCCCTTGTTGCAAGTTTCTCCGGAGTAAATCAAGAGTTCTTGTGGATTTCTCTCCAAATCAAGCAAAAACCAAAATGAAAATTTGAAGTTTCTCCTCTCATTTCCCCTCTCTCTAGTTCGGCCAAAAAGGGGAAAGAAATGAAGGCCAATGGCTGCTATTAGGAAGATAAATACTAGAAGGCATCTTGGTCAAAGGTGGTTTGGATGATCAACACTTGTCACTTACCCATTTCTTCTCTCTTTGTTGTGTTTTTTTTCTTTTCTTTCCTCTCTTTTTCCTTCTAAAATTCGGCCAGCACCTCTCAAATTAAGAAAAGAATGTTTTAAAACAAAAAAATGAAGTAATTAAAGAAAGAAAAGTCTCGGTCAAGTAAGGGTTTTGACCGATGTCAAGTGATACGGTTCGGTTCAAGCTTGTTTCCTTGTTTCTCTTGTGTTTTGAACTTATGTTTCACTAATGTACTCTTAGCACTTTTATCACATAATTTCTCTTACCTAAAATCATTCTTATCCACCAAATTTAGTGTACACACCTCACCAATTAATCACACTACCACTATGCACCATAATTCCTAGCATGCACCATTCCTTTAAAAAATCATAACTTGAGTTTTGTCAGTCCAAAAATCATAAATCTTATACCATTGGAAAATAGATTCAAAAGATTGTAACTCTCTAGAAGACATCTTCATAAAATTCAGCCCATAAATTAGTCAAATCTCAGCCTCAATTCACTACTCAACTAAGTGCAAAAACAGTCTTGGCTTTTCCGTCCAATTTGAAATTTTTCTGGTATTTATAGAAAGTGAACCAAAGCATGAATTTTTCATGGTTAAAAGATCTATGAGTCTAGTTTCAAATTCAATAAACGGAACTTAATTCGGATTTTTCTACACCAAGATATAATAGATTTCCCAAGACTGCTCAAAGTATCCTGTGGAAAAAATTTTTAGCAGCACTTCCCCTTATTTTCCCTAATTTTCAGCCATTTTCAAGGCTTCATTCTCACCACAAAACAGCCTCAAATCAAGCATATACATATTAGGTGAATAACTCACTAAATCAAGCATATACATAGCATATGACCATCACCTACTCAAGGTAGAAAAATTAAACCCTAGGCTGAAATTCATAATCACAAGCTGGAAATTTCTATTATAAAGCCAAACAAGCATTGGAAAGCTGGAAAATCATATGCTAATGCTAATAAATCATAACACAACTGAAATGAACTCATCAAAGCTGGAAATCCTCAATCAAATCTGGAAATTTTGATCCACCACATGAACCATGAAATTTTCCATGAATACAACCATAATTTAACCCTTAAATCCACTCAAAAGCAAATTAAATGACAAGAGATGGTTTCTAGACTTTGTTACCTTGAAACCCAAAGAAGACCAAGCAACCACAAGCGTCTTCCTCCAAAAACTCTCCACCAACGTTCCTCCTCCTACCTCAAATTCAGTTTTTATGGATTGATTTGCAAGGTTAAAGTGAAAACTCAAGGATCAAGCAAGGTTTTTGTGTTGGAAATGGAGTTTTCTTTCTTTCTTTTCTTGCTCCTGAAGGTCGGCCAAGAGGGAGAAGAAAGTGAGGGATTTTTGCTCCAATTTTTCAAGATAAAGCCAAGACTAGTCTTGGTCAAAGCTATCTTGGATGGCCGCCAAGTGTCGGCATAGTGTTTAAACTTATCCCTTTATTTTTCCTTTGTCTCTCACCAGTAATCCATATTTTTTTCCTTTAATTCACTTTTACCACTTCTAATCACATAACCCTCTTATAAAAAAAATTCCCGTTTTTGTTCACTAAATTTACTACGCACCTTACTAGTGGGTCCCACTTCCATAATGCACCATGAACTTAACATGCATTAACTTATAGAAGAAAAATGATTAAAAATCTTGACTCACTTATAAAAATATCTAGGAAATTAAAGCGATAAAGTAAAGTAAAGAAAATGCATTCAAAGAAATAAAATAAAATATAAAATAATTTTCGGGTCCTCACAACCTTCAATCCTCAAGATGAGCAGTAAAATATAGCTTGCTTTCTCCCAAAATAACTCCACTCCAGCCCATCTTTCTTCCTTGTGGTAACTTCCTGTGAATTGGTTTTTGTGAGAACCCGTAACTTTTCCATTTTCTAGGTTTTATTATCTTTCTAGGTTTTCTTATCCTCAATGGCTTGTTTTCTGCACTTTCTGTATCCGGAAAATTTTCTAAATAATTTTTATGAGTAAATATAGTTTTTAGATGATTTTTCTAGTATCGAATAGGTTTTGAGAAATTAAGAGCGTATACCGGACGTGAGACCCACTAGTGCGAAAAGTTTGGAAAAATTCGGCCAACTAGATTAAGTTTTGGATACTGGAATTAATTTACCGGGTGTTAAGAGATAAGTAGAGGATGCTACGTGGATTGGTATGAGAGAGACAAAAGTTAGGCAAGCATTAATGAAGGTGACAAGTGTCACCATGGGATTTGTCCTTAAGTAAGACTACTATTCCTTTTCTTACCATTGACCAAATAAATAAAAAAAATACCAAAATTTCACCATTTTTCTCTTCATCTTGGCCGAGCTCCTTGAGCAACAAAAGAAAGAAAACTCTTCAAGTTTTTGGCTTCAATCTTGCTTCAATCAACTCACTCAACCATTGAACCTTGATTTTGCTCCATAAAAACACTTAAGGGAGTGATAGTGAGGTGTTGTGTGGAGTTATTTGGAAATCTAAGAGGACTTGTTGCTCTCTCTATCTTGTTTCTAAGGTGAGTTATGAAGAACCACTCTCCTCCCTCTAATGATGCTTAATTGATGCTTAGTGGTGGTATAAGGTGCCACTTTATGGATTATATTGTGATTTTTGGTTGAATTGATGAACTTTTATAATTATTGGGGATTTTTCTGTTTTAATATGAATATGATTGTGTGGTTATGTATGATGATTGGAAATGGTATGTAAGGGACCTAGGAGGTGGAAAAAGTGGATAATTGCAAGCAATTTCTGTTTTGAAAGAAAATTGAAAAAATTAGGGTTTGATATTCTTCATTCTGCCCGGTTTTGTAGCTCATAGTTAGAGACCGAATTGGCCTTGTCTTAAAACATGCAAGTTGTAGGGAATGATATTTTAGAGGTGACTACAAAATTTCAGGTCAATCGGAGTAGCGTAGCTTGAGAAAAGTCAGAATTACCCTTGCTGTCCTGGTTTTACCCGAATGTGAGAATTGCGGCTGTAATTGATTGTTTTGGTTGGGATTGCTTTGGAATTGGTTGTTGAGGTCTTCTGATGAAATGTATCCCTGTTTCTTATCTTTTGGTTGGTTTTGGAATTTCTGGATTTGGACTTAGGTAGGTTGATTTATGATGTTTGCACCAGAATGCATTTTGTGAATCTGTTTTTCTGGTTCTGGTGTAGTAGATTGCATTTTTGACCTGGTTATACTCGGAATTGGGTTGAGTGACCTTCTGTAATATTGTATCCCTATCTCTTAGCTTCGAAACGGTGGGTCTTACACCTTCATCCGATAATCGTAGTGCCTTTGGTGCCATTACCGTAAAATGAGGTCAAAAACTATTTTTTTTCCAGGGCTAAAACTAACTCCATTTCCGGATTTTCTGGTTTCCTCTATTGCTTGTGTATGCTTAGGGAACCCTGTTTTGGTAGTATGTAGAATTGGTTTATGACTTGTAATCGAGTCTTATTGTGTTTATTTAAATAGTTTAGGGCTTGACTTTCATATCCGGTCATTTCCTAGCTAAATTTTGTACTTGAATGCCATTAAACCTAGTGAACGGCTTTTGGGAATGAGATTATTTTTGTACGAGATGTTGGGACTGATTTGAGGAAATAATGAAGCCATGATGGCTGGAAAAATAGGTAAACACAAGGGATATGCTGCCGAAATTTTACTTGAAGGCTAGTTGGATTTACTTGTGATTTGAGCGAAGGGCTTTTGGGTTGTTTGAGCCTAGGTCTTCATGTTACCTTTTCGTTTCCAAAAATCATGTTTTGCACCCTTGCTTTAGTAATTATTTGGCGAGGCATATGACTGGTAGTCGAGTCTCACATGTGCATTCTGTATACTCGATTTTCGAAAGTGGAACCTTCAATTGTTTTCCTTGGATTATTTTAGGGTTTCTTGGTGATTAAATCTCTCTTTTGGGAGGTATCTGTACTGACCCCGGTGAGTGTTCCACTACCTGCTACCCGTTATGTGAAATATCTGAATATCTGAAATACTTGATTTATGACTGTTGGAGCCAAATACTGTTTTGATAAAATGGAGGCGAGGGTGTACTTTATCACACTCGTTCTCTTGTTTGTTCAAATGCCAATTTTGAGTGCGTATCTGAATCTACTATCTGTATCTGGTATCTGTATCTGTATCTGTTCTGACGTCGTTTGGAAGCTTGTATCCAACGACCTTTCTGTGACCTCTGAACTCAACACCTGTGGCCAGTTACTCGAGTCGGGCCGGCAAGGGCCTGGTCGATTAGATAACGAACCACTGTAGTCTGTTTTGGGATCTTTGGGTATTGAGACCCCTTGATTCCGGTATACTCGAGTATTACCAATTCTGATCTGATTAGATTTCGGGCCCGGTAGGGGTATGTGAGGTGGAAGGAGTCGAAGAAAGTGGAGTCTACGGTATTGGTTATTCCTTTAGCGTTGACGGAGTGTCAACTATTGTTTCGATCAAGCTTCGATGACGCAAATGGGAATTTGGCTCCTGAGAGCCACCTGTATCCTTCTGATTTGAATCATTGGTTCCTTTACTTTACATCTGGCATGTGTACTTGATTTGTTAAATGTAAAATGCCATGATTTTATTGCTATATGTCTGGTACCTCATTGAGCGCAAGCTCACCCCTTTCTGTTCCTTTTTGTTTTCCTTACAGGAAAATAAATACTTTTGGACTGGATTTAACAATTGGTTGCCGAATTGAGCTAATTGGACATATCTTTTGTATAGCTCATTTATTGAAACCCTAAATGTACTTTTGGGACCGTTTCTCTTTTGAATTTGGCAAACCGTACATGTATCCCCTTTTGAGTCACTTTGGTATGCCCCTTTGGGTTGTATATGCTTAATTTCGAGATGTAAATATTTGCTTGACGTTTGGTTGGATTTTGACGTGTCGGTTACTATTCATAACCGACTCCGTTTTCATTTTTTTTTATTTCGTGATTTTGACTTGTTTACGCGCGTTTGTACGTTCCGGAATGTTTTAGATCGCTCTAAACTGAACGACTGAGTCCCGGCGACAGCTGGGCAGGCGGTCCGCCGAACCCTTTGGTTCGCCTTAGGGTAAGGTGGGGCTGTCACAATTTTGGATTGGAGGTTGATTTCCTACTAGTTCTAGCTTGGAATCAAGGTGAAATTGGAGAAGTTTTTCTTTATTTCCTTGTCTCAAGGTTCGGCCAAGAGGGGAAGTTGTGATGCCCCAACTTCTCCTTAAGGCGAACCAAAGGGTATTGGCGGAATGCTTGCCCAACTCTCGCCAGGACTCAATATAATTCCAGTTTAAACTTAATAGATAACGACCAAGAACGAAAGTCGAAATAAAGACAAGAAGTCATTTTCATACATGAATATTCAATCTTACATCACAAGTTTCAAAATACAACCACTTTTCCAAAATATACAACTTCCAAAAGATGTCTAGTCAAATACATTCAAAAATCCTAATCAAAAGTGCCTCAAGTCGGCTTCTTCATAACTCTTTCCATCTCGGCCCCTGCTAAGGAAAACAAATCTAATGGGATGAGCTAACGCTCAGTAAGGCCAAGAAAACATGCAAACACGTAGTTCAAGTAGCAATAGCATTTAAGCGGGGAAATAAAGTTGTAACATTCAAGTAATTCACAATTTTCAATTAAACACATTCAATGAGGATACAGGAGCTCTCAGGAGCTAGGTTCCATTTGCTTTGCCAAGGCTAGATCAAATACCTCCCCGCGATGACACTCTATCAACCGGGTCAGCAATAAGTCCGTAGAACTCTACTTTCTTCACAATTCCGTCCACCATTTCAACCACACCAGGCCCGCACTTCTATAAAAGGCACTACTACTCGAGTAGGCCAAGCGAGATCTCTTAATAGATCAAGCTTACAGTTATCTCATGGCTCACCGAGCTCCTCGACCAAGCCCTTGCTGGCTCGAGTCGCAAGGTCGGCCAATTTAGATTTTGGGCGTCCCCCAATTCAATTGTAAATCGAGGAGATTCACTCCAAATGACATTCAGTTAATCAATTACAATCCAATCATGAATAGTTCAGTTGTACAATCAGTTAAAAGAGAATGAGTGCGATAAAGTACACACTCGTC
The DNA here is from genome assembly GCF_003713205.1 of Coffea eugenioides. Classification (NCBI taxonomy): domain Eukaryota; kingdom Viridiplantae; phylum Streptophyta; class Magnoliopsida; order Gentianales; family Rubiaceae; genus Coffea; species Coffea eugenioides. The sequence goes on from NC_040037.1 coordinate 26,781,778, forward strand.
TCAACAATTTTCAATCATTCAATCTATAAGAAGATGAATGGAATCAAAGTCATTCAATTTAGTGTTTGCATGTATATTGAAACCATTTTTAAAATATGTCATCAACTTTGTAGTATCAAAATGATGGACAGTAGTGGGGAATTCCTCATAAAATATGGACACAATTCTATGGCCATTCGTAGGATCTAAGATATTGGAGACCATAGTGAAGATTATGAGATGAATGGAATCAAAGTCATTCAATTTAGAATCAGCAAGTATATTGAAACCAGTTTTAAAATATGTCATCAGCTTTGCAGTATAAAAATGATGGATAGTAGTGGGGAATTCCTCATAAGAGAAAAAATTTGCAATATTGCTCCTACATCATTGTTCAATTTGGGTGCTTAGAACAAGGTTTACAATGTCAGGGTCAAAATAAAAATCAACACAATTTACTCGAGAGATAATTTCATTGTAAGAACTACCCTTCCCAAGATTAACAAAAAACTGATGTACCATTTTCGGGTTATAGGCATTAGGGAACATGAACAAGTGAGACCATTTTTGAAACTTGAAATACTCAAGAACTGACTGAAAATTAAATTGATGAAAATCAAAGGAATTTATAGGCCTTTGTATGATGAACCCCCTTTGAGAGACCAAGGCACATTTCTCTTCAGCCTCAGTATTAATGAATCGAGAAAGTGGCTGAGATTGTTGTTGTTGTTGTTGTTGTTGCTGTTGTTATTCTGGCTGTGTCCCCTACGCGTTCCCGACAGCTTGCCCTTCCTTGTGCTGATTTCAAGTAGGCCTCTGACGAGTTGGAGTGTCAACAGTCCCAGATGAGTGTCTAGCAGAAGAAGACCCTTCTCGAACTCGAACCATGATGAATGTAGGATGATGAGGATAAATGCAGAGTCTAGAGATGATGAATGTGAACAAATAGGTGCAAATTCGGTTGTAGAGGTGATTTTTGAATATTTGAGAATTTGGGGGTGTAGACTGATGTCGCGCCCCATTTTTTATAAAAAGTGAATAAATGGTTTAAAAAGTGAATTTTTTATTTGAAAGATGAATTTTGATTTACAAAGAAAGTGGGTCTAAATGGGACTTGAAAATGTGACGATTTGACCCAAAATATAGTTTAAAAAGGGTTTTTGAAATAAAAATCGGAGTCGCCACTTGGTATAGAGTTAAGGTGTACCAAGTCACCTAAAAAATGAATTTTTTAAAGGAAAAAGATAGAAAAGAAACCCCTTTTAAACGACTCCTAGTCTACGTAAACCAACGAAAAAGGTTCGGGAGTCACATTTGACGAAGGGGAAGGCAAGGATGAAATCCAAGGCACCCCTTCGACCTAGCCAAGGCTAGTTGCGTGATTTAGTCAAAGATTTTCTTGTTTTAACCAAAGCATTTATCACATTTGGATGCACTATATGAATGCAAAACCTAGACCTAGGGGGACATCGGAGGGCAAAATTTCTCTTCAAAACTTGAATGGTGCCAATCACATTAATTGTGATGCCCAATAATGACTCTTTGGAGAGATCACGAATGATGCAAAAATATAAGACTCCAAGGAAAGGAAAAGAATAAAATAATTATAGAAATATACATGTCTTAAAGGAATGCATCATGTCGGGTACGGGGGACTAATGTTCGTGACTCAATTTTCCCTTTAATAGAGGGAATACGAGCGCGTGCTAAGGCTAGAAAGCCAAACTCGTCCATATCCCATATTCAAGGGGTGACTCCCTAACCTATACAAGCAAATGAGCTAATCTAAATGAAAATGTAATCCTAAATGTGTAAGGGAAAGGGAGTGAAGGGTCATGCAAAAATGTAAAACTAAAAGGAAAGAATGAATGAAGATGTAGTGAAGGCATGCGAGTATGTACTAGCGAGAGGGGGCCCTATTGGGTCTAGCATTGGACTAGCCCTTTACTAACGCTCATTTACAAGCATTGGACTAGTAAGAACTTGAGGGGAAGGCCATGACTAGCATTGGACTAGCCACGGTGACGTGCATCTATATCCACCATATATCTAGATGCCAAAGCCCTACGAAAGCGGTAACACATAGCACATAGGCATGCAAATCACACACAAAGCAAAATGAAGCAAATAAAACCCCAAACTATTACATTTGAGGGGGGGCCTACTACAATCTAAAGGGGAATGTGAAAATAAATAAAATAAACCTAACTATTACAACTTGGCATTTAAATGCCTTTTAAATAATCAAAACGAACTAAAATAAATTTATGAAATTAAGACGACTAAAGCGAATAAATAAAATGAAAACATTCAAAAAACATGCAATTAAGCACATAAAATCACATAAGGTGCACATAGGTCAAGTAAGGTAAAAAAAAAAAGGAATAGAGTGTACCTCCCTTGCAATGGGAATCAAATGAAAGAAAGATTAGCTTCAAAACAATAAAAGGGTCAAGGCACCAATTAAATAGTAAAATATAAACAAAATCACCAAATCCCTCCATAATGCAACTTAAATGAAATCAAATAATGCATAATTTTCCAAGAAAATAAATTATTGATCGAATTTCTAAACTAGGAAAACTACCAAGGACCCAATTGCAAACATTGACCAATCATTCAAGTCCAATTAAAATATTTTGGGAACTTCAAAGGTCCATAAGTAATGAAAATGTCAAGTAATGGTTCAAATTACAATTATTTTAGGACCTAATTGCAGGAAAATTAAAACATAATTGAGCCATAGTAAGATAAAGGGAAACTTAGGGGATTAAAGTGCAATTTTGAAAATCATTTTTGCATGCAAAATTCCATGCAAAGCTGCGGAAGCATTGTCTGCAACAAGAACATTTCTAATGTCAATCATTCGGCAACTAAGAAAACACAGCCGCAAGTCATTTTCACACACCACCTTCCACCTCAAGCACGACTTTGATCAAAAAACTTTCAACCAAAACAGATAAACACAATTATCCCAAGCCAAAACAAGCAAAAAACTTGGAAAAGACATCATGCAAATCTGGAATACAAAGCTCCACTCTTTGGCAACTAATGATGCTTCCTTCTGCAATTTTTCTGCTGGTTTCTGGATCCTTCCGACCTTTCTTTCATATTTCGTTCAAAGCAACCAGTGTTCCGGTCAGTCATCAACTACCCAAATTACATGGTCCATTATCAAAGCTAAACAACATCCACACGCGAAGATTCAGAAGGACAGAGCATACAAAATCTAAGGAACGCAAAATTTTCTGCAACTCTGAGCAATTTAATCATCCCAGGAGTTTTGTTATGATTTTTTTAAGAGCTTTGAACCCCAAACATTCATCAGATTCCATAGGACCCCCACCAAACACAAGATAGAACTTACGAACAGAGGAAATCTTATGTAGAATGGAGCTAAAACATGAGCTTTCAAAGAAATTTCAATCAGTTTACTCAAAATCCTAAAAAAACTACTGAAGCTCATCTAACCATCGACATGCCAGCTTGATCTATGTAACTTTGGATCGAAAACATGTAACCTCAACATCACTTTGCGGTTTAGCTTTAAAACATTAGATCAGATAACAAACCAGGTAATGAAACAAAACTTTCCACTCATTTTTCGTTATCAAACATGCGGGTCTGATGGATCAATCTCCAAGCCAACGACCAAAACTTACCATTTACTCTATTTAACACTGAAACCCAACATCAAACATTACATAAACAACAAGAAACGGATAAGTAGCAATCAATGAAACATCAAAACTGACTTGTCCGAAGCTTTACACCATTTTTCTGGGGTTTGCTTGTTCATCATACGAACAGAAGCTATAAACTTAAACATTAATCTACCACACTAGCTACACAAAAAAAAAAAGAACTAGACTTCTACCTCAAAAAAACAAGCTAAACCAGACCCCACTATAGATCTGTACCTGCCGAAGAAATTCTGGATAAAGATCAATCAAAGTTGGAAACTTTTTCTGCAATTTTCCTTTCGACTAAGGCACAATCATGCAAGATACCGACTCATTACCCAAACTTCAGATTTTTCATTACCCAAATAAGAACCATCAATCGTATTGAAGCCCAAACAGAACCAGTAAACAGCAAGGGAATGCAAGCAAACGATTAAAGAAAGCAGCTTTCAAATATAAAAGGGTGAATACAATACCTTAATCAAAGAATGGAACGTGGGATGGCCAAGAAAAGGCTCGAATGATTCTTTCAGATGTTCGAAGGAATGTCAGACGATGATGAATGAAGGCCCAGTCACTCCTCTCCTGCAACCTCCAGCCGAAGATCCTTCTTGCTCCTTCTTCGCTGTCTTTTCCTTTTTCAAGAAAACCCCCGTCGCCTTCTGTTTTTTCTCTACCCTACAGCCGCCAATGACCCTCTCTTCTTCAGATTTTCAGTCCCTCGGTGCTCTCTCTGTCTCTCTCACGCTATTCTCTCAGCCCTCAAGCTCTTGCTTACTCTCGGCTCTTGCCATTTTTCTCTTTTCTTCACCGCTGTTTTCTCAAAACCTTTTCCAGCTCCCTTTTTTTTCACCCTAGCCGTCAGTTCTACTCTCCCTCTGGTTTCTTTTCAGTCGTCCCTCAGTCCTTTCTTTCACTCAGCCGCCAACCCTTTTCTTTTTTTTTTCTCTCAACCTCTCCGCTGTCCCTTCCTTTTGACTCTCCCTGGTCGTCCCTCTTTTCTAATTTCCTCACTCAACTAGCCGTCCCAAGCCTCCTCTCGTTCTCTGGTCCCTCTCTCATTCTTTCTCCCTCAGTTTCTTTCTTTCCGCCGCCAACTCCCTTTTTTCTCTCCCTCCAGCCGTCTGTCAAACCCCCAACTCTCTCTCTATCTCAAAACCTAGCCGTCGCTCTTTGCTTTTATATGGCACACAAAAAACCTAAACCCTCCCAGCAATGGTATAGATGAAGCTGCCTTTTTTATGGCATTTGGGGAGCCGTTTGATGGTTTTCTGTTCTGGAATATTCCAGCTATGAATCAGGGGGCGAGCAGGCAAGGTTCGAGAGAGTTTTAGAGAGAAGAGAAATGTGGAAAAATGAGTGGAAAAAAAAACCAAAAATGCCACTGCAATTTCCGCTTCTGTACCATTTTTCGGCTTATTCCTTCGTACGAAGGAGAAAGAATAGCGCGCGTGTATTCCATTTTTCAAAAATCAATTTCAGATAAATAAATGCTAATTTTAAATGACCTTGCAAAATGCCTTTTCTCTTAGCAAAAATTGAATTTGAAAAAGATAAAATGAATCTTTATTAAGGATTTTCTTTTTCCTAAAATTTAGTGTAAAAATTGCTTTAAAAAGAAAAGAAAATGATGAATCTCAATGTACCAAAATAAACATAAACATGAATTACTATTTGTAACCTTAAATCAATAAAAATAAAATGAAAACAAGAATAAATAATAATAATAGAAAAAAACTAAAATTGAATTTAAATAAACAAAAAAAAAGCTAAAATTAAATTAATTAAATAAATAAAGTTTAAAATTGAATTAATGAAATTTTGGTGTCTACAACTGATTTTGCAAAATTGGAGATGTTTAAGAAACATTTTGAGGATAGAGAGTGTTTATGGACCAACTATTATTATGGTCAGATCAATTTCGATTGAAAATCAAGTGTTTTACTCGAATTTTGGGATGGAAAAAGTTAGGGTCAAGTGTTTTTGTTTGAAGGCATGGAGAGAAGTGAGGATGATGAGGCGGTCGAGAGTGCTATCCAAGTGGAGCAAGTAAAGGTGCCATTGGGGCCCATGACACGAGCTCGTGCAAAGAGGCTAAATAAGACACTCCAAACACTAGTTCGTGCGATTCGAGAGTCAAGTGGGAAGCCAAAGGCCATTGAGGGTCTCAACGAAACTAGAGATATTACCTTACTTTCGGCCATCCATGAGGATTAGTGTGTCCAGTTTGGCCAAGGGCCCCCGGCCCATTAGTAGCTTTAGTAAAGTGTAATAAAGAGGTCCAACAAGCTTGTGGTTGGGCCTTAGTCGTTGTTAGTCCTTGGGTCATAGATCCAATAGCACTTTTAGTCCCTATGTTGGGCTAGTGGCGGCCCAACGGGAAGCCCAAGGGCTGGCCGAATTTCCTCTGTATTTTTCAAACTTTATTAGGGTTTAGTCAAGGCGATTTATAGCCTTAAGTCGTTGTGTTACAGGCAGTTTTTTGATGATTAATAAAATTACATTGAGAGTTCTCTCAAGCTTCATTGAAGCACCTTGAATATCTTAGATTTGTATCTTAGGTATTCAATTGACTTATCAATCTAGGACCGCGCTAGATTGTGGCGTCTTCTACAAATACCGCGGTTCGTTGACCACGTGATCAACGGGTTTAGGTGATCCGCTGCGTTCGTCGTCTTCAACGTGAGTCTCTACCTTCTAGACCCAAACCTTTCTGTACGGGTTGCATCACACGGTTGGTGCCGTTCGTATCAGCTGGCATCAGAGCTAGTTGAAGGTATCACGTATATCCCTTGTTTTGTGTTCTTTGTGTCGCTGTTTTCTCTTCCTTTTGGCGTCATTTTTCTTTGCCTTGTTCTGTGTCAAATTCTGTCCGTTGTGTCTTCAATCTGTCCCCGTAAGTTCCAATCTGTTTTGTCGTGTTTTTGGAGTAAAAAATTCTGTCCAAGTGTCTCCAAACTGTCCACGCTTTGCTCGCATTTGTTTTGTCTTGTTTTGAGTCGGAAATTCTGTTTTGTTGCTCCATTATTGTGTCGTCTATTCCCTCTTGTGTTTCTGCCGTTTTTGTCTTCAAATCTGTCCACTTTAAGTCTGAAGTTGTTAGTCGTATTTGAGGGTCAAAGTTTTGCCCAAATCGGCTGCAATCTGTTTAGGTCAGTCCGCGAATTATTTCCTCTTGTCTGTTCATTGAAAAATTCTGTTTTGTGTCCCTCTTAGGTTGTCTTGTGTCGGATCTGTCCATCGTGCGTGTTGTGTTGTGTGTGGCTGCCACAACTTGTGGTTTGTCCGTGAGGGTCATTAGGGTTTCCTAGGTTTTGCTTGAGTCAAAAAAAAAACAACAAAAGAGAGAAAAGAAAAAAGAAAGAGAAGGAGAAACGGCTGCCATACCTTTGTTTCCGTTGCTGTCCGAAATTATTACTTGCACTTCGTGAGTTTGGGACTGTTTTGGGTAGTTGTGTACCCTGCTTGGGCAGTGGAATCCATCTTGGCCGAATTGAAATCTTGAAGTCAGACCTGTGTGTGTTGAGAAAATTGACAAGTCCGTGAACCTGTTTTGGTTTACTCTTGGCCGAATCTGATTTGCTCAATCTGATTGAGTTGCTTTCTTTCTTGGTCAGCCATACACAGTTTGGTAGTTGGGGTAATTTGGTAGTGCATGAAGTCCGATTGGTTTCCCTTTTGTCATGCATGAAACTTGAATTTCTTCCCTTTGTCGGCCATCCACAATTAGTTGTGGTCAACCAGGTCCCAAACGAAGAAAACTCTAGCTGTCTTTGTTGTCTTCTTTAATTCGAGATTAGTGTGTTGTAAACCGTAGTTGGGAAGTTAAACCACAGCTCTTGTGTTTTAGAAACAACCAAGTGCGTGACCTGTTTGGATTTCCCATAGCTGAAGCCGAATTGCATGAAAACTGATTTGGCTTGCCTTTGTTGGTTTTCCTTGTCATGCATGAAATCTGAGTGCTCTCCTTGTTGTCGGCCATATACAAGTTAACAGCGGCCAGCCAAGTCCTAAGCGAAGACAACTCTAGCCGGCCATTATCTCACTTTGTTGTTTAAAAAAAAAAAAATTGTTGCTGCCAAAACAAAGAAATTCCAGAGTTTATTGCCATTACTTTGAAGATTACATAGTGGAGCCGAAAACTACAAATCATAGCAAACAAAATTAAAAGTTTTGGTCCACTGTTTCTTGGAATTCTTAAACACTTTGAGTCGCGGGAACTTGTTTCACACTTCTTTTAAAAAGTTTCTTGTATTCCCTTGCGGTAGTGAAAGGTTTTCGTGGTTTTGGAGTAAATTTCTTGGGAACACCTTGGGTAACCCGTTGGGGGGGGAGCCTGAGGAGGGTTGTTAGTGCCACCTCGTTGGTTATCCATTCTCTTGCTCCTTGTCTTGCACCAATCCGAATCTGCAATTTTTGTGTTGCACCAAGAGAACCCGAACTTTAGCTTGCTGTTTTGGAGTTAAAGATCACTGCATTGGGTATTTAAAACCCTAGGCCAGCCGTGAACTTTGGGGATTTTCCAAGGCCAAAAAGGTTTCCAAGTCTTGAGTTTCCAAATTGTGCAAGCTCCCAAATTCAGTACCCTAAATTTCCTCCTACATTTTCTCACCATCTCCTACATTTTTAACCTTCACATACTCCTACATTTTAGAAACTTCCTTATCCTTTTCCCTCCTTTTTTTCTTTTACGCCTCTTTCCCTCCATTTTTAAGTAGTTGACCGCTACCATTTCTTCCCATTAGGAACCATTCGCACTTACTAACTAGCCAAGGCAGCGTGCGTTTCTAAAAAAAAAAAAGTGTGTATTTTTTTAGGTTAAGTCCTTTCCTTATTCTTTCTCGTGTCTTAGTCTTCTTTGTTACTTTCATCTGAGTCATACCATTTCTTTATTCCTCGGGTCAATCGTCCATTATTCTTCATTCCATTGAGGATTGCCACATTTACGTGCTCCAAGCATTGGAAGTTGAATTGTTTAGCTGGGAGGATTTCTAATTTCTTCAAGGTAAGCTATCAAGAGCTTTTGAGAGCTTTTGTGAGCTTAGTCGAGTGCTATTTGAGGGCCATACATGAGGGTTGAGTGCATACACGTGAGGGAGTGAGTGAGACATCCACTTCTATATTTGCTTTGCTACTAACTTTTTTGCAGGTCTACTACATCATGTCCGGTGGGAGTGAGGCCGCCAGATTTGACCCCAAGTCAAACAACCAGGCATTGCTAAGTGAAGTCCAACGCATGTTTCGGGAGTCCATGGAATCCCTACACCAAAGAATGGACCGCTTAGAGCTTTCGCAAGCTCGGACCAATGCCAGCCGTCGGGATGCGCCACCTCACGAGGAGCTAGCTTCTAATAGCGAGGAAGATGACTTTATCCGTCAGCCCAAGCAGGACTACCGGAGAACCGATGACGGACTCAAGGGGGTCAAAATCAAGATTCCTTCTTTCCAAGGCAAGTCTAGTCCAGAGGCTTACCTGGAATGGGAACAACGAATCGAGATGGTATTCGAGTGCCAGGACTACACCGATGAACAAAAGGTAAAATTGGCAACCCTCGAATTCACCGATTACGCTATTGTCTGGTGGGAGCAGGAGCGCACTAGCAGGCGCCGCAATAGAGAACGGCAAATTAGTACATGGGAGGAGTTACGAACCACTATGCGAAAACGGTTCGTACCCAGCCATTACTACCGTGACCTATACCAGAGGCTCCAGACATTAGTCCAAGGAAGCCGTAGTGTGGAGGACTACTATAAGGAGATGGAGATCACCATGCTCCGAGCTGATATTGTGGAGGATAGAGAGGCTACCATGGCGAGATTTCTTAACGGTTTAAGGCCTGAGATCGCCGAATTGGTGGAGTTACAAAACTACGTGGACATGCCTGAGCTAATTGATAAGGCATCCAAGATTGAGAGGAGGCTTAAGAGGAGTGGTAACCCTCGAAACCCTAGCTTCTCAGCCACGCCCCTTTGGAGGGGCAATCCGACCTTTGAGTGGGAACGGCCTAGTACAGGGGTGTCTAAGTTCACTCCTAAGTCCGAGCCACCAAAGCAGGCACCCAAGGCAACCCCCAAGCCTCCATTCGACTCCTCCAAGCCACGAAGCCGTGACAAGTGCTTCAAGTGCCAAGGATTTGGGCACATTGCTTCTTAATGTCCCAATAGGGGTACCATGGTTGTCCTACTGAGCGGAGATGTCGTATCTGACGACGAGGATGAGTTCGTCGAGATGCCTCCATTGATTGATGAAGGTGATGTTTCCGAGGTAGAGGTTGAGGCCATTACTGAGCAAGTGGGTGTTGCTCTAGTAGCTCGTCGGGCTCTTGCAACCCAAGTCAAGAGAGTGGATGAGGCCCAACGTGACAATATCTTCTACACACGGTGTCACGTCAAGGGAAGAGTATGTAGCCTCATCATCGACGCGGGTAGTTGTACCAACGTGGCAAGTACTCTTATGGTGAATCATCTTTCCTTGCCCACGTTGAGGCACCCTAGCCCACACCACTTGCAATGGCTCAATGAGAGTGGCGATGTCAAAGTCACCAAGCAAGTGGTGGTGCCTTTCCGGATTGGGAAGTATGAGGATAAGGTTCTTTGTGACGTCGTTCCCATGCAAGCTTCTCATATCTTGTTGGGACGGCCATGGCAATATGACAAGAAGACTACGCATGATGGTTTCACCAACAAGTACTCCTTCTTGCACCACAACAAAAAGATGACACTTCTTCCTCTCACACCCCAGCAGGTGCATGAAGACCAACTGCGATTGCAACAGGAGCATGAGCGAGAGTTGGCCAAGAAATCCAACAACTCTAAAGCGATCATTAAGGCACCAGCCATGCAGACATCCACACCTAGTACTTCTGGGCGACTGGACAAGCGTCCAAGCTTGCTTGCAAAGAACAGGGAAGTTCGCAAGTTACTTTTATCCAAGCAAGTTGTTTAGGTCTTATACTGCAAGGAAGTGATTCTACTTTCTCATGAGGCACTCAGTGACTTACCTCCTGAAATCTCTTCTTTGTTGCAGGAATTTGAGCACGTTTTCCCGAATGAGGTCCCGAGTGGTCTACCACCACTCAGGGGGATTGAGCACCAGATCGATTTCGTCCCTAGAGCATCCTTGCCAAACAGATCGGCCTACAAGATGGGCCCTGAGGAGACTGAAGAGATCCAACGGCAAGTGGATGAGCTTCTAGAGAAGGGTTGGGCTCAAGAGAGCATGAGCCCATGTGCAGTTCCCGTTATCCTCGTTTCAAAGAAAGAGGGCACTTGGAGGATGTGTATGGACTGTCGCGCCGTCAACGCTATCACAGTTAAGTATCGCCACCCTATACCTCGTTTAGATGATTTGTTTGACGAATTGTATGGTACAGTCATATTCACCAAGATCAATCTTAAGAGTGGCTACCATCAAATTCGAATGAAGGAAGGGGACGAGTGGAAGACGGCCTTCAAGACTAAGTATGGTCTGTATGAGTGGTTAGTTATGCCATTTGGTTTGACTAACGCTCCGAGTACATTTATGCGCCTTATGAATCATGTGCTTCGTCCTTTCTTAGGCAAATTTGTTGTTGTTTATTTTGACGACATTCTGATCTACAGCAAGAGTCCTGAGGAACATGTAGCACATGTATGAGCTGTCCTTGAGGTTTTACGCCGGGAGAGGTTATTCACCAATCTTGGCAAATGTACTTTCTGCACTAATGAGCTTGTTTTCTTTGGTTACAAGGTTAGTGCACAAGGCATTAGAGTGGACGAGAGCAAGGTCCAAGCCATCAATGAGTGGCTCGTACCCAAGACCATGAGTGAAGTTCGGAGTTTCCACGGCCTTGCGAATTTCTATCGCCGGTTCGTGAAGGAGTTCAGCACTATAGCTGCCCCTCTTACTGTCATTATCAAGAAAGATGTGCAGTTCGAATGGGGGGAAGCTCAGGAGAAGGCGTTCCAACTCCTTAAACACAAGCTCACACACGCACCCTTATTATTCTTACCTAGTTTTGATAAAGCTTTTGAGGTTGAGTACGATGCTTTTGGTGTAGGAATTGGAGCCGTGCTGATCCAAGAGGGAAGGCCGACCGCGTACTTTAGCGAGAAGTTAAATGGTGCCGCCTTGAACTACTCCACCTACGACAAGGAGCTCTATGCTTTGATTCGTGCACTGGAGACATGGCAGCACTACTTGAGGCCTAAGGAATTTGTCATCCACACTGACCACGAGGCATTAAAGCACCTCAAGTGTCAACAAAAGTTGAATAAGAGACACGTCCGGTGGGTCAATTTTGTGGAGTCCTTCCCCTATGTGATCAAATACAAAGCTGGTAAGACTAATGTCGTTGCCGATGCACTGTCCAGGAGGTATGCCTTGACTGCTTTACTTGATGCTAAACTTCTTGGATTTGACCTTATCAAGGATCTTTATGATACCGACTCGGATTTTTCAGATATCTATGCATCTTGTGTTAAGTCGGGTCAGGGTAAGTTCTTCATCCATGATGGATTTCTGTATTGTCATGATAAATTATGCATTCCATCATGTTCTATTCGTGAGTTGCTAACCCGTGAGGCTCATGGAGGTGGTTTGATGGGACACTTTGGTGTCACCAAGACCTTGAGTGCTCTACAGGAACACCTTGTCGCGCCCGCATTCTTTTTACAAGAAAAAATAATAAATTAAAAGTGATTTGAAAAAGTGAATTTTTGATTTACAAAGAATTTTTGATTTACAAAGAAAGTGGATCTAAATGGGACTTGAAAATGCGACGATTTGACCCAAAATATAGTTTAAAAAGGGTTTTGAAATAAAAATCGGAGTCGCCACTTGGTATAGAGTTAAGGTGTACCAAGTCACCTAAAATAAATTTTTAAAGGAAAAAGATAGAAAGAAACCCCTTTTAAACGACTCCTAGTCTACGTAAACCAATGAAAAAGGTTCGGGAGTCACATTTCACGAAGGGGAAGGCAAGGATGAAATCCAAGGCACCCCTTCGACCTAGCCAAGGCTAGTTGCGTGACTTAGTCAAAGATTTTCTTGTTTTAACCAAAGAATTTATCACATTTGGATGCACTATATGAATACAGGCCCTAGACCTAGGAGGGTATCGGGGGGCAAAATTTCTCTTCAAAGCTTGAGTGGTGCCAATCACATTAATTGTGATGCCCAATAATGACTCTTTGGAGAGGTCACGAATAATGCAAAAATATGAGACTCTAAGAAGAGGAAAAGAATAAAATAATTATAGAAATATACATGTCTTAACGGAATGCATCATGTCGGGTACGGGGAACTAATGTTCGTGACTCAATTTTCCCTTTAATAGAGACAATACGAGCGTGCTAAGGCTAGAAAAGCCAAACTCGTCCATATCCCATATCCAAGGGGTTATTCCCTAATCTAATCAAGCAAATGCACTACCCTAGTTCTAATGCTTATATGAAATGCAAGTCTAATGTTATGTATCATACATAGGGGCAAGTAATATACATATAAGGGAGAATATAGGTTAAGGGGTATACATATATAAGGAAAGTGTCATGCGATATGGTGGAAAAGGCCCTAGAAAATAAAGATATGGATGAGATGAATGCATGCGAATGTACTAGCGAGGGATGGTCCTATTGGATCTAGCATTGGACTAGTCCTTCACTAGCGCTCTCTCACAAGCATTGGACTTGTAAGAGCTCGAGGGGACAACCATGACTAGCATTGGACTAGCCACGGTTACGTGCATTTGCATCCATCATACATATATATAAGTAATGTGCATAATCAAAGCAAGTAGACATGTGAGCACGTAATTCACATAACACATAAGCATGCATATCTAGATGCCAAAACCTAAGAAAGCGATTGAACACATAACACATAGACATGCAAAACACACAAGGCAATTAAGGCCCTAACTATTACATTTTTAGGGGGAAAGCCTACTACAATCTAAAAGGGGAAATAGAAGGAATAAAACGATTAAATCCCTAACTATTACAATTTTGGCATTCGAGTGCCTCCCAAATGATGAAATTGAACTAAACTAAGCAACTAAAGAAATAAATAAGGTGAAAATGAAATAAACACTTAAAGTCATGCAATTGCACACATAAGACACATATACGCACGTAGGGTCAAATAAAGTCAAAAATAAAGGATAAGGTGTACCTCCCTTGAGTTGGAGCTCTAATGGGGTGGAATGCCTTATTTACCCTCCAAAAATAAAGAAAAGGTCAAGGCACCAATTTAATTTGAAACAATTAAAGAAGATATGCAAATACAAACTCTCTTGACCATAAAGCTCTTAAAATCATGAATTAAGTGCAATTTAAACAAAGCATGGTAGTTAATTGAAGCAAGCAAGCAATGAAGTTGCAAAAATTAAAGCTGCCAAGGACCAAATTGATGAAATTATTCAATTGATTGGGTCCTAGTTGAGTTATCCAAGAAACAAGGGACTGGACTGCAGTTCTTAGAACATTTTCATGCAAGTTTTCATGCAAAACTACGAAGAATGCTTTCTTTATCATTGCTGGTTTCTGCAATTTCCGCTGCTATGACTTTCATATCAGAACGCAAATGATAAAGTCCCAACAACAACAATCTTTTGGGCCCAAAACAATACTTCATGCATCTTATCATCAAAAAACAACTATATACTATGCATCCCCCAAAGATTTTCTTATCTAGATCATGCACAAAAGAAACCGAAGGACACGCCCTTCTGCAAATTCTGGGTTCATGCAACTTCAGTTTGGTTCAAGCACAGCAAAAATGCAGGAGGGATAAAACAGGGAGCACCAAAGCTACAAGTTCTTTCCTAGCTTCTAGTTTACCGAAACCTTTTGCAAAAAAAAATCACCCTCCAAACACTGCAAACTTACTCCTTATCACACATTGGACCCAAAAATGAAAAGAAAAATTGCGGCAACAAAACCGACAACTTCAAGCTCACTGCAGCAAACATTATATACAAAGCTCTGCCCAAGGAAATCTAAACCCCAGCAAGAAGGATTACCAAACATTCTAATGGCCATCAAACCGAGAGTTCAAGTAAAGAAACAAAAAGACAGACTAAGAGGTCATGCGAAGTCTGTAAAATTTTGCAACTCTTCTATGTCTACTCTATTAGATTCACAAATCGTACAAACCCATTTGGTGGGCTGTTCTAGGAAGAAAAACAGCAAAGTATGATGATAACCCCAGCCAAGTCATAACCCAGGAATGGTTCGGTAGTCACACACAGGATAGAGTCCAATCTTTACAAAGAAATGCTTTAAACCAGTAGGAATAAGGTCTGTGAATACCTGGAAATGCCTGCGAGGTTTGACCACATAAGATACTCCTTAAAATGTTGGCTGGTTCGTGAGGTGAAGCGAAGGAAATTTCGTCACAGTGGTGGTGTAGCAGGGACTTCGTGACTTGGGGCTGCAGTGGTGGAGTCAGCGGCAGTAATCTCTGGGCTCACTGAGGAAACAACACCGGATTTCGTCTTCCTCCTTTGTTCTTCTGCCTTCTCCTTCGCTTTCTTCTTTTTCCTCCCAGAACAGAAACCAGCCGCTCCTTCTTCTAACTCCCTCGGTCTCTCTCTTTCTTACTCCCTTGTTTTTCTCTACTCCCCTCTCTGGTTTCTTTTCAGCCGTCACTAAGTGCTCTCCTCTCGGTCTCACCCAGCCGACCTTCAGAACCCCTTCCTCTCTTTTTTTTCAGATCTTCCAGCCGTCCCTCAGTGCTCCTCTCTCGGTCTCACTCAGCCGTCATTCCGAACCTCTCCCATTTCTGAACCCTTAGCTTTGCTTTTATATCCCATCCAAACCCCTTAAACCTCATCTCAATGGCTCTAAACAACCTCAGCTCTCTCCCTTATTGTTAGCCATTGATTATGGCTTTTAATGGGAGCACTTAGATGGATCTCGCTGGCCTGTATTTATCTCATCTAACGGAGCCAGAAAAAAACAGTGACGAAAATAGAAGAAAGGCAAGAAAACGCAGAAGCTGTCTTTTTTTCTCTTTTTTTATTTATATATATATATATATATTTTTTAATCACTTAATTAAATAACACTAATACAAAATAACAATTTAAACAAAACTTAAATAAAATGTACAAAAACTAGTAACAAAAGATAAAACAAAAAACTAAGATTTTTCTTGTGCTTGATTAATGATTTTTCCCTTTTTTTCGATTAATAAACAATAAAAAGAAATGAAACTTATTTTCATGAATAATTTTCTCTTTTACCAAATTTTATGCTAAAAAGTCTTGCAATAAAAATAAACAGCTAAAAGGGCGAAAATAAATGCAAAATAAAAACTAAAATAATAGATAATAGATAATGATAATCTAAAAATACTGAAATGCTATACAAATGTTAAAAGTTTAAGAACTAAAATTATGGAATTAAAATAATAGGTAAAAATTATTACTAAAAAATAAAAATAAAATTAGGATAAAAAATATTTAAAATTTGGTGTCTACAGTTTGCCCCTCTTTGTCTGAGTTTTGGAAAAACTTGAGACAAAGAAATAGACACCAAATACTTACCTGTGTTATTCGGCCGCAGCTATTTTGAACAACTGACGCTTTTGAAATGAGGACTGACCCCTTTTAATGAGACTGACTCAGACGAGACTTTAAAATCATGGGACTGACCCGAACAAAATTTGAATCATGGGACTGACCCGAACAAAAATTTAAAATCATGGGACTGACCCGAACAAAATTTAAATCATGGGACTGACCCGAACAAACTTTAAAATCATGGGACTGGTCCGAACAAAATTTAAAGTGCTCACTAGTGGGACTAATCCATGTTTAGTGGCAGTGGAAATGAAATGCTCACTGGTGGGATTGACCCATGTTCAGTGGCGATGAAAATAAGATGCACACTAGTGGGACTGACCCATGTTTAGTGGCAATAAAGATGAAATGCACGCTAGTGGGACTGACCCATGTTTAGCGGCAATAAAATGCTCACTGGTGGGACTGACCCATGTTCAGTGGCAATGAAAATAAGATGCACACTAGTGGGACTGACCCATGTTTAGTGGCAATAAAGATGAAATGCACGCTAGTGGGACTGACCCATGTTTAGCGGCAATAAAACTCACTGGTGGGACTGACATGTTCAGTGGCACACACTGTGGGACTGACCCATGTTCAGTGGCGGCTGAATGAAATGAAAATAAGATGCACACTAGTGGGACTGACCCATGTTCAGTGGCGATGAAAATAAGATGCACACTAGTGGAACTGACAATGAAAATGAAATGCACGCTAGTGGGACTGACCCATGTTTAGCGGCGATAAAAAGGAAATGCTCACTGGTGGGATTGACCCATGTTCAGTGGCGATGAAAACGAAATACACGCTAGTGGGACTGACCCATGTTTAGCGGCGATGAAAAGGAAATGCTCACTGGTGGGACTGACCCATGTTCAGTGGCGATGAAAACGAAATACACGCTAGTGGGACTGACCCATGTTTAGCGGCGATGAAAAGGAAATGCTCACTGGTGGGACTGACCCATGTTTTGTGGCGATGAAAATGAAATACACGCTAGTGGGACTGACCCATGTTTAGCGGCATGCTAATAAAGTGCTCACTGGTGGGACTAACCCATGTTCAGTGGCAGTGAAATGAAAGGCTCACTAGTGGGACTGACCCAACGGCTAGTGGCGGTGCAAAATAAAATGCTCACTAGTGGGACTGACCCAACGGCTAGTGGCAGAATAAAAGAAATGCGCACTAGTGGGACTGACCCAACGGCTAGTGGCAGAATAAATGAAAAGCGCACTAGTGGGACTGATCCAACGGCTAGTGGCAGTGAAAAATGAAATGCTCACTAGTGGGACTGACCCAACGGCTAGTGGCAGAATAAATGAAAAGCGCACTAGTAGGACTGACCCCACGGCTAGTGGCGGTGAAAAATGAAATGCTCACTAGTGGGACTGACCCAACGGCTAGTGGCAGAATAAATGAAATGCGCACTAGTGGGACTGACCCAACGGCTAGTGACAGAATAAGAGAAATACGCACTAGTGGGACTGACCCAACGACTAGTGGCGATATAAAAGAAATGCTCGCTAGTGGAACTGACCCAACGGCTAGTGGCAGAATAAGAGAAATGCGCACTAGTGGGACTGATCCAATGGCTAGTGGCAGTGTAAAAGAAATGCTCACTAGTGGGACTGACCCAACGGCTAGTGGCAGAATAAAAGAAATGCTGGTATGTATGAAGAAACTGTATAAGACTTTCTCGAAATATTATCCAAAAATTTGCCCCAGTGTGATGAATTGGTCAGTGGGATTAAATCCGAACCTGCCTTGAGAATTAAAACACACACGTTAATGAGATAAACTCAACGTTAACGATGGTAGAAGAACAGAAACACACACGTTAGTGAGATAAACTCGATGCTAACGGTGGAGAAATCAGTGAATTAAATGTGGTTGTCGAGAATGGGAAATGGAAGGGTGCGCGGCGGGCGCTGAAATCTCATCAACAAGAAATTGAAATTTGTCAAGGAACAAGAAATTAAATTCAAGTTTGATTTTTGAGAATCTTTTTCAAAAATAATTGGCCCCAGTTTCCACCAATTATTGTGCAACCAATCAATTGATTTGCATTACGGCATGGTTGCTCCTCCTTGAGGCCTTGATTCGTAAGATTCTGGCTTACGCTTCTTCATAGATTTCAGCTATGGATACCTGTACAGGGGGCTTGCCAAAGTACAACATGCACTTTATTTTAAAATATTGCAACTACTACCCATGGAAAGAGCAGTGTGATTGATTTGAAAGTCTTGCTTGACTCTTTGACGAAATCCTCAAATGGACTATAAAAATATTTGCCCCTGTTAGGGCTTATTTCATGCAATCTCACAAATAAAAATTTTGCCCCAGTGTGGGCCCATTTGATTGCAAAAATTGATTTGGATGCCTCTCCATTTATTTGAACAAAGTAAGAAACTGTGTTTCCTATATAATGTGAAGAAAATTGAACGTCTTGCTTAACTCATACAGAAAATTTCATGATGAATTTCTCAAAATAATGCCAAATTACAAAAGATTTCTTCCTCACTTTAGCATCGATGCTTTGGGTAATGGGTCACCATTTCCTGTTGGCTCATCTTTCAGGACCAGTCAAGTGGGGCGTTATTTCTGATTTGGAAATGGGAGGTCAAGATTTGTCTTATTCTTGTGCCCAAATTGTATGTAATCCCTTCAATACCACATCTTAGTGAAAGTAAATAGTTTGTCACCCCTATTTCTTAAGAAAACTTAGTCAACATATAAGCTTTAACCTTGCAACATATGGGTAGAAACGATAGTTAAACATGTGAAAACCGGTTATAGCCTTAAAATCACAAATGATTGATGGATTTCTTATGAGCATAATCCTCACTTTAGGTTGTCATGAAGGAATAAGTCAACGACGGACTTTATGAGCTTGTAATGTGGTTTGAAAACGATAGTTAAAGAAATAAGATTCTCAAGGACATTGCACCGAAGATCGCATTTTTCCAAAATTACCCCTATTTTGAACTCAAAGATCTCAGACTTTGTTTGCAATTTTCTCATCATTTACCAGGGACTTCAGCGTCGAACTTTCTGCATTTTTCTTGCATTTACTTTTCTTGCTTTGCTTTTGCTTTTTTTTTTTTGCTCGACCTGGTGGGTTTTCTCATGGTGAGCAGCGTCAACCCCCATACCCAAGCAATTCAGAAATACAGTTAAACTTTTCCAGCATCAGAAATTTTCTTGACAGGGCCATTGCAAAGAACAGAAGTCAGGACTTTCGGCTTTTGTAATGGGGTCAAGTGGGGTGCTTAGAAAAGTTAAGGCTTGAAGGCAGATTTCAAAAATGGTTTAAATGATCTGAGATCGCATTTATCATATCAACCCTTTTTAGGGTTAAATTATAACTTGCCCCAATTTATTCTCAATTGAGGCTCTTTTCCTCTCTCATTTTTCTCTTTTCTCTTTTTCCTTTTGATTTTTCCTTCGACCTTCTGCCATTCCTTTGAAATTTTTCAAAAATTTGCCCCAGTTTATGCTCAACCGAGGTTCTCTTTTCTTTTTCTTCTTTTCATTTTGGCCTTCGACCTTCTGCCATTCCTTTTTCAAAAATTTGCCCCAGTTTATGCTCAACCGAGGTTCTCTTTTCTTTTTCTTCTTTTGATTTTGGCCTTCCCTCAAAAATTAAATTTGCCCCAGTTTGGGGTTTTTCTTTTTTTCTTTTTTCAAAACTCAATTTACCCCAATGTGGGGTTTGCGATTCTCAGGGTTTGCCAAACGAAATAGCTTATTCTGAAGGTTCAAACGGGATAACTAGGGATACAATGTTTGATTGGAAAGGAAGACGGCCTGACTTTCGTTCCATTCCTCACATTGACCCTGAAAGGAAACTTTCATTAATGCGAAATTTCTTTCATGTATCTGAATTAATTGACTGAGGAAGACTCTTGTTCATCCATAAGTGATCCGCCGGACAAAACTCGTCCTTTTTCTCTTTTCTTTTCTTTTCTTTTCAAAATTGAAACCCTGGTAGAATCAATTTTCCGCAATTTGCAGTTTCCTTTTCTTTTAGCATTTTTACTTTTCTCCTTTTTGGAAAATTCTCCAATCTCTCTCCCCAATGTGGGGTACGATCGTAAGTGCTTTTGAAAAGAACCACCAATTTTAGCTCAAATGAGGATGCAAGGGATAAATGGTGTTCAGTTTGTAGAAACGATGGCCAAAGTATCATTCTTACACCTCATGACAACCAAAGTAATGAAATGGTCATTGAGAATCCATTCCCATTTTTGATATTTGAAAATTTTCCAATGTAGGGTAGTGATCATCAAGGCACTTATTTGAAACGAAATTATTCTTGTAAAGGCTCAAATGGGAGAGCAAATGATAAAATCTGTATAGGTAGAGAAACGAATGCTCGAAATATCATTCCAAGTTTTCAAAACAAACAAGAATAATGCACATTTTGCTTTCACTTGGATGTGAATTGAATATAATTAGACACAGTGGACATTTCTCAAGCAAAGATAGCCCCAATTTGCAATTTATCAATCAATGTGACTGATTTTTTATTTTGGGGTTAAATAGAGGTGGGCAAAATAGGAATTGTACAGTGAAGGAGAAAAGGTATCTCATTGGGCCTTTTGAGTGACCGTTTTTAATTTTGAGCACTCTTATTGTGTAGCTCGGATCACCAATCTAGTGTACACAAGGATTTTAGAAAGCATACACTTGCGAATTTTCAGGCTGGAGGTTGAAAAAATCCCAATTTAGTCTTATTTTCTTAAAATTCATCATGAAATCCCTCAAATAGCCAAAAAAGAATAAAATATACATGATTATATACAAAACAACAATTGTATAAATTAAAAACTTTATTGCTGAAAAGTTTGAAACAAAATTTCTACAAATGAGAAGAGAAAGACTTCTGGAGAGCTCCACGTATACACACTTGTTTGCCTCCTTTTCGGAACAGAATTTTTCTTTTCTTTGAAAAATAATGATGAAGACTCTCAGAGGCTCTAGCCTAGCGCTTCCAAATGGATCCTTCATGTTTTCATTGCAGGACTGCCCAAGAATCAAGTATTACCTTTCAAACTTTATCGGATCAAAATTGTTATCAGATATAGAAAAAAATATTTTCACCTTATTGAAACATTTTTATGAATGCAGGGGAGGGGGAAAATAAAAAGAAAAATACCCTGAGTTAGTAATCAAGACTATAAAATCGGTATGCATGTCTTATGGGGGAACCCTTTTATGCCAAGGGTAGGCCTAGCATGAAAATGCAATCCTCTAGGGTAGGCACCATACAATACCTGATGAATCCGATCAACTGATTGAGTGAAAAATGATTTGAAAAATTTGGCCAATTGGAGTGAGAAGAAACATTCGTCCTAAAAAATGAGGATAAAGTCCGAATGGATTACTTACTTTGATCAACACATGATATGTGAAAGAGAGCTTACTCTTGAAAGGATTGCAATGCCTCGACTAATTTATTCAATGAATTTTAGACTTAAACCCTAAAAAGGAATAAGCGGATCAAGAGGATAGGATGAAATTGATAATTTATTCAAGATTGACTAGATTACCTTAAAAGGGTAAAAAGGTCAAATGCATTGCATGAAATTTGATTATTTATTCAAAATTGAATGGATAACCCTAAAAATGAATTAAACTAATCAAATGAATGAAATCAATTGATCAAACAGATCGAGTGAAATGATGATTTATTCAAAATCGACCAAATTGCCCTAAAATGGGTAAACTGGTCAAATGGATCGGACAAAATTGATGATTTATTCAAAATCGATAAGATTGTCCTAAGAATGGGTAAACTAATCAAATGAACTAAATGAAATTGGTGGTTTATTCAAAATCGACTAGATTGCCCTAAAATTGAACAAATTGATAAAATGGTTTGGATGAAATTGATGAATAAAAAGGTCCAATGGATTGAATGGAACTGACGGCTTATTAGTAGTTTCAAAAATTTATTGCGATGCATTAGTCTATGAGCCTTCTAATATCAAATTTTGGCCTCAATTTATTTATCGACTCAATAGTGAGGAAATATTGGTGAATTTGTTCCAATTAATGTCATTTTTGCAAGGGATTTTTACCAATTTGATAAAATGGCCAAAAAGTGATTATTAAACGCTCATATTCCAAAGATCGTTCTATGAAAATGATCGGATCCTACCTTACCTTGTGTGTCGCGCCCCATTTTTTACAAGAAAAATAAATGGTTGGAAAATGAATTTTAATTTACAAAGGAAATGAAGAAAAACAGGGGTCTAAATGGGACTTGAAAATGCGACGATTCGACCCAAAATAATAGTTTAAAAGGGTTTTGAATAAAAATTGGAGTCACCACTTGGTATTGAGTTAAGGTGTACCAAGTCACCTAAAAAATAAATTTTTTGAGTAAAATTATAGAAAAAACCCTTTCAAACGACTCCTAAGTCTACAAAAATCAGAGAAAAGTGTTCGGGAGTCACATTTGATGAGAGGGAAGGCAAGGACGAGGTCCAAGGCACCCTCTCAACCTAGCCAAGGCTAGTTGCGCGATTTAGTCAAAGATTTTCTTATTATTTTTTTTAACCAAAAGATTTATCACATTCGGATGTACTATATGAATGCAAACCCTAGACCTAGGGGGCATCGGGGGGCAAAATTTCTCTTCAAAGTTTGAATGGTGCCAATCACATTAATAGTGATGCCCAATGATGACTCTTTGGAGAGGTCACGAATAATGCTAATGACGTAAAAATGAGTGGAATGAATGTATGCAATGCGAAAATATGAGTTTGTGTGAAGTGAAAAAGTAATAAAAAACAATAGTGTGTAAGTGGAAGTGTGCAAATGGATGTACAAAGTAAGGTGAGTAAAGTGATAGTATGAAGTGCGTGTGTGCACGTGATAGTATATAAAGTGTAAGTGGCAGAGTGAAAACGTGCAAAATTAAAGTTGTGTGAAGTGAAAATGTGGAAAAAGGGATAGAATATGAAGCAAAAGTGCATGTGATAGTGGATAAATGAAATGCATGAACCCTAGAGGAATGCAAGCAAGACGGGTACGGGGGACTAATATCCGTGACTCAATTTTCCCTTTAATAGAGGAATACGAGCGTGCTAAGGCTAGAAAGCCAAACTCGGCCAGGAATCCGGCCAAATTCAGGCCGGATTGCTACAGTAAATCTGGGCTGCTACAGTGATCCGAGCTGCTACCGTACCTCGGATCCGTATGGATCCGAGCTCGGTTCCACTAACCCAGAAACAGCCGAGGGTTCGGATGAATAGTGGATCCGAGTGTGGATCACTTGCTCTGTTTTTGGCCCAACTTCAACCGATCTTTTCTTGATGTTAGAGGCTGAACCAGCTCATGTCTAAAACACGAAAGTTGTAGCCTTTTGAGTTATCTTTCCAATGCATCAAGAATCACCTCATTTGGATCTGTGTAGGCTGAGATATGACTGAAATACCCTTGCCTGCTCCATGCCTTGTTCCAGTTTCGACCAATAGCAATTGACTCTGTACTTCGGCCTTTTGACCTCGAAAACCTTCAAACTGGATTCAGATGTCTTCACCAAAGTTGTAGATCTATCTCTTATCTTCAAATGGGTTCAAGAATCATCCCAATCCGATCATTGTAGCTCAAGTTATAGCCGAAATACGAAAATGTGTCAAAACTGTCAAAATACACAAAATCCAAGTAAAAAGTGATAAAAACCTCATTTAATCACTTAAAAACATTTATTCACCAATTATAGCCAAAATGATTCATATTCTTCCAATAATATAACCAAAGTGACTAAAAATAATATAAAATGTCATACAATTATTACGTAAATTAGTCACTTATAAAAAACATTCAAAAGGCATGCAATTTAAACACATATAGTCACATAATGCACATAGGGTCAAATAAAGTGAAAATGAGGGATAGAGTGTACCTCCCTTGAGTCGGGTTCTAATAGAACGAGTTACTTATTTACCCTCCAAAATAATAAAAAAAGTCAAGGTATCACTTTAATTAACAAATAAATCAGAAGAAATGGAAATAAACACTAAATTGAATCACTCAAAGCATTCCAAGGAAAGTAAACTACTCGTATTAACCAATTAAGACAAACAAAGATCCAACTGAAAGATTAAAGAAGTTTAAAAGGCCAATTTATTATTATAAACACTAAGGGTCTAAAAAGAAATAAAATTAAGAATCTAAGGTGAAACATACCAAATCAAATGAGAAAATTCACAAAATAAATGAAAAGCAATTTGCTAGGATTAAACAACAAAAATTCAAAATTTCACTAAAAAAAATTCAAGTTAAAACTAGAAATTATCAAGAATCATTAAATCCTTAGATCCTTAAATTCCTAGACAATCTGTCCAAAGACACATAAAATGATAAAAAAGACCAAAGGAAAACAATCATGTCAAAAAGGAACAAAATTGATTGACCTTCCAAAGTTTCTAGGCCATAAGGGAACAAAAAGAGACTTGAGGGATGGTTATGTAACTTTTAGAATACATTTGCATGCATGCATACAAAGAAGATTTCTGCATTTGAAGCTTTCTGTAACTAAACGTACGCCGGCTGCATTTTCATTTCATAAGCAAATTCTAAGCAGCTTTTATTTCATCTATCCAAACTTTGTATTAGGCGGCAAAATCAATCAAAACTCCATATCCAATCAAGCAAAAACGTAGCAGGAAAATATGCAGATTCTTATGAAAACTTTCATGCAAGATGGAAGAAGATTGCTGCAACTGAAGGCTTCGGCAACTGATGAAACCTTCCAGCAACAAAACTAGTTACGACTTTCCTTGTTACATGCGGATTCCCTTTAAAGCATCAGATTTGAATAACAAACCAGGTAATGAAACAAACCCAATGCTGTTTTGAGCAAAAAATTTCTGCTAAGGTTTCAAAATACAGCAACGGGCATTGAATGAATGCCATGTTGCAGTCATGTTGTCATGCCACATAATGCTGTTTTAAATCGCAGCAAGCATCTACAGGAGATATCATCAAAACACCAGGCAGAGTCCAGAAAGGAAACTCAAGCCATTCCAGCCACTCCAACAAACCAAAAGACTGAAATTTTTTGTGTCAAGATTGCGGCAACAAAGCTGAAAGCTACAAGCATGTGGCGGCAAGAATTACTCTACGCTTTTCCAACATATGCGAAAGTGCAACCAGCTATGAAATAATGCAAGAAAGATGCAAAGAAAGGATCCCACGGCAAGCATGCACATGATACTCCAACCAAATAACAAGCAAACCAGGAAAAATTCCAACAATCAAAGAGACAAAACTGTCCAGACTGCTGCAATGAGCCGAGAACTCCAAGCTTGTTGCAGCAGCAGATTCTTAAACAAAACTTCAAACCAACATAATCTGATCCTAGGAAACAAAATCATCAAAACAACTCTATACAAAAAGAAAACCGGCAAACAATAAAAAGGGATCATCTCTGGCCTATGAAGTGCACGAAAACGTAAGGAAATAACAGAAATAAACTATCTCTCTCGATCCTTGGCTACGCTCACGGATTCACACATGGTAGCAAACATAACAAAAACATCACAGAGCAATTTCAACCTTCTGATGCAAATCTGACAGCCTAGCGTAAAAAAAACAACATAAAGAAACTACCTTTTTTAGATATTTCCTCCCTTTTCTGCTCGCCTTGATTCCTTTCCAGGGGACTCTCCTCTTTCCTGCTATTGCCTGAAACTCCTTGCTCCTCCGTGGATTTCCTCTCTTCTGCCTGTGGCTCTTCGGTCTCTCCTCCGTACTCTCTCTCAAAGCTGCTTTTTTTTTGTTCTAAAAAAAAACAGCCGCCACTCTCTCTTCTTCAGATTTTCAGTCCCTCGGTGCTCTCTCTATCTCTTTCACGCTGTTCTCTCAAAACCTTTTCCCAGCCCTCTTTTTTTTCCTAGCCGTCAGTTCTACTCTCCCTCTGGTTTCCTTTTCACTCAGCCGTCAACCCTGCTCTTTTCTCTTTACCCTCACTCAGCCGTCATCAAAACCTTTTTTTTTCTTTTCCTTGCCGTCCCTTTTTGCTTTTATATGGGAACCAAAAACTGAACCCTATCCCCAATGGTTTGGATGAAGCCAACTGGTTTGTACTATCTTCATTGGACGGAGCCAACCCAAGGCCAAAATGTGGACTTTTCCCCCTTTTTTTTTTACAATCACTTAATTAAACAATAAAACAAAAATGATAATTTAAACGTAAATAAAAATGTACAAACTAGCAACAAAAAGATGAAACAGAAACTAAGATTTTTTTCTGTATTTTTCTCTTTCTTTTTTGATTAATAAACAGTAAAAGGAAATAAACATATTTTTATGAATGATTTTCCCTTTTGACAAATTTTAAAAGTCTTACAATAAATAAAATAAAATAAATAGCTAAAGGGTGAAAACGAATACAAAATAAAACTAAAATAAAAATAATGGATAATAATAATCTAAAAATACTAAAAGTCCAAAACTAAAAATCATGAAATTAAAGAAAAATAAAAATAGATAAGAATTATTACTAAAACTAAAACAAAAAATAAAATTAGGATAACAATTATTTACAAATTTGGTGTCTACAGTTTGCCTCTCTTTGTCTGAGTTTTGGAAAAATTTGAGACAAAGAAGTAGACACCAAATACTTACCTGCAAACTGGCCGAACGACTGCCGTTTTTGAAATGAGGACTGGCCCCTTTTGATGAGACTGACTTGGACGAGAAATTTAAAATCAGGACTGACACGAAACAGGGATTTAAAAAGGGACTTTCCCAAACAAGAAAATTTAAAAGGGGACTGACCCCAACATGAAATTAAATCGGGACTGACCCGAAGGGGAAATTTAAAAGGGGACTGACCCCAACATGAAATTTAAAATCGGGACTGACCCGAGGGGACTGACCCCAACAGAAATTTAAAATCGAATGCACACTAGTGGGATTG
The DNA here is from genome assembly GCF_003713205.1 of Coffea eugenioides. Classification (NCBI taxonomy): domain Eukaryota; kingdom Viridiplantae; phylum Streptophyta; class Magnoliopsida; order Gentianales; family Rubiaceae; genus Coffea; species Coffea eugenioides. The sequence continues at coordinate 26,808,924 of NC_040037.1, forward strand.
ACCCACGTTTAGCGGCAATGCAAATGAAATGCTCACTAGTGGAACTGACCCACGGCTAGTGGCAGTGCACAATGAAATACTCACTAGTGGGACTGACCCATGGCTAGTGGCGGTGCAAAATGAAATGCTCACTAATGGGACTGACCCAATGGCTAGTGGCGGTCCAAAATGAAATGCTCACTAGTGGGACTGACCCAACGGCAAGCGCGGTGTAAAATGAAATGCGCACTAGTGGGACTGACCCAACGGCTAGTGGCGGTGCAAAATGAAATGCTCACCAGTGGGACTGACCCAACGGCTAGCGACAGTGTAAAATGAAATGCTCACTAGTGGGACTGACCCAACGGCTAGCGGCGGTGTAAAAGAAATGCTCACTAGTGGGACTGACCAAACGGCTAGCGGCGGTGTCAAATGAAATGCGCACTAGTGGGACTGACCCAACGGCTAGTGGCGGAAATGCTCACTAGTGGGACTGACCCAACGGCTAGTGGCTGAGTAAAAGAAATGCGCACTAGTGGGACTGACCCAACGGCTAGTGGCGGAGATAAATGAAATACTCACTAGTGGGACTTACCCAACGGCTAGTGGCAGGATAAAAGAAATGCTGGTATGTATAAAGAAACTGTATAAAACTTGCTCGGAATTTATCCAAAGATTTGCCCCAGTGCGTTGTGTTGTTATTTTCATTTGAAATTTTCCTGCAAAAGAGAAAAATAAAGAAATTGCCACCATCATTGTATCCGCTCGCCTTCGGAAATCGTGTAAACATGAGTTTTGTGTGACCTTCGTCAATCTTTTTGCTGTGGCATTTTTCCAGGCTGACCTGGTATGCACTTTGCCATATTGTAAACTTGCGTAGCCGGCTTTGCTGAATCTCAACCATTTTCGAAAGATGACTGAACCCAAGTATGCTTTGTATAAATCATGGGGGTTGTTATTCTCCGAAATTCGATGATTAAGAAAAAGTAATTTCACATGTCATGCAGAAATGAATAGGTAAAAGAATGCAAACACAAACAATTGTGCTTAAATCTACAAAACGTCATGAATACAAGCAATCGAGGAAAATTGAGCTCCATAAAAAAAAGGTATTTACAAAAGAATATTTTTACAAAGTAACACAATTTTTGGCCAACGGATGTCATATTCGAATCTCCGGATATCTTTGTTCTGGAATTCAATATTGACGGAAGTATCTCAAAACGAAGAGAAATCCAAATGAGCCAAGTTACCAGCTATTCCTCCTCGTGCTTGCTTACTGCAAAACCTACCTTAGCGCCCTTCCGGGTCTTCACCAAGGTTGCCCCTACCCTTTTTGTTTTTGTTTTGCTTTTCTCTTTTTTTTTTCTTGTTTTCTTTTCCTTTTCTTTTCCTCTTCTTTTTTTTAAAGGTGCCCTTTCTGGTTTTCACTTAAAGAACGATGGAAAAACTCGGCCATGATCGACTCAGGAATGTAAGTTGAAGACTGCTGGCATCAGTAAAATGCGTTTCCCTTATAAACTTAAGCGAAGGCATCATGAACATCACGTGCCAGTTGATTAGCAAACTTCCCAATAGAAATACAGCAAGTGACGAAAACCAGGATTTTGGGCTTTTGTAATGAGGTCAGGTGGGGTGTTTTCAAGAAAAGTTGAGGCTTGAAAGAAAATTGGATGAGAGAGGTGTGAAATAACCTGAGATTGCATCATTTTGAAATTATTTCTAATTTTTGAACGAAACTGAGGAAAATTTGCCCCAGTTTGATTGGGTTTCTCTCTTTGCATTTTTCATTGCATTTCCTCACTTTTGCATTTTCCTTTAAAACTAAATTTGCCCCAGTGTGGGATTTTCTGCTTTCTTTTTTCTTTTGCCTTTTGATCATCTCTCTTTCAAAATAAATTTGCCCCAGTGTGGGGTTTTCCTTCTTCTTTTTCCTCTTGATCATCTCTTCTCAAAAAATAAATTTGCCCCAGTGTGAGGCTTTTCTTTTCTCTTTTCCTCTTTTGGATTGTCTTTCTTTCAAAATAATTTGCCCCAGTGTGAGGTTTGCAATTCTCAGGGGTTGTCAAACGAAAATTATTATTCTGGTAGCTCAAAGGGGATGACTAGGGATGAAATGTTTTGATTGGAAAGGAAGATGGCCTGACTTTTACCTCGTTGCTTGGATGATTTCTAAAAGAAATTTGCATAATCAAAAATAAAGAACTTCTTACACATGTCTGAGTTGATAGGTTGAGGGAATGTCTGCCCATCCATCTCTGCCAAACTGCCAAAATGAGTGCCCCGCCAGGTAATACTTTTTGAACAACGAATGGCCCTTGTCAAATTGGAGCGAGTTTACCTTTGGCTTCATCTTGCATTGGGAAAATTTGCTTTAGCACTTTGTCCCCTACTTCAAAAGGTTGTTGGTGGACCTTTCTTGTTGTAGGCCCGGGCCACGCGTTTGTGATAACATTGGCCATAGCATTCAGGCGCTTTCCATTAATCGGGGCCAGTTGTTCATGACGCTGCTTTAACCGATCAGCTTCTTTCAACTTGGCTCCCATTAGAACACGCAATGAAGGGTTTTCTCTTAATAAGGGATTTTTCAATGAAGAGCTTTCTCAATGAAGGAATTTTTCAATGTATGACATCATCGGAATCCCGAACAGTGATATTCAAAGGGTCAAATAATTTCATCTTTGGCCATCTAAAAGAATTAAAAAAATTCATGACAATAATCAAATAAACAAATCAAACAAATTGTGCATTTCATGAAACTCCAAATCAAAGCGGAAACAAGGCAAAAACTCAATTGCAAAAGGTGCTTTCATTAAGCTATTCACGTATGCAAGAAATAGTTCTCGTGAACTTTAGTAAATAACAACCCCTAGATTTACCGCAATTCCCTTCGAGAGGGAAGATACTCGGCCATTCAAAGCTCGCTCAAGATTTTCAAATTTCGTCATTGGAGGTGGATGCCTCAAAGATGTCCTTGTGTTTAGGAAAGGGGTTTTTACTCACGTTTGGTCCTTGTTCTCCCCTTTTCCTAACCATTATTTCCCCTGCTTCGATCATGTCTTGGACTTTGTTCTTAAGTGCTCTGCAGTCGGTGGTTGGGTGGCCAGGTGCTCCCGAATGATAGGCACAAGTGGACTGTGGATTGTATTCGGCAGGAACGCCATGAGGGTAAGCTGGAGGGGGAATTATGCCGATTTTACCGGCGGCTTTTAATTGTTCATACAATTGGTCCAGAGGCCTGCCAAGATTAGTAAAAGTGCGATAACGATTTTGATTTTGGGGTTCAATGGGTTGAGGGTAATTATAGGTGGGTCTATTTGGTGGAGGAAATTGTTGATTGTAGGGAGGTCGGGGTCGAACTTGTGGGAGGTTAGGTTGAGATATTTGGAAAGGGGCTATAGGCGAGTTGATGTAATTTGGGCGAGGTCGGGGATGGTTGATATTGGTGTGGTAAACAGGATGAGGGTTTGAATAGTAAGGGTAAAGGTTTGAGTAGGTAGGGTATTGTCGAGGTTTGGGTCTTGGAACAGGGTTTCGATCCCAGACAAAAGCGATTTCCCCCTCTTTCTTTTGGAGTTGTTGCTTCTTCCCACTATTACTTTGCCCTTGCAAAGCTTCCACTTGGGTTTTCAGGGCAGACACATTAACAATCTTTCCGGCCTTCACAAAATCATCATATTCTTCAAGCTTATTGATAATAGCAGCAAATGAGCATCCAGTCATGCGAAAGATTTACTCAAAATACGGGGGATCGTGTGCTTTGATAAAGGTGCGAATGATTTCATCTTCAGTCATTGGCGGCTCAACCTTTGCAGCTATTTTCCTCCATCTCTTAGCATAGGTTTTGTGATCCTCAGATGGCTTCCTCTTCGTCCCCTCTAGTGTGGTTCGTGTCGGTGCTAGTTCACAGTTGTATTCATATTGCCTTATAAATGCATTGGACAGGTCCAACCAAGTCTTTATCTCATCAGACTTCAAATTTGAATACCAATCAAGTGCGTCGCCTTCCAGACTTTCTGGGAATAGCCTTAAAGGTAGATTTTCATCATCTGTTGGCCTACCCAGCTTGTTGGCGAACAATTGGAGGTGTCTTGGGATTGCTGGTGCCATCATACTTGTTAAATTTTGAGGTTTTGAACCCCTCAGGCAATTGTACATTTGGAAAGAGACAAAGCTCATCATAGTCCAGCACTCCTTGCTTGTTTAACCCTTGACTTTTCCTCATAAATTCATCAAAACGGTCAAGGCGCTTGAGCAACTTCATATCCATGGGAGCAGAAGATTCTCCTACCTCTGGTTTAGCTTGGACAGTGTGGTCTGGCAGGAAAGGCTCTGCAATAGTGTGATAAAAGGTATGCGGTTCGGGGGGGTATGTTCGCAGTGATTTGGGGTTGTGGGCCTTGCATGTGAGTAGGAAAAAATGAAGGATTAGGAGGGTAAGTGTATGGAAAATTTATGGTGGGATAGGTGAAAGTTCCTTCGAGTGGAATAGGGAAAGATGGTATAACAGTAGTTTGAGTCGGGGGTATGACAAATGGCTCTTGCTCAGGTTGACTGACGGGTACGGGCTCGGGTTGAACTCCGCTGCTGATAAGTTCATCAATTAATTTCCTTTGGGCCGCCATCTCAGTGGCCATCTCACCAAACTTAGTAAGCATCTCGGTCAGTTGGACCCCCAAACTTGCAGTCTCAGGTTGAGCTGTAGTAGCAGACCTATCCGACGGTTCCGGCTGTGAACTCATGTTTATACGATTCTTCTGGGCTTGACTCCGGGATCGCGTTATGATGGGGTTTCGACGAGAAGCTATGTTTAAATATTACCTGAGAATTTGGAAAGGAATTGCCTTTAGATTTAGCCCTCGCTTAGCTATTGCAATAAAGAAAAAGAAAAAGAAAAAGACAAGAGTTAGTAAATATCCAAAAGAATTCGGATGCATGTCCTATGGGGGGAACCCTTTTTGTGCCAAGGGTAGGCCTAGCATGAAAATGCAATCCTCTAGGGTAGGCACTATACCATACCTGAGGGATCCGATCAACTTATTGACATTTGATTTAGAAAGTAATTTGAAAATTTTGGACCAATTGAACAGCGGGAATCTTCCAACAAAATGAGGACAAATCGAATGAATGATTGGTTTTGGTTGGCACAAGAATTTATACACATTAATTTAACTTTAACACAAGAATTTATACACATTAATTTAACTTTAACGGGCTTGTTATTGAAAAAATTTGAAACTTCCTAACACAGATCAAAACCCTAATTTATCCAAATCAAATAAATGCAATGGGTGATCTCCTTAAAAAACAACTAGGCGTTGCAATATGAAATTTGACATTAAAACCCTAATTAGTCGACTGGGCTGGATGAAATTGATGATTTATTCAAAAATTGACCGAATCACCTTAAAAAAGGGTAAAATGGTCAAATGCATTGAATGAAATTTGATTATTTATTCAAAATTGAATGGATAACCCTAAAAATGAATTAAACTAATCAAATGAATTGAATGAAATCAATTGATCAAACAGATCGAGTGAAATGATGATTTATTCAAAATCGACCAAATTGCCCTAAAACTAGGCAAATGGGTCAAATGGATCGGACGAAATTGATGATTTATTCAAAATCGATGAGATTGCCCTAAGAACTAATCAAATGAATTGAATGAAAATGGTGATCTATTCAAAATCGGCTAAATTGCCTTAAAATAGGTAAACTAGTCAAATGAATTCAAAAACGACCAAGTTGCCCTAAAATTGAACAAATTGATAAAAAGGACTGGATGAAAGTGATGAATAAAAAGGTCCAATGGATTGAATGGAATTGACAGCTTATTGGTAGTTTCAAAACATTTATTGCGATGCATTAGTCTATGAGCCTTCTAATATCAAATTTTGGCCTCAATTTATTTATCGTCTCAATAGTGAGGAAATATTGGTGAATTTGTTCCAATTAATGTCCTTTACGCCAGGGATTTTTACCAAATTTGATAAAGTGGCCAAAAAGTGATTATTAGACGCTCATATTCCAAAGATCGCTCTATGAAAATGATCGGATCCTACCTTACCTTGTGCGCTACCCCTTTGGATGGTACAAAAATGTAAACGTGCAAGTCTCCTTGGATTAAGTATCCGAGACACAATGTGGCTTATTCCTAACACGGGATCCCCTAAATGGCATTCCCTTTCTATGGTTTCGCGTGATGCTAGTTTATTAAAGCAGCAAAATATGCAATTTGAAATGAAACATGACCTAAGGGACCCTTTATTTGCCAGGGTAAGCCTAAAATGACATGACATTATTAATTTATGAACGAAATATATCAAAATTCCTTAAACGTGCAATAGCCTATCTACAGGGGTAGGTTCTAAAAGAAGGTCATGCCAGACCTCTTATTTGCTAGGGTTTGTGAATGCAATGGGGACAAAACCAAGAAAAGTTAGTTCAGCCAGATAAATACACATAACACATTGTAGCAACGAGATAAAGCAATCAATACAAAGCAATAAAAGGGAAAAAAGGGTTGGATCCCTCCCCTCGTGAATAGTGTCCCTAATAAGGCAAGGCAGACTCTACCCTAGGCAAGCTATCATGGATGCATGAGGTATTGGCTCACTAATGCATCTAGACTCGATAGGTTTTAGGTCCCCGAGCCTTCAGACTTGGAAACCAAGGGTCATCAATCCCAAGGTTCTTTGTCGGTGGCTCGAGCGATTCCCCAGACATTGCTACGCACACGTCGTGTTATGGCTACATGTCTGAGTGAATCTATCAAAAATCCTCAACCTTCGACTATAGGCTAAAGGCTATCAACCCAAAGCTTAAAGCGGAAGATTGAGTGACCCCTCGAATCGTGCTACGCACACGTCGTGTCGCGATCACACGCCCAAGTGGGTCGCCTAAAATCCTAATAGGGTGGAGTGGCGTGACAAGCCACTAAAAAAAAAGTAAATGAGGGGTAAATAATTAAAGCGTATGCACGTATGCTAGTGCTCGTTTAGAGGGGAGGGATCAAGAACCAATGCGAGGCTCTAGGGTAATATCCCCCACCCAAATGCAATGCAAATCGCGGGATCACATAAACCATTCATCCATCAAATCAATCGTACGCCAAATGGGTAAGTGAGTGAGTTGATACGCGCGAAATGTAAAAATCCTAAAAAAAGAAAAAATGCAATCCTAAACATCCAAATGTAATAGATAAGAAGGTTAAAAGAAGAAAATAATCGACTAAATCAAATGCTCGGACTCTCTAGGTCCCCAGTGGAGTCGCCAGCTGTCGCGCCCCATTTTTTACAAGAAAAATAAATGGTTGGAAAATGAATTTTAATTTACAAAGGAAATGAAGAAAAATAGGGGTCTAAATGGGACTTGAAAATGCGACGATTTCACCTAAAATAATAGTTTAAAAGGGTTTTGAATAAAAATTGGAGTCGCCACTTGGTATTGAGTTAAGGTGTACCAAGTCACCTAAAAAATAAATTTTTTGAGTAAAATTATAGAAAAAACCCTTTCAAACGACTCCTAAGTCTACAAAAATCAGAGAAAGTGTTCGGGAGTCACATTTGATGAGAGGGAAGGCAAGGACGAGGTCCAAGGCACCCTCTCAACCTAGCCAAGGCTAGTTGCGCGATTTAGTCAAAGATTTTCTTATTTGTAACCAAAAGATTTATCACATTCGGATGTACTATATGAATGCAAAACCTAGACCTAGGGGGCATTGGGGGGCAAAATTTCTCTTCAAAGTTTGAATGGTGCCAATCACATTAATTGTGATGCCCAATAATGACTCTTTGGAGAGGTCACGAATAATGCTAATGACGAAAAATGAGTGGAATGAATGTATGCAATGTGAAAATATGAGTTTGTGTGAAGTGGAAAAGTAATATAAAAAACAATAGTGTGTAAGTGGAAGTGTGCAAATGGATGTGCAAAGTAAGGTGAGTAAAGTGATAGTATGAAGTGCGTGTGTGCACGTGATAGTATATAAAGTGTAAGTGGCAAAGTGAAAACGTGCAAAATAAAAGTTGTGTGAAGTGAAAATGTGGAAAAAGGGATAGAATATGAAGTAAAAGTGCATGTGATAGTGGATAAATGAAATGCATGAACCCTAGAGGAATGCAAGCAAGACGGGTACGGGGGACTAATGGTCGTGACTCAATTTTCCTTTTAATAGAGGGAATACGAGCGTGCTAAGGCTAGAAAGCCAAACTCGTCCATATCCCATATCCAAGGGGTGACTCCCTAACCTATACAAGCAAATGAGCTAATCTAAATGAAAATGTAATCCTAAATGTGTAAGGGAAAGGGAGTGAAGGGACATGCAAAAATGAAAGAAAAAAACTAAAGGAAAAGAATGAATGGAGATGTAGTGAAGGCATGCGAGTATGTACTAGCGAGGAGGGGCCCTATTGGGTCTAGCATTGGACTAGCCCACATCTACGCTCTCTCACAAGCATTGGACTTGTAAGAGCTCGAGGGGACAACCATGACTAGCATTGGACTAGCCACGGTTACGTGCATTTGCATCCATCATACACATATATAAGTAATGTACATAATTAAAGCAAGTAGACATGTGAGCACGTAATTCACTTAACACATAAGCATGCATATCTAGATGCCAAAACCTAAGAAAGCGATTAAACACATAGCACCTAAGCATGCAAAACACATAAGGCAATTAAGGCCCTAACTATTACATTTTTTAGGGGGAAGCCTACTACAATCTAAAACGGGGGAAATAAAATAAATAGTTGCAAGAAATACCTAACTATTACAAATTGGCATTCAAGTGCCTTTTAAATGATCAAAAAGGAACTTAAATAAATATACAAAATTAAGCAAATAGAGCGAAAAATAAACAAATAAAGAAAACTGACGGGTATTTTACATACGTGCAAGCTAAAAAATACCGAATTACACCCGTTCACTGCAAGTATACAGATCAACTAGTAGTTTAGGGTATATATCGGGTCGATCCCACAGGGAAGAGTGAACAATTACCGGTATTACTAAAGCTTCTCTATTATTTAGACTATCAATGAATTATAACAAATTTAACCTACTGAAATTAAACAAAATAACAAATGCAAGCTCCTTGGGTTGTGGTATCCCTAACTACTCATGCAAGTGCTATATTTGGATCATTAATTACTACATCTAGGCTAGTTATGGTGTAATTTCCTTAAACATATGAAACCTACTTTCGTAGTGAATCAACTATACTTATAACTAATCCATACCTATTTTCATGGTTATGAAATTAGCTATAAGTTCATTTATTCAATGAAATTACATGAAATGAATCACTAAAACCACATAAGTGCACCTCTACTTTCGTGAGTGTACTCCCTATGTTTAGCATTTCTTGAACTAATGTTAAATCTCAATTTCCATTGCAGAAACAACACCTTAGATAATCACAATTAATGGTACCAGATTAATCATGATTTAAAGAACCAAAGTGCTAAATAACTTGCTCAAATCATAGCAATCAAATAACCAAATAATAAACACTAACAATTATAGAAAGTTCAACCAAACCCAAGGTATAAACTTTAGAAACACATAATGAACACAAAATCCAGAACTTGTATATTAACTAAAATTGGAATCAAATACAAAAGATAAAGAATTTGGAAGGAATACAACCCTTGTCACATGAGCTTTCTTCCTTGCCTTCTTCATCCTCCATCTTCATCCTAATCTAGATAATAAACAAGAATGGAAAAGCTACACTACTCTATACTAAGCTAAACTAACACTAGAGAGATGAAAGAGCTACATTTCTGCAACTTCAAGCTTCTCCCGTAGCTCACTCTCTATTTTTCTGCTATGAACTCCAATCTCCTTTTTTTTCTTGCAATGAATTTGGCTCTTTAATGATGAAAGGTGGTCAAGAAATGAGGATTACATCTCCCTTTTACAGCTGGGAATGTTTCTCACATGTCTAGCATCCAATGTGAGTTGGTGGAGGTGAAATTGAGTTTTACGCGTACAGAGCAGCCTTTTCTGACCACAATCCGGCCAGGAATCCGGCCACAAATCCGGCCAAATTCAGGCCGGATTGCTACAGTAAATCTGGGCTGCTACAGTGATCCGAGCTGCTACAGTACCTCGGATCCGTATGGATCCGAGCTCGGTCCACTAACCCAGAAACAGCCGAGGGTTCGGATGAATAGTGGATCCGAGTGTGGATCACTTGCTCTGTTTTTGGCCCAACTTCAACCAATCTTTTCTTGATGTTAGAGGCTGAACCAGCTCATGTCTAAAACACGAAAGTTGTAGCCTTTTGAGTTATCTTTCCAATGCATCAAGAATCACCTCATTTGGATCTGTGTAGGCTGAGATATGACTGAAATACCCTTGCCTGCTCCATGCCTTGTTCCAGTTTCGACCAATAGCAATTGACTCTGTACTTCGGCCTTTTGACCTGGAAAACCTTCAAACTGGATTCAGATGTCTTCACCAAAGTTGTAGATCTATCTCTTATCTTCAAATGGGTTCAAGAATCATCCCAATCCGATCATTGTAGCTCAAGTTATAGCCGAAATACGAAAATGTGTCAAAACTGTCAAAATACACAAAATCCAAGTAAAAAGTGATAAAAACCTCATTTAATCACTTAAAAACATTTATTCACCAATTATAGCCAAAATGATTCATATTCTTCCAATAATATAACCAAAGTGACTAAAAATAATATAAAATGTCATACAATTATTACGTAAATTAGTCACTTATAAAAAACATTCAAAAGGCATGCAATTTAAACACATATAGTCACATAATGCACATAGGGTCAAATAAAATGAAAATGAGGGATAGAGTGTACCTCCCTTGAGTCGGGTTCTAATAGAACGAGTTACTTATTTACCCTCCAAAATAATAAAAAATGTCAAGGTATCACTTTAATTAACAAATAAATCAGAAGAAATGGAAATAAACACTAAATTGAATCACTCAAAGCATTCCAAGGAAAGTAAACTACTCGTATTAACCAATTAAGACAAACAAAGACCCAATTGAAAGATTAAAGAAGTTTAAAAGGCCAATTTATTATTATAAACACTAAGGGTCTAAAAAGAAATAAAATTAAGAATCTAAGGTGAAACATACCAAATCAAATGAGAAAATTCACAAAATAAAGGAAAAGCAATTTGCTAGGATTAAACAACAAAAATTCAAAATTTCACTAATAAAAATTCAAGTTAAAACTAGAAATTATCAAGAATCATTAAATCCTTAGATCCTTAAATTCCTAGACAATCTGTCCAAAGACACATAAAATGATAAAAAAGACCAAAGGAAAACAATCATGTCAAAAAGGAACAAAATTGATTGACCTTCCAAAGTTTCTTGGCCATAAGGGAACAAAAAGAGACTTGAGGGATGGTTATGTAACTTTTAGAATACATTTGCATGCATGCATACGAAGAAGATTTCTGCATTTGAAGCTTTCTGCAACTAAATGTACGCCGGCTGCATTTTCATTTCATAAGCAAATTCTAAGCAGCTTTTATTTCATCTATCCAAACTTTGTATTAGGCGGCAAAATCAATCAAAACTCCATATCCAATCAAGCAAAAACGTAGCAGAAAAATATACAGATTCTTATGAAAACTTTCATGCAAGATGGAAGAAGATTGCTGCAACTGAAGGCTTCGGCAACTGATGAAACCTTCCAGCAACAAAACTAGTTGCGACTTTCCTTGTTACATGCGGATTCCCTTTAAAGCATCAGATTTGAATAACAAACCAGGTAATGAAACAAACCCAAAGAGTAGAAACATAGCTAAGCCCGAAAGGAAAAATACAGAAAGTTGTGAAACGAACAGTGAAGCTCCGAAACTTCAGGTTCTCTTCAATCCTCTGATCAGAGGAAATTATTCTAACATAACAAGCATACTCACACCCACATATTGAATCTCATAGTGAGAGGAAAGGGAGAGGCCGTGCACATTCAGAATGGAACTACACCTAGAGCTACTGTCAATGAGCATAAAATTTCTGCTAAGGTTTCAAAATACAGCAACGGGCATTGAACGAATGCCATGTTGCAGTCATGCAGTCATGCCGCATAATGCTGTTTTAAATAGCAGCAAGCACCTACAGGAGATATCATCAAAACACCAGGCAGAGTCCAGAAAGGAAACTCAAGCCATTCCAGCCACTCCAACAAACCAAAAGACCGAAATTTTTTGTGTCAAGATTGCGGCAACAAAGCCGAAAGCTACAAGCATGTGGCGGCAAGAATTACTCTACGCTTTTCCAACATATGCGAAAGTGCAACCAGCTATGAAATAATGCAAGAAAGATGCAAAGAAAGGATCCCACGGCAAGCATGCACATGATACTCCAACCAAATAACAAGCAAACCAGGAAAAATTCCAACAATCAAAGAGACAAAACTGTCCAGACTGCTGCAATGAGCCGAGAACTCCAAGCTTGTTGCAGCAGCAGATTCTTAAACAAAACTTCAAACCAACATAATCTGATCCTAGGAAACAAAATCATCAAAACAACTCTATACAAAAAGAAAACCGGCAAACAATAAAAAGGGATCATCTCTGGCCTATGAAGTGCACGAAAACGTAAGGAAATAACAGAAATAAACTATCTCTCTCGATCCTTGGCTACGCTCACGGATTCACACATGGTAGCAAACATAACAAAAACATCACAGAGCAATTTCAACCTTCTGATGCAAATCTGACAGCCTAGCGTAAAAAAAACAACATAAAGAAACTACCTTTTTTAGATATTTCCTCCCTTTTCTGCTCGCCTTGATTCCTTTCCAGTGGCCTCTCCTCTTTCCTGCTATTGCCTGAAACTCCTTGCTCCTCCGTGGATTTCCTCTCTTCCGCCTGTGGCTCTTCGGTCTCTCCTCCGCACTCTCTCTCAAAGTTGCGTTTTTTTTTTGTTCTAAAAAAAAAACAGCCGCCACCCTCTCTTCTTCAGATTTTCAGTCCCTCGGTGCTCTCTCTATCTCTCTCACACTGGTCTCTCAAAACCTTTTCCCAGCCCTCTTTTTTTTCCTAGCCGTCAGTTCTACTCTCCCTCTGGTTTCCTTTTCACTCAGCCGTCAACCCTGTTCTTTTCTCCTTACCCTCACTCAGCCGTCATCAAAACCTTTTTTTTTCTTTTCCTTGCCGTCCCTTTTTGCTTTTATATGGGAACCAAAAACTGAACCCTATCCCCAATGGTTTGGATGAAGCCAACTGGTTTGTACTATCTTCATCGGACGGAGCCAACCCAAGGCCAAAATGGCTGAGAACCGCGGCTGCAATTCTCTTCTGCTGCAGCCGAGACCAAATATGGACTTTTCCTCCCCCTTTTTTTTTTTTTTTTTTACAATCACTTAATTAAACAATAAAACAAAAATGATAATTTAAACGTAAATAAAAATGTACAAACTAGCAACAAAAAGATGAAACAGAAACTAAGATTTTTTTCTGTATTTTTCTCTTTCTTTTTTGATTAATAAACAGTAAAAGGAAATAAACATATTTTTATGAATGATTTTCCCTTTTGACAAATTTTAAAAGTCTTACAATAAATAAAATAAAATAAATAGCTAAAGGGTGAAAACGAATACAAAATAAAACTAAAATAAAAATAATGGATAATAATAATCTAAAAATACTAAAAGTCCAAAACTAAAAATCATGAAATTAAAGAAAAATAAAAATAGATAAGAATTATTACTAAAACTAAAACAAAAAATAAAATTAGGATAACAATTATTTACAAATTTGGTGTCTACATTGTGCACTACCCCTTTGGATGGTACAAAAATATAAACGTGCAAGTCTCCTTGGATTAAATATCCGAGACACAAGGCGGTTTAGTCCGAACGTGGGATCCCCTAAATGGCATTCCCTTTCTAGGGTTTATGCACGATGCCAGTTTATTAAAGTAGTAAAATATGCAATTTGAAATGAAACATGACCTAAGGGACCCTTTATTTGCCAGGGTAAGCCTAAAATGATATGGCATTATTAATTTATGAACAAAATATACCAAAATTTCTTAACGTTCAATAGGTCATTTTCAAGGGTAGGTTCTAAAAGAAGGTCATGACAGACCTCCTATTTGCTAGGGTTTGTGAATGCAATGGAGACACAAAACCAAGAAAAGTTAGTTCAGCCAGATAAATACACATAACACATTGTAGCAACGAGATAAAGCAATAAAATCAATGCAAAGAAATAAAGCAATAAAAGGGAAAAAGGGGTTGGATCCCTCCCCTCATGAATAGTGTCCTTAAGAAGGCAAGGCAGACTCTACCCTAGACAAGCTATCATGGATGCATGAGGTATTGGCTCACTAATGCATCTAGAATCGATAGGTTTTAGGTCCCCGAGCCTTCAGACTTGGAAACCAAGGGTCATCAATCCCAATGTTCTTTGTCGGTGGCTCGAACGATTCCCCAGACATTGCTACGCACACGTCGTGTTACGGCTACATGTCTGAGTGAATCTATCAAAAATCCTCAACCTTCGACTAAAAGCTAAAGGCTATCAACCCAAAGCTTAAAGCGGAAGATTGAGTGACCCCTCGAATCGTGCTACGCACACGTCGTGTTACGATCACACGTCCAAGTGGGTCGCCTAATATCCTAATAGGGTGGAGTGGCGTGACAAGCTACTAAAAGAAAAATAAATGAGGGGTAAATAATTAAAGCGTATGCACGTATGCTAGTGCTCGTTTGGAGGGGGAGGGATCGAGGACCAACGCGAGGCTCTAGGGTAATGTCCCCCATCCAAATGCAATGCAAATCGCGGGATCACATAGATAAACCATTCATCCATCAAATCAATCGTACGCAAATGTGTGAGTGAGTGAGTTGATACGCGCGAAATGCAAAACCCTAAAAAGGAAAAATGCAACCCTAAACATCCAAATGCGATATATGAAAAGGTTAAAAGAAGAAAAAGATTGACTAAATCAAATTTGCTCGGACTCTCTAAGTCCCCAGTGGAGTCGCCAGCTGTCGCGCCCCATTTTTTACAAGAAAAATAAATGAATTAAAAAGTGATTTGAAAAGTGAATTTTTGATTTACAAAGAAAGTGGGTCTAAATGGGACTTGAAAATGCGACGATTTGACCCAAAATATAGTTTAAAAAGGGTTTTGAAATAAAAATCAGAGTCGCCACTTGGTATAGAGTTAAGGTGTACCAAGTCACCTAAAATGAATTTTTTAAAGGAAAAAGATAGAAAGAAACCCCTTTTAAACGACTCCTAGTCTACGTAAACCAATGAAAAAGGTTCGGGAGTCACATTTGATGAAGGGGAAGGCAAGGATGAAATCCAAGGCACCCCTTCGACCTAGCCAAGGCTAGTTGCGTGACTTAGTCAAAGATTTTCTTGTTTTAACCAAAGAATTTATCACATTTGGATGCACTATATGAATGCAGGCCCTAGACCTAGGAGGGTATCGGGGGGCAAAATTTCTCTTCAAAGCTTGAGTGGTGCCAATCACATTAATTGTGATGCCCAATAATGACTCTTTGGAGAGGTCACGAATAATGCAAAAATATGAGACTCTAAGAAGAGGAAAAGAATAAAATAATTATAGAAATATACATGTCTTAAAGGAATGCATCATGTCGGGTACGGGGGACTAATGTTCGTGACTCAATTTTCCCTTTAATAGAGAGAATACGAGCGTGCTAAGGCTAGAAAAGCCAAACTCGTCCATATCCCATATCCAAGGGGTTATTCCCTAATCTAATCAAGCAAATGATTATTCCTTAATCAAGCACTACCCTAGTTCTAATGCTTATATGAAATGCACGTCTAATGTTATGTATCATACATAGGGGCAAGTAATATACATATAAGGGAGAATATAAGGGAAGGGGTATACATATATAAGGAAAGTGTCATGCGATATGGTGGAAAAGGCCCTAGAAAATAAAGATATGGATGAGATGAATGCATGCGAATGTACTAGCGAGGGATGGTCCTATTGGATCTAGCATTGGATTAGTCCTTCACTTGCGCTCTCTCACAAGCATTGGACTTTAAGAGCTCGAGGGGACAACCATGACTAGCATTGGACTAGCCACGGTTACGTGCATTTGCATCCATCATACATATATATAAGTAATGTGCATAATCAAAGCAAGTAGATATGTGAGCACGTAATTCACATAACACATAAGCATGCATATCTAGATGCCAAAACCTAAGAAAGCGATTGAACACATAACACATAGACATGCAAAACACACAAGGCAATTAAGGCCCTAACTATTACATTTTTAGGGGGAAAGCCTACTACAATCTAAAAGGGGAAATAGAAGGAATAAAACGATTAAATCCCTAACTATTACAATTTTGGCATTCGAGTGCCTCCCAAATGATGAAATTGAACTAAACTAAGCAACTAAAGAAATAAATAAGGTGAAAATGAAATAAACACTTAAAGTCATGCAATTGCACACATAAGACACATATACGCACGTAGGGTCAAATAAAGTCAAAAATAAAGGATAAGGTGTACCTCCCTTGAGTTGGAGCTCTAATGGGGTGGAATGCCTTATTTACCCTCCAAAAATAAAGAAAAGGTCAAGGCACCAATTTAATTTGAAACAATTAAAGAAGATATGCAAATACAAACTCTCTTGACCATAAAGCTCTTAAAATCATGAATTAAGTGCAATTTAAACAAAGCATGGTAGTTAATTGAAGCAAGCAAGCAATGAAGTTGCAAAAATTAAAGCTGCCAAGGACCAAATTGATGAAATTATTCAATTGATTGGGTCCTAGTTGAGTTATCCAAGAAACAAGGGACTGGACTGCAGTTCTTAGAACATTTTCATGCAAGTTTTCATGCAAAACTACGAAGAATGCTTTCTTTATCATTGCTGGTTTCTGCAATTTCCGCTGCTATGACTTTCATATCAGAACGCAAATGATAAAGTCCCAACAACAACAATCTTTTGGGCCCAAAACAATACTTCATGCATCTTATCATCAAAAAACAACTATATACTATGCATCCCCCAAAGATTTTCTTATCTAGATCATGCACAAAAGAAACCGAAGGACACGCCCTTCTGCAAATTCTGGGTTCATGCAACTTCAGTTTGGTTCAAGCACAGCAAAAATGCAGGAGGGATAAAACAGGGAGCACCAAAGCTACAAGTTCTTTCCTAGCTTCTAGTTTACCGAAACCTTTTGCAAAAAAAAATCACCCTCCAAACACTGCAAACTTACTCCTTATCACACATTGGACCCAAAAATGAAAAGAAAAATTGCGGCAACAAAACCGACAACTTCAAGCTCACTGCAGCAAACATTATATACAAAGCTCTGCCCAAGGAAATCTAAACCCCAGCAAGAAGGATTACCAAACATTCTAATGGCCATCAAACCGAGAGTTCAAGTAAAGAAACAAAAAGACAGACTAAGAGGTCATGCGAAGTCTGTAAAATTTTGCAACTCTTCTATGTCTACTCTATTAGATTCACAAATCGTACAAACCCATTTGGTGGGCTGTTCTAGGAAGAAAAACAGCAAAGTATGATGATAACCCCAGCCAAGTCATAACCCAGGAATGGTTCGGTAGTCACACACAGGATAGAGTCCAATCTTTACAAAGAAATGCTTTAAACCAGTAGGAATAAGGTCTGTGAATACCTGGAAATGCCTGCGAGGTTTGACCACATAAGATACTCCTTAAAATGTTGGCTGGTTCGTGAGGTGAAGCGAAGGAAATTTCGTCACAGTGGTGGTGTAGCAGGGACTTCGTGACTTGGGGCTGCAGTGGTGGAGTCAGCGGCAGTAATCTCTGGGCTCACTGAGGAAACAACACCGGATTTCGTCTTCCTCCTTTGTTCTTCTGCCTTCTCCTTCGCTTTCTTCTTTTTCCTCCCAGAACAGAAACCAGCCGCTCCTTCTTCTAACTCCCTCGGTCTCTCTCTTTCTTACTCCCTTGTTTTTCTCTACTCCCCTCTCTGGTTTCTTTTCAGCCGTCACTAAGTGCTCTCCTCTCGGTCTCACCCAGCCGACCTTCAGAACCCCTTCCTCTCTTTTTTTTCAGATCTTCCAGCCGTCCCTCAGTGCTCCTCTCTCGGTCTCACTCAGCCGTCATTCCGAACCTCTCCCATTTCTGAACCCTTAGCTTTGCTTTTATATCCCATCCAAACCCCTTAAACCTCATCTCAATGGCTCTAAACAACCTCAGCTCTCTCCCTTATTGTTAGCCATTGATTATGGCTTTTAATGGGAGCACTTAGATGGATCTCGCTGGCCTGTATTTATCTCATCTAACGGAGCCAGAAAAAAACAGTGACGAAAATAGAAGAAAGGCAAGAAAACGCAGAAGCTGTCTTTTTTTCTCTTTTTTTATTTATATATATATATATATATTTTTTAATCACTTAATTAAATAACACTAATACAAAATAACAATTTAAACAAAACTTAAATAAAATGTACAAAAACTAGTAACAAAAGATAAAACAAAAAACTAAGATTTTTCTTGTGCTTGATTAATGATTTTTCCCTTTTTTTCGATTAATAAACAATAAAAAGAAATGAAACTTATTTTCATGAATAATTTTCTCTTTTACCAAATTTTATGCTAAAAAGTCTTGCAATAAAAATAAACAGCTAAAAGGGCGAAAATAAATGCAAAATAAAAACTAAAATAATAGATAATAGATAATGATAATCTAAAAATACTGAAATGCTATACAAATGTTAAAAGTTTAAGAACTAAAATTATGGAATTAAAATAATAGGTAAAAATTATTACTAAAAAATAAAAATAAAATTAGGATAAAAAATATTTAAAATTTGGTGTCTACAACACTTCTATTGGTCACGCATGAGGTGGGATGTGGAGCGAGTGGTGACATGCTGCATCACCTGTCACCGTGCCAAGTCCAAGCTCCAACCCTTTGGGTTGTACACACATCTACCTATCCCTTCTGAACCATGGGTTGACATTTCAATGGATTTTGTGCTTGGTCTACCTAGGAGTAAAGGGGGTCATGATAGCATTTTTGTCATTGTTGATCGATTTTCTAAAATGGCCCATTTCATTCCTTGTCATAAGACGGACGATGCTACTCACATAGCTGATCTCTTCTTTAAGGAAGTTGTCTGTTTGCATGGTGTACCTCGGACTATTGTGTCCGATAGAGATGTTAAGTTTCTCTCTTACTTCTGGAAGGCTCTGTGGGGGAAATTGGGGACTAAGTTGCTATTTTCTACATCCAGTCACCCCCAGACCGATGGCCAAACTGAGGTCGTTAACCGCACATTGTCTACATTACTTAGGGCCATCATTAAAAAGAATCTCAAAACTTGGGAGGAGTGTTTACCCTATGTTGAGTTCGCTTATAACCGTACAGTTCATAGTGCCACCCAGTTTTCACCATTTGAAATTGTTTACGATTTTAACCCTTTGACTCCCTTGGATTTGATGCCTTTGCCTTTGTCTGAGCGTACTAATCTTGATGGCAAGAAGAAGGCCGAGTTTGTCCAGGCTTTACACCAGCAGGTGAGGGCCAACATTGAGGCTCGCACCCAACAGTACCTCAAGCATGCCAATAAGGGCCGGCGTCGCGTGATGTTTGAACCAGGTGATTGGGTCTGGTTACACTTGCGCAAGGAGCGCTTCCCGGTCCAGCGTCGCAACAAGTTGCTACCTCGTGGTGATGGACCATTCCAGGTTGTGGGACGCATCAATGACAACGCCTACAAGCTCGATCTCCCAGGTGAGTATAATGTCTCGGACATTTTTAATGTTGCTGACCAAAGTCCCTATCTTGCAGACGATGCGATCGATTTAAGGACAAATCTTTCGCAAGAGGAGGGGAGTGATGAGGCTGTCGAGAGTGCTATCCAAGTGGAGCAAGTAAAGGTGCCATTGGGGCCCATGACACGAGCTCGTGCAAAGAGGCTAAATGAGACACTCCAAACACTAGTTCGTGCGATCCGAGAGTCAAGTGGGAAGCCAAAGGCCATTGAGGGTCTCAACGAAACTAGAGATATTACCTTACTTTCGGCCATCCATGAGGATTAGTGTGTCCAGTTTGGCCAAGGGCCCCCGGCCCATTAGTAGCTTTAGTAAAGTGTAATAAAGAGGTCCAACAAGCTTGTGGTTGGGCCTTAGTCGTTGTTAGTCCTTGGGTCTTAGATCCAATAGCACTTTTAGTCCCTACGTTGGGCTAGTGGCGGCCCAACGGGAAGCCCAAGGGCTGGCCGAATTTCCTTTGTATTTTTCAAACTTTATTAGGGTTTAGTCAAGGCTATTTATAGCCTTAAGTCGTTGTGTTACAGGCAGTTTTTTGATGATTAATAAAATTACATTGAGAGTTCTCTCAAGCTTCATTGAAGCACCTTGAATATTTTAGATTTGTATCTTAGGTATTCAATTGACTAATCAATCGAGGACCACGCTAGATTGTGGCGTCTTCTACAAATACCGAGGTTCGTTGACCACGTGATCAACGGGTTTAGGTGATCCGCTGCGTTCGTCGTCTTCAACGTGAGTCTCTACCTTCTAGATCCAAGCCTTTCTGTATGGGTTGCATCACACGGTTGGTGCCGTTCGTATCAGAGGAGAAAATGAGCATCCGAAAACATTAAAAACACAAATTTTTGTGTATTGGATGTTTGAACGATAGTTAAGCATCTGTGGGAGGACCCGAAAATTTGTTTCCTATGTTTTTGTTGGTTTAACTTACTTGTCTTGAATTTATGATTGATTTGATGGTTGAGTCATGATTTTTATCTTATTCCCTTATTTAACCTGGTGCATGTTTAACTTGGTGCATGTTAAGTTTTATAGTGCATTATGCTATTGTGACTAATAGTGAGTTGTGTGCAATAAATTGGGTGGACAAGAGGGAGTTTTGTGCAAAGGGTTATTGTGCTACAAGGTGTCAAAAGATAATTAGAGAATTTTAGTAATTTAAAGACAACTATATAAGATTACATCTTGTGTTGCCACATTCAAGCATCCATGAAACCTTGATCAAGACCAAGTTTGATTCTTATTCAACGCAAGCTTCCATTTCATTCACATTTCTTCTTCTTTTGGGTAGCCTTGGAATTTTGAGGAGAAAAAGAGGGAGAAAAACACCAAATTTCTAGCCTTGATTTCTTGTCTAATTAGTAAGAAAACAAGAGAGGAAATCCTAATCCACTCCGTAAATCCTTGAGTCAAGTTTAGAGGGAAGCTCTTGGAGGAGTTCTTGGAGAAGGAAGCTTTGCAACTTTCTTGATTTGCTTTCCATCCTAGGTTTTGGAGGTAAAGAGGTAAAACTTGCTTGGAAACCTATCTTTCTTCCCTTATCTTTGAGTTTATTTGAGGTATGATATTATAGAAGCTAAAGGAAGGATCTTTATGGAAGATGCCATGTTTTTTTCAAGTTATATTGTAAATTTCCAACTTTGGTGCCTAAAGTATATAGCCTAGTTTAGAATTTCTATATGTAAAATTTTGATGGATTCCTTTTCCAAGAATATGGATCATACACCTCATGACATATTAGTTTTGATTGATAGTGTATCTGCCATGGAAATAAGTTGAAAGGTGGAGGTTTAGATGAAAGGAATTGGGGGCAAGTTGCTGAAAATTTTTCCTTGTTGGTCGAATGAGAGAGGGAAGGAATTCTGCTCCATTTCTAGTTTTGTTTTGTGAGAATCAAGAGGTAAATATGGCTGTAAAACCTCCCTTCTTCCATTACATTTGAGATGTGTAACAGCCCCACCTCCCCCTAAGGCGAACCAAAGGGTTCGGCGGACCGCCTGCCCAGCTCTCGCCGGGACTCAGTCAAGAAAAGACAATAAAACCCACAAAACAATCGAAATACCAAACTTAAACGTAAACTTATATACATATCCATCCCAAAAGCAATACAACTTATGTACAAAGGTTCTCCATTCTCCATACAACCAGCCCACCAAACATTGGGGCGAGAACCATAACAAAAGAATCAAAAGTACTAGAACGGCTAGTCTATTCGTAGCTTCCGACCTTGCACGTCTTCCCCTGCTAAGGAAAAAAAAAAACTAAAGGAATGAGCTGGAAAGCTCAGTGAGGTTCCGCACACATGGGTAACAAGAGAATCAATGCATTCAATACCTATAAACAACAATTCAAGTTACACGTACAAATAAAGCGATAAACATATTCATGAAAAGGATACGGGCTCACAAGGAGCCATTCGTTCATTCGTTCGTTCATTCATTCTCCTTTCGTTCCCCTACCTTCAATCATTTACAAATGCATTTTGTATAAGTAAAACCCCTCATTCATTCATTCGTTCATTCATTTCATTCACCCCGTCCCTGGCTTTTGGCCAGGCTCCACCAACCTACAAGGTAATACTCGAGTATACCGAAACGTTCACCCAAGTCCCTAATCGCCCGACCGAGTCCGCTTCTGGCTCGAGACGACCGGTAACAAGGGGCAATGGCCAGTTCAGCCCAAAGGCTTACATTCATGCACAAATAACATTTCGATCGTTCAATCATTGAAACTTTCACAATCATTTAGGCCGAGTGCGATAAAGTACACACTTGCCTCAAAAACTCGTTTTAGCAATCATTGAAAGCATTTAACAATTATCAATCATTCATACAAGCCATATAATCATGAAACATAACAAACAAGGAACACTCACCTAATTACGCAAAATAACGTGCAAAATATTCTTCCAGATATTACCCTCGGTCACCGAGAAAACCTAAGATTTAACGAGAAAGAATATTACAAGTCATATAGCAAAACAAGTAAGTGAAATCAAGGAATTCGGCTAATTACGAGTAAAGCGAGTAAAACGGATAAAGGTGACTTTAAAGTGAAAAGAGTCCATTAGGGCCAGTGGATGAAATAACTAGGGTTGATAAATTAAGTACAAAACTAACTCCAAAAAGGTTATTAAGTTTCCGACGGAAAATACCTAACTAGACCAATTTATAACCCAACTTGATAGACTAAGAAATATCGTTTTCGAATTTGTTCACGTGGTTCAAGATCAACTCATTTTCAAAGAAATATTATAGGCTAAACGTCTTCACTATAAAGCATGCGAAAGGAAGACAAAATACGTTAACTTCCACACTTAAAGCCTCGCTTAGAAATAATTCACTTGTATTCATAGGAAAGGCATAAAGAACATTTGGGTTTTCAAACGGAAAAGATATCATGTTTTCGAATGGTAAAATGGTCACATTAGTTGCCTTGCGGAAATATACAAATTTAACTAGAACTTAGCCCTCGAACCCTTAGTTGAAAGACCCAATGAAATTCTCAAGGAAATACACCCAATTTGATACAAAATACATTTCCAAAACCACTTTAACTCATTCAATTTCCAAGAAAATAAATGGACGGCATAACAAAAAACCAGAAAATGTAACTATAGCAAACCAGAAAATCAGGAAATGTAACTATATTAGCCCTACCAACAAAAACAGTTTTGGCCTCCTTATGCAGTAATGGCACAAAATATGCTACGCTTATCGGATGAGGGTGTAAGACCCACCATCTCGAAGCTAAAAGACAGGGCTACAACAATGTAGAAGGCCACTCAGTCCAAATCCTAGCACAACTAGGTAAAATATGCAGAATACCAAACCAGAACCGTAATTGCAGGTTTACAAATCGTACTATGCTGTAATTCATCTAACTCAGTCTATACAGGTCCAAATGCATTGATTCCAAAGGTATGCGGTAGCTAAGATATCAAGCTACATTTCATCAGAAGACACTAACATCCAAATCCAAAGCAATTCCAGTCAAAACAGACGATTACAAGCGCAGTTCGTATATTCTGATCAACCCAGAACAGCAACAGTAAAATCGACATATCTCACTCTACACTACTCTAAATGCCCTGAAATTTTAGAGGCACCTCAAACACATCAATACCTACAACTTTTAGGTTTTAATAAAAGGCCAATTCGGCCTCTAACCATATGATCCAAAACCGGACAGAAAAGGGGGTTAAGAAACCCTAACTTTCTCAAATTCCTTCCAAACTCAAAATTGGTTGCAATTATCAATCATATGCACCTACTAGAGCCATTACCCTACATTACCAACCATCATAAATAACCACAACATCATGATCACATTAAACCAGAAAATTCCTCAATAAAATAAAAACTTAACCAATTCATCCCAAACCAAGAAATAAACCACAATTTCCAACACTTTAGCCACCATTAGGCACAAATTAAGCATCATTAGGTGTAAGAGGGAGTGTAATCATCACTTACCTAGTAAACAAGAGATAGGGAGTTGTAGAACACCTTAGCTTCCTTAAAACTTCACCAAACAACTTACTAGCACCTAATGGAAGAAGTTTATGGAGTAGAAACTAGTTTAGGCAATTGTTTTAGGATGATTTGAGCTTGGTGGAAGCTAAAATGGTGAAGAGCTCTCTTCCTTTCTTCCTTAAGGTTGGTCGGCCAAAGAAGAGAAAGAAATGGTGATTTTGTGGTAAATTTTTGAGATATTTAACTTAAGGGAAAAAAAAGTCAAAAGATGAATAGTGTCCCAAAAAGTCCAACCAATGAAATAGTGACACTTGGCACTTCATTTAAAGCATTCCTATCCCTTTCTTTACCTCTCACATCAATCACTTCTCATTCTCTACTTATCTCTTAACACCCGATAAATTTCAACCAGTAACCAACACTTAACCTAATTGGCCGAATTTTTCCGAACTTTCGCACTAGTGGGGCCCACGTCCATTATATATCCGTAATTTTTCAAAAACTACCCAATTCTAGTAAAATCATCTAAAAACTAGAATTACTCATAAGATCCACCAAGAAAATTTTCCTAAGCCAGAACATGCAGAAATCATGCCTTGAAAGGGGAAAAACCCTAAGAAAATATTAGGGGAAATACGGGTTCTCACACTCTCCCCCCCTTAGGAAATTTCGTCCTCGAAATTTTTCTCACCTTCATTAGCACCAGGCGAGTCCGGAACTGGTCGGTTGTCTAACGCATATACTTTGGCCGGTACACTTGTTCGGTTCCCTCTTTCTTTTACCGGTTTCGATTTAGTTCCATCCAGTGACTGAGTACTATCCTCACGTGGATGTCTTCTCGGACAATTGCTCACTTGATGCTCACTGCTTCCACAGATCAAACATTTCCGCCCTTTCCGCCAACAAGCATCCTCGGTGTGATTTGCCTTTCCACAGTAACCGCAAATCAAGTGAGAGGTCATCTTTTGACTATCTTGAGAAATCTCCTTAGATCCGATTTGACTTCCTTTAGTAGACCTCTCATCTATCGCCCCTATTGTCCATGGCGGATAGGATAACTGGCTCATCTTTTGCACTTTAGAAGGCGTCATAGTTTCACTAAACTCTTCCAATCCACTGCCCGATGCACCCCTTTTTCGAGTTTGGGAGGCCTTTACTTGTGCCTTGGCACTCTCGATTCGTTGAGCCTTCTCAAGGGCCTCCGTAAAAGTATTCACTTGCGCTGCTGCCAACGCCTCTTGGATGTCCAAATTCAGTCCCTGTATAAACCGTCTTACTCTTCGTCGTTCAGTGGCTACCAGTTCAGAAGCAAACTTGGATAACCTAGTAAATTTTGTCTCATATTCGGCCACACTTAATGTTCCCTGGCGTAGCCCAATAAACTCCTCCTCCCTCCTTTCTTGGACTAAAGGTGGAAGATACTTCTCATTAAATTCTCTGGTAAAGTTCGCCCAGGTCCAAATAGTCTGCTCTCTTTCCCATTTTGCTCGAATTACATTCCACCATGCTCGGGCCGGTCCCTCAAATTGAAATACTGCAAAGTTCACTTGCCTTTGTTCGATGTAGTTTAAGGCTGTGAATATATTCACCATGGCCTCTACCCATTGCTCAGCAATATCCGGATCAGGCCCTCCAAGGAATTTCGGAAGATTAAACTTCTGAAACCTCTCTAGAGCCCGATCCTCGCCTATTTCAGGGTTCTGGGTTTGATTTACAGGCATTTGGCCTTGTTGGTCCACCAACCTTGTCAAAATGTTTGCCATTTGTTGAATTACCGTCGCCATTTGGTCCCCGGCCTCACCTCTATGTTCTTGTTCTTGTTCGGCTGACGTTTCCCTTTCCGCTCTTGGTTCTGGGGTCCGTTTAGTTCCACGGCCTCGACCACGTCCCTGACTACGTCTCCCGTCCATATTTTTTCCTTCCCTCTTTTTTTTTTTTTCCAAAAGGAATTTAATAAATAAAGGCGGTAAGATGACTAAAGCATCAAAAATCGAGGTACCAAGTACACACAAGGAACATATATACCTATAACACCCCACATATCGAGTGAATAGAGAATCAATTTCACAAGTACATATCAAGTCAGGAAAAATATTCATGTGCACAATTACAGCAATGGACGTCATATAATAAGAATACACGGGCGAATCAAACGAGGAGGTGATGTGTCGTCCCAGTCTCAGCTAAGGTAACCCCGTCCGGTCCCTCACGTCATTTTCTAATCAATCCAGATATCCGCCGACCTCTTATATTCATTCTAGTCGGACCAAGCCTGTTCATGGTCCCAAAATATAAAACTCATATACTTAACATCATCTCCACTCTGGAGTACTCGAGTACGAGAATCCGAGATAAGATAATTCACCTCTCGAGCTGGCCAGTCCCAAGAGTAAACCATCTACAATCGAAATTCCTACCAGACGTACCTATCTATGGTCCTCAGATACCATAAGAGAATTTAAAGCCTATAACATTCACCATTCATAGCTTATGCTCAAACGAGCACTTAGTCCATTATACCTATTCAACACTCAGTCCAGGCTCACTCCGCGCAGAGACCACGCGAAGCAGGCTCTGATACCAACTGTAACAGCCCCACCTCCCCCTAAGGTGAACCAAAGGGTTCGGCGGACCACCTGCCCAGCTCTCGCCGGGACTCAGTCAAGAAAAGACAATAAAACCCACAAAACAATCGAAATACCAAACTTAAACGTAAACTTATATACATATCCATCCCAAAAGCAATACAACTTATGTACAAAGGTTCTCCATTCTCCATACAACCAGCCCACCAAACATTGGGGCGAGAACCATAACAAAAGAATCAAAAGTACTAGAACGGCTAGTCTATTCGTAGCTTCCGACCTTGCACGTCTTCCCCTGCTAAGGAAAACAAAAAAACTAAAGGAATGAGCTGGAAAGCTCAGTGAGGTTCCGCACACATGGGTAACAAGAGAATCAATGCATTCAATACCTATAAACAACAATTCAAGTTACACGTACAAATAATTCGATAAACATATTCATGAAAAGGATAGGGCTCACAAGGAGCCATTCGTTCATTCGTTCGTTCATTCATTCTCCTTTCGTTCCCCTACCTTCAATCATTTTACAAATGCATTTTGTATAAGTAAAACCCCTCATTCATTCATTCGTTCATTCATTTCATTCACCCCGTCCCTGGCTTTTGGCCAGGCTCCACCAACCTACAAGGTAATACTCGAGTATACCGAAACGTTCACCCAAGTCCCTAATCGCCCGACCGAGTCCGCTTCTGGCTCGAGACGACCGGTAACAAGGGGCAATGGCCAGTTCAGCCCAAAGGCTTACATTCATGCACAAATAACATTTCAATCGTTCAATCATTGAAACTTTCACAATCATTTAGGCCGAGTGCGATAAAGTACACACTTGCCTCAAAAACTCGTTTTAGCAATCATTGAAAGCATTTAACAATTATCAATCATTCATACAAGCCATATAATCATGAAACCTAACAAACAAGGAACACTCACCTAATTACGCAAAATAACATGCAAAATATTCTTCCATATATTACCCTCGGTCACCGAGAAAACCTAAGATTTAACGAGAAAGAATATTACAAGTCATATAGCAAAACAAGTAAGTGAAATCAAGAAATTCGGCTAATTACGAGTAAAGCGAGTAAAACGGATAAAGGTGACTTTAAAGTGAAAAGAGTCCATTAGGGCCAGTGGATGAAATAACTAGGGTTGATAAATTAAGTACAAAACTAACTCCAAAAAGGTTATTAAGTTTCTGACGGAAAATACCTAACTAGACCAATTTATAACCCAACTTGATAGACTAAGAAATATCGTTTTCGAATTTGTACACGTGGTTCAAGATCAACTCATTTTCAAAGAAATATTATAGGCTAAACGTCTTCACTATAAAGCATGCGAAAGGAAGACAAAATACGTTAACTTCCACACTTAAAGCCTCGCTTAGAAATAATTCACTTGTATTCATAGGAAAGGCATAAAGAACATTTGGGTTTTCAAACGGAAAAGATATCATGTTTTCGAATGGTAAAATGGTCACATTAGTTGCCTTGCGGAAATATACAAATTTAACTAGAACTTAGCCCTCGAATCCTTAGTTGAAAGACCCAATGAAATTCTCAAGGAAATACACCCAATTTGATACAAAATACATTTCCAAAACCACTTTAACTCATTCAATTTCCAAGAAAATAAATGGACGGCATAACAACAAACCAGAAAATGTAACTATAGCAAACCAGAAAATCAGGAAATGTAACTATATTAGCCCTACCAACAAAAACAGTTTTGGCCTCCTTATGCGGTAATGGCACAAAATGCGCTACGCTTATCGGATGAGGGTGTAAGACCCACCATCTCGAAGCTAAAAGACAGGGCTACAACAATGTAGAAGGCCACTCAGTCCAAATCCTAGCACAACTAGTTCAAAAATGCAGAATACCAAACCAGAACCGTAATTGCAGGTTTACAAATCACACTATGCTGTAATTAGTCCAACTCAGTCTATACAGGTCCAAATGCAGTGATTCCAAAGGCATGCGGTAGCTAAGACATCAAGCTACATTTCATCAGAAGACACCAACATCCAAATCCAAAGCAATTCCAGTCAAAACAGACGATTACAATCGCAGTTCGCACATTCTGATCACCCAGAACAGCAACAGTAAAATCGACATATCTCACTCTACACTACTCCAAATGACCTAAAATTTTACAGGCACCTCAAAGACATTAATACCTACAACTTTCATGTTTTAAGCAAAGGCCAATTCGGCCTCTAACCATATGATCCAAAACCGGACAGAAAAGGGGTTATGAAACCCTAACTTTTCACATTTCAATCCAAACCCAAAATTGGTTGCCATTACCAATCATACACACTTACTAGAGTCATTCTAGGCCATTGCCAATCATCAAACAAGGCCACAACAACATGATCATATTAAACCAGAAAAATCACCAATAAATTGTAAACTTCACCATTTCATCCAAAAACAAGAATTAAATCACAAAATTCAACACTTTAGCTTCACTAAGCACAACTCAAGCTTCATTAAGTGTAGGGGAAAGTTCATATACCACTCACCTAGTAAACAAGAGAGGGAGAGTTGTAGGACACCTTAGCTTTTCCAAAAAACTTCACCAAATCACTCACTAGCACCAAATGGAGGGATTTTATGGAGTAGAAACTAGATCAAGCAAGTGTTTTGGAGGATTTGAGCTAGATAATTGCCAAACTTTGAAGAGGTTTTTCCTCCTTCTTTGCTAGAGAGAGAATCGGCCAAGAGGTTGAAGACAAGAATGAATTTTGTGTGATTTTTGAGATATTTAAGCAATTGGTCAAAAGTCAAGAAAATGAATAGTAAGTCATAAGCTATTTCCAATACAATGGTGACACTTGTCACCTCCATTAAATGCATTTCTATCCTTTTGTTTCCTCTCACATCAATCACATCTCATTCTCTACTTATCTCTTAACACCCGATAAATTTCAACCAGTATCCAACACTTAACCTAATTGGCCGAATTTTTCCGAACTTTCGCACTAGTGGGGCCCACGTCTATTATATATCCGTAATTTTTCAAAAACTACCCAATGCTAGTAAAATCATCTAAAAACTAGAATTACTCATAAGATCCACCAAGAAAATTTTCCTAAGCCAGAAAATGCAGAAATCATGCCTTGAAAGGGGAAAAACCCTAAGAAAATATTAGGGAAAATACGGGTTCTCACAAGATGATATAAGCACGGGGTCTATCAAACTGAGTTAGACGCGGGCACGTCTTACATGCATGAAGTCTTCTAGTTCGCATGGTTCAAAGTCAAGAAATTGTCCCAAAACATATTGAGGGACTTGAAAATAAAGATTGGAAGCGTGCTCATCTCATTGAAGTGGTGAAGGAGTCACATTTAATGCAGAATTTATGTTGATGTTTAAGTTTTGAGTCATTATGTTATTTTTCAATATTTTGGTGTTAATTTAGTCATTAATTATTAGTGAAATAATTAGCCAAGTTAAGCCTCAAGTTGGGCAGAAATAAGGTAATCTTTTCATGTTAGGTTTTGTGTTTTGATAGTCTTTCCAAAGTCGAATTAGGAAACGTGTAATATTTTCAAATTAAATTAGTTTTAGTAGTTTAGGTTTTAGCTATAAATAGGTTTCTTCTATTCTATTGTACAAAAAACTTTTTGAGAGATGAATTAATAAAAGTGAGTTATCTTCTTTTATGGAGTTTCTTGATGGAACGTGAGTTTCTTCTTGAACTGTATCAAGTATTTAGCTTGGATACTTGTGATGTTCAAGACAAGATGATTACTTCATCTTGTTCTTTCAAACCAATAACAAATCCACTAGGCTTCTAGAGATAGGTTCTCTTTAGGTCTAGCTAGATAGTTATTGTTCCATAACCTGGTCAAAATAGATCCTTCCATTGCCTGATCAACTTGGTTTTTCAAGACAAGTTCTTGTTGGGTCGAGTTCGTATCAGTTGGTATCAGAGTTTCGGTTCTCGATTCAGGTTAATATCCTTTTTCTTTTTTTTGTTTTTCTACCAAAACCCTAGCCGCCTTTTGATTTAAAAGAAAAAAATTTTTATTCTTATTTTCTTAATTTCATCGCTTGAGTCTAATATACCCCTTTGATTGATCGAGGTTGGAATTTCTTGGTGTGATTACGTTCTTGGAAACAGGTTTTTCAAGGGTTTAACTCCCATTAAATTTCTTTCAAGTGAAGTTGTAACCCTGTGTCGAGTCGTAAAATAAAAAAAAATTGGTATTGTTCATGTACTGTAGCGATACTATTTATCAATACTGTAGTGTTACTGTTCATCCGAATTTTAAAAAAAAATTAGATTGTATTTTAGTGTTTGTTTCTTCGTTTTTAGTATCCATCCATGGTTAAGTGGTAGAAGAGTCGTTAGGGTTTCCAATTCCTAGTCTACTTAGGATTAGTAAGTCTGTGACTTTCCTTTTCCCGTTGCGCGCAACTTCTGTTGAGCGCAAGTTTTTCCGTTGTGCGCAACTTTCCTTTCATTTCATATCTTTTATTGTCACTTACTTATCTTGAATTTTTGATTGATTGATTTAATGGTTGAGTCCTGATTTTTATCCTATTGCTTCATTCAACTTATTGCATGTTGATTTTCATAGTGCATTATGCTAGTGTGACCAACTAATGAAGTGTGTGCTATATAATTGGTGGACAATAGAGAGTTTTGTGCAAAAAGAATTATGTGAGAAGAGGTGTTAAGTTTCATAGTGCATTATGCTAGTGTGACCAACTAGTGAGGCGTGTTCTATATAATGGTGGATAAGAGAGAGTTTTGGTGATTTAGAGACAATTAGATAGGTATTGCTTCTTGTGTTGCCACTTGTCAATCATCTATGAAAAGCTTGACCAAGACCAAGACTTATTCTTATCATTCAAGCTTCCATTTCACCACCATTTTTTCTTCTTTTTCCCTTAGCATGGCTGAAATTTTGAGGGAGAAAAGGGAGAGAAAACTCAATTCCTAGCCTTGATTTCTTGTCTAATTAGTGAGCAAACAAGAGAGAAAACCTAATCTACTCCATCAATCCTTGAGTCAAGCTTGGAAGGAAGCCCCTGGTAGAGTTCTTGGAGGAAGGAAATATTTGCAACCTTCTTGATTTGCTTTCCATACTACGGTTTGGAGCTAAGGGGGTAAAATTGGCTAGGAAACCTATCTTTCTTCCCTTATCTTTGAGTTTAATTGATGTATGATGTTATAGAAGCTAAAGGAAGGACTTTTATGGAGGATTTTATGTCTTCTCAAGTTATATTGTAAATTTTCAGTTTTGGTGCATAAAGTATATAGCCTAGATTAGAGTTTGTATATGTGAAATTTTGATGGATTTCTTGCCAAGAGTAGGTACCATACACCTCATAACATGTTAGCTTTGATCGATAGTGTATTTGCCATGGAAATAGGGTTGAAAGTTGGAGGTTTAAATAGAGAAACTTGGGGACAAGTTGTTGCAAATTCTTCTTTAGTTGGCCAAGAGAGAGGGAGAGTTGAGTTGTAAGTTTAGGGTGATTTTGACATACTTTTTCTCAAAATACTTGATAATACTTTGATCTTCACATGCATGTTGGTTTTGAATCAAAACAAAGAAGTTTAAGAAAAGGAAAATGATTTTTGCCCCAAAACATTTTATAATTGGAAATTTCACCTTTGAACCCCCAAGACTCTTGTTACGTTTTCTTCAAAATTCTTGTCTATAATCAACATATTTTTTCTCCATATTATGCTCGAGGCATTGAGCTATGATATGCGTGATTTTCCTCTTGATTTGAACAAGAAAACTTTGTGTATGTGTGGTGTCTTAGTGGACGGTTGATGGACTCTTGCTACACTATGTATGCTCGTAGGATTTGGGAGTGGCCAGGAGGCAGAACCGATGCTTGAAATGGATAGATCTTGATAAGTTGGTGAGTGTTCCAAATGCATGGTAGAACTTGCTACTTGGTTGAAGTGTTCTCTTGATGAGATTGATAAATGCTTGAAATGAGATGGTTGATTAATTGAATGCTATTGAAATGCTGAGCTTTTGAATTGCTTTTGGCTGGGCGAGTGTGTATTTTATCGCACTTGCCCTGACTTGACTAAAGTACTGTGCACTATTTACAAGTGAAATGACATTCATGTGCATGACTTGGGATATGATATCCTATCGAATATACTGAGTGCTTGGGATCCCAAACCCCATTGGCTAGTTAGTCGAATCAAGTCAGCAAGGGCTTGGTCGAGTAGATTGACAAACCATGGGTAGTTTTCACTATTTACCGCATTGGTTTTGGTATACTCGAGTATTACCCCTCCTATTGTTTTATATTTGGAGTGTAGGCCCGGTAAGGGGTGATCGGTGGATGGAGACTAGAGTGAAGTGGTGATTTACTGGATATTGTTACTGTATTCCATGGTTGATGAAGTGTCGACGGATCCAAGATGAGCAGTCACTGAATTGGTTCGTGCAAGCGACATTGTCTCCTTATACTTGAAAGTGCTAGTTGTTTATTTGCAATGCTAATGACTTATCTTGTTGGTGTACATTCTTCACTTTGGGATTGTGATACGTGTGATTTGCCATCTTGCCACTTTGACTGCATGTTTTCTTGGAACCTTATTGGGGAAAAGCTTACCCCATTAGCTTGTTTTCCTTACAGGGATTGAGAATGTGGGAGTGGGAGTCGGAGAAGGTAAAGCTTTTGTCTAAGTTTGGTTAAATGTCTTAGTGAGCACTTCTTAGCTCTTTATCAGGATTTTGGTTTTGTTTTGTAAGCTTGAATCTCTTGATGTATTTAGAGTTTGAATGGATAGTTGATGCTAATGTGTATATATTGAAATTTGGAAATTGCTCTTGTTATTGAGGTTATTGTTACTGCTTTTGAGGTACGTGAGTGAGTCCTGGCAAGAGCCAAGCAGGCAACCCGCCAAACCCTAGGGTACACTCTAGGGGGAGGTGGGGTCCTTACAGAGGTTGCCTCACATTTCAGGTTACATTTCAACTTTTGAGAGTTGAAACCGAACTTTGAACAAGTTCCATGAGGCATGGTCTATGTTTCCGTAGACATGGTCTATGTTTCCAACTTTTCTTCATGTTTTACATTAATTTCATGTCGAAATCATTTCATCACTTCAACTTCATTTGATCGAAAACGATCATCCAAGTGCCAAAACCTATAAAAAAAAACACCTTACATTTTGCACATTAACTCCCTCAAATGTATGTTTTGGTTAAAATAATAACTTGTACAAACATTTGCTAAAAGGAGCCAAATTTCATCCTTTTAACCTAAAATATACCAAAAGTAAAGTAATAAGCATACTAAAAACATACAAAATAAACTCTTATGAGTAGGCACATGAAAGTAGTGATACACTTGGATGGATTTGTTGCTCATTTCCTTTATCTCAATGAACTATCACCAGTAATTTCACCATAAAAATAGGGAAACCTAGTGTTGGTAATAATCAATTCATTGATGAAAGCAAGTCTTGATTACCTTTGGAAATGATATCCCTAACAAGACAAGAGTGATTAGTGAGAATGAAGCCTAATATTGATTTATTAGTGGAATATAGACCCTAGGATGTGACAGCCCCACCTCCCCCCAAGGCGAACCAGAGGGTTCCGCGGGCCGCCTGCCCAGCTCTCGCTGGGACTCAGTCGTTCACTACATTCCTCAAACAGATTACAAGATAAAACTCAAATATTACATCAAATTCTCCAATAAATAATTACATATCAAAAGCGAAGCGTCCATGCTTCCGCTGCGCCACTCTGATCCATGATCCAACTATTATACAAGAGGAAGTCCAAAACAATAAAATCACAACAAGCCTTCCTTCGCCACGAGCCCTGTGGAGGGGAATAAAATATTTTTGGGGTGAGCTAGAAGCTCAGCGAGTAACCAGTAAAATCAGTAATCAAATCGGTTTAACAATAGTTCATTTCAATGATGTCATAAATGAATGATGTCATAAATCAAATGATAAGTCCAGAAACAATTACAACTTTTACAATACATTAAATATGGAGTATCAATAATTCAAGAAACATTTACAATGGAAAGCGATAGTAACATTCATGAAAAGGATATGGCTCACAGGGAGCAATTCATTTCATCATTCATTCGTTCTCCTGACATTTCCCCTTATTCCTCCAATTGATTGAAAAATTGCATTTTTAGAAATAAAACCCTAATTCTTTTGTTCATTTTGTTCACCCCCTCCTGGAAATTGGCCAGGCTCCACCAGACTTCAAGGTAATACTCGAGTATACCGAACGTTCACCCAAGTCCCTAATCGCCCGACCGAGTCCGCTTCTGGCTCGAGACGACCGGTAACAAGGGGCAATGGCCAGTTCAGCCCAAAAGGCTTACATTCATGCGCAACTAGCATTTAATCATTAATCATTGAAAATTTCACATTTATTTAGGTCGAGTACGATAAAGTACACACTCGCCTAGAAAACTCGTTTTAACAATCATTGAAAGCACTTAACACATTATCAATCAATAATAACAAGCCAATAAGTCAAGGAATACAGCAAACAAGGAACACTCATATGCAAGCACGCATGATATGCAAGAAAACAGTTCCAAAGTACCTTTGGAAACAGTTTAAAGGTAAATATGCAAGAAAACGGTTCAAAAGTAACTTTGGAAACAGTTCAAAAGTAAATAATGCAGGAAACAGTTCATAAATAACTTTAGAAATAGTTTGAGGTCACTCACCTCCATGGCTCAGAAACCATCCATCATATATCATTGCCTTGCTCAAATCCAAGCCTTAGATCGTAAACTCAATGCAATCAAGTCCTTTAAAAGTTCGGACAGCACTTCCCCTAAATTTGCTAACTTTTCCAGCCATCATGGCTTCATTATTTCCTCAGCCAGTCCCAAAGGTACACACACAACAACAAGTTCATCCAATAGCCATTCAGCAAGCTCCAAGTAGTACTAGTACAAGTCAAGCTAGGGAAAAGTTCGGAAATGAAAGTTAAGCTCAAAACCAGAAAAACAGTTTTTGACATCATTTTCCGGTAATGGCACCAAAGGTACTACGATTGTCGGATAAAGGTGCAAGACCCACCGTTTCGAAGCTAAGAGATAGGGCTACAATATTTCAGAAGGTCACTCAACCCAGTTTCGAGTGTAACCAGGTCAAAAAAGCAAGATACTACACCAGAATCACAAAAACAGATTCACAGAACGCACTCTAGCGGAAACATCATAAAGCAGGCTATCCAAGTCCAAATCCAGAAATTCCAAAACCAGATGAAAGCTAAGAAACAGGTCTACATTTCATCAGAAGACCTTAACAACCAATTTGGAAGCATTCCTGACCAAAACAACCAATTACAGAAGCAATTCTTACATTCGGGTAAAACCAGGACAGCAAGGGTAATTTCGACTTTTCTCATTCTACACTACTTCGATTGACCTGAAATTTTGTAGGCACCTCTAAAATGTCATTCCATACAACTTTCATGTTTTAATCCAAGGCCAATTCGGCCTCTAACTAGGAGATATAAATTCAGGCAGAATGTTATTCACAAAAACCCTAACTTGTCAATTTTTCTTCCAAACCAGAAATTGGTTGCAATCATCCACTTTTTCCACCTTCTAGAATCATTATATACCATTTCCAATCATCATAGATAGTCACACAATCATGTTCATATTAAAACAGAAAAATCCCCAAAAATAATAAAACTTCATCACCTCAACCACAAATCAAGAAATAATCCATAATATTGCATCTCATACCACCACTAATCATGATTTAAGCATCAATTAAGGGAAGAGGGTGGTTCTTCACAACTCACCTTAGCAATACAAGAGATAGAGCAACTAGCCACCTTAGCTTTCCAAACAACTTCACAACCAAGCTCAACTCCACCAAACTAAGAGGTTTTATGGAGTAATTGGAAGATTAATCGGTTTAATTGAAAGATTGGGCAAGATTGGAGACTAGAAAATTGAGAGCTTTTCTTCCCTTTTTTGAGCAAGAGAATTCGGCCAAGAAGCTTGCAAAATGAAGAGATTTTTGGCCAATTTTAATTAAATGGTAAAGTTATGAATAGTAGTCAAACTCAAGACTAAATCTTATGGTGACACTTGTCACCTTTAGGTTTAAAACTTATTTTTTTGTCTCTCCAATACAAATATCTTAACACCTTGTAAAATAATATCACTTAATACAAAATTCCAACAAGTTGTCAAAAATATTATGCATGTACCGCACTTGCAGGTCCCACGTTCAAAATACGCTCTTAATTTCTCAAAAACTAACCGATACTAGAAAAATCATTTTAAAACTATCTTTGCTCATAAACTTTATCTGGGGAATTTTTCTAATAAAAAAAATGTAGAAAAGGCGGGTGATTAAATAAAATAAACCCTAGAAATTTCTTTCAGGGCGTCACATAGGACACTTATGTTTAGTTGAGTTTCTCTATTCTCATTCGTTTTCAGTCATTGTTATAATATTGTTTTAGCTTTACTTTTCTTACATTTCTTATTAGTTTAGATAATAGAGTGAGTTAGAACCTTAGTTGATGTGAGCACGGAGTCTCAAGTGTCAAGTAACTTGCTCATTAAAGGGGTTGCTCGAAGTTGTTTGGAAGAAGGAGATTAAGGACTGAACTTTCCAGCTTAATCATTATTTGTTTCTAGTTCATGATTAATTTTATTTCTAGTTATGGCCAAATATAGCTTAGTCCACAATTAATCATCAATTGGATTGAATTAGAGTTAATAAAGTGGTCCAGCTCTTAAGCTTGGAACCATTCCTTTAGTTAGGGTTATGGGCCAGGTTTCAAGGTCCATTAGTTGTGTTAGGGAATTATGGTGTAAGACACATAAAAACATCATTTCTCTCTGGAATAATCAGAATTTGAGAACATTGTTCTTGAGAGAACCCTCTCTTTGGCTCTATGAGCTTTTCTTGAACATTTGGAATCATCTAGTGTTCAATTTCGAATTATCAATCAAGAATATCATCCTTGATTTTAGCGCCTTTTAATAAATTTGTTCACTAGTTCATTTGATTGTGGGTCAAGAAGGTTCGCAATCACGGGGATTAAAGGGGTCCTGTGAGAACTCGAGAAAATCATGTGTGTGCTTTGCATTTATTTTATTCTATTTACCTTGAGATTAGAAATATTACATATAATGAGTAAGTGGTTAAATTAAATGCCTAATTGAATTCTTATAAAAATTGAGAATTTAAAAATATCCTGATTTAATTAAGAATAACGGTGTAAAGGGAAGAAAGTGTGAGAGCTTGAAAATTTTATTCCTTATTTAAAATTTAATACATGTTCCATTTTCTTTTATTTATTACCATACATGTTTAAGGGGGGAAGTATGTGAAAGCCCTAGAAAATTTTTATGTAAACCATGCATGTATTATTTCCATTTTTGCCATTAGAATTATTATAATACCAATTCATAGATTAATTAAACATTTAATTTTAAAACTTATAAAACAAACTGTACGAACCAAATAAAAACATGGTGTATATCGTAATTGGTATGAATTAAACATATTTTAGTGCTAAGCTACTTGTTTAGTTAATTTCTTAAAAATTAAATGTGTGAGAATTTATGAGATTAAGGAGATACAAAAGAAAATCAAGAATTTATAAATATTTTGGGGTGGTGTAAATATATATAACAAAAGTTAGGAGTTCATGCTTGGGCTCAAGAAGTTTCAGGCCTTGGAGTGCAATTAATCTATAATTAAATGACCTAACTACCCATTCTTCCTAGCTAAATCTACCATGCGGCCAGCTAGTATCAGATTTAGAGACGAGTGAGTGGAGAAGCTTTGGAATTGTCGTCCACCGAGAGTGAGGAAGCTGTGAGTGATCACCGAGAGAAAGAAAATATTTCTGGTTCCTCTTGTCCAGCTTGCAACCGAGAGAGAGAGAGTGAGGGAGAGAGTGCTAGCTTCATCCCTTCAGCTTGCAACCTCTTAACCGTGAGCCAAAGTGAGTGAGTGGGAGAGAAATCTTGTTAGCTGCATCATCCACCAGTCTTAACCGAGAGTGAAAGTGACGTAAGGAAGGAGAAGGAGAGAGTTGGAGCAGAAACTTTGAGGAGCCGCAGCAGAAAGCTAAGAGTAACCTGCAATTACCGAATTCTAAAGGAAAGAGGAACTCATTTCTGGCCTCTTTCAACCGTGAGAACCAGCCACAAAGAAAGAAGGAATATGCAGTCTACCGAGTTAAGGATGGGAGAGTGAAGCCAGAATTTTATTTTCTTAACTTAGGCCATAAGAACCAGAGGTAAACTACTGTCCTCCTCTTCCAGTTCTTCCACGTTTAGTTTGTAGTCTTTTAGATTGTGTTGGAACCAAGTAAAAGAAACTTTCTGGAAAACAAAGGTTATCAAAGCTGGAACGTTAGTTTGAAGCTGCTATGTGATACTTGATGAGCTAATCTGCAATTTTCCAGTTGTATCTTCTGTTGCATGTCTCACATACATTTTCTGGTCACATATCTTAACATGCATATCACCTTTGAGAGGTTAAAAGCAAGGAAAAGATGAATTAAAAGCAGGAACATTGTTGGAAATTTTAATGAGGACCGTAGGAAGAAAACTTGCTGGAATTTTCCAGCTCTATCCGAGAGAAGGAAATGAAGAGGTTTCTAGCTGTCCTCATGAATTATGGCCTTGAATCTCTATGTTAAACTGTAGTATATGATGTATAATAGTGGTCTGAACATGCATGGAAGATTTGAGCAAGAACTGAAGTGATTATTGGAGAGAAAATAGTGTTGAGTGATTGCTGCAACAATTCTGGAAAAAAAAAAAATGCAGAAGGAAGAAGATTGTGAGCTGAACCAGTATTGTTCTGATTTCCCTTGGCTATAAACTTGTATTCCTGCTGATGGTACTCTGTAGTTTGATAACCAACCTTGCATGTGGGATTTAATGAACAAAACTGAAAGATTAGGGAGGAAAAACTATGAACTGCGTTGTTAATTGCTTCACAGCTGAGTGAGTGAAGCAGGATGGGCTTCTGTCCGGCCATTTTTGACTATGAAAATGTGAGAACTGGATGCGGGTGTCTTCACAAGAAATGTAGGTCTATATTTTAGCTTCGAAACGCTATAAAGTTCGCCTCAATCCGATAAGCATAGCTCAAGTTATGATTGAAATACCAGAGGATGGCAAAGCTGCCTTCCTCGTTGCCTTTCCTTTTGTTTCGCATGCATGCAGCTTTGATCATGGCCGTGAGGAAACCGACTTTTAACTAACGTTCCTTATAATTTCCAATCTTGTAAGCTTTCATAAATGATAGTTACGATTGTGCTGAGATTTAATCGCTATACCTAGTTCCACGAGTAGAGTTAGACTAAGGCAATTGAGTGAAAAGTCACGATGGTTATATACGTAAAGTGGCTTCTAATTATTTAATATTGGTTTCACGAATATTTTTAAAGGCTATTAAATTGAGGGACTGGTATAGTGGAATAAAACTTAATTTCCAAATAACTTAGAGTCTAATTAATTAAAAGGGACAAAAGCTATATAAATAAACTATCAATTGCTGGAAAATTTTATCTTAGCTAATGACACATTTATGGGGACTTTTGGTGGAATAATTTATTGGAATTAAGCGTTATTTGCTTTGGTATATGCTGGTATGAATGTCATACCTAACTGTATGATGGTTTGAATAAGAGTCTTATGGTTTTAAAAGAGAAAAAGGAGTTTTTCACAAGTGAAAAATGAGTTTCCAGATTTTCGGATTTCTCTGACCAGTCTCAGTAAAATGCTTATATCTTGGTGTAGGAAAATCCGATTGAGGTGCCGTCAGTGGCATTTGAAACTAGAGTCATGGGCCTTTGTTTTGTAGAAATTTCATATTTTTCCTCTATGTGTACTGCTGTCCGTGATTCCTCAAAGTAGGCTGTCCTGTTTGAATGTCCTGTTTCCTCAGGAAACTGAATTCTTGACTTGGATCGAATATTTGGCCTATTTGTGATTTGAATCTCTGAAAAGTGTCTTCTGGGATGTGATAGTATTAAAAATCTATTCTACAACAGTATAACTTTCATAATTGTTTGATTTGTGGAACATGAACTAAAGCAATTTTTTAAGGAAAATATTTTCCAGCATGACCGAACTGGTTGGGACTTTTGGTGAGTTTATTTGCTGGATTTGTGTATTATTTACTTTAGCTTGGTTTGGACAGATTATAATCTATATGTATAGTGATTCTAGCAAGTAAAAGTGGAAAGTTTAATGGATATTTTAGATTCTTGGAATCATTTGGATCTCAAGTTGGTTGTAGTTTTTGTTCTTGTTTTGAATGAATTGGTATTTGAAAGTGTGTATTGGTTGTCAAGAGCTAATGATTGATGAAGCTCTTGACCATTTGAGTAGTTTTGCAATAATTTAATTTTTGGTGAATTTGTTCAAGAGGTTGGTTGAAGTGTATTTGGAAGGTCCATGGGGTATGATTGGGATTGCTTTAGTACCTTGGACTTCCTTTGTTGAATTTTAATTATACTGGATTTGGTTGAGACCTAGGGCTAATGATTGATGAAGCTCTAGTGAAATTGATATTTGGTTTGTAATGTTTCTATCTTGGTGACTCGGGAATCCATTGTGCAAATGAGCTGAATTTGTGAAGACCGTTTTGATTATTCTTGATCTTGAATATTTTCAAAATCAAATTTTGTGGAAATATTCTGCCTTAATATCAAGTGATAGAATTGAGTTTAGTATATTATTAAAACTTAGTTATTTGGACTTTTAAAACCTTGCCGACTAGTTAATTCCTTTATTTTGCTTAAGCTAGTTTATTATCTTTAGGGAGTAATCGTATTTAACCTTCTAAATCTTAAGCTCTCCTAAAACTATCCTTGACTAGACGTTTTAAAGGAAATTTGTTAAAAACATTAGATTTGAATAATTTCAAATAAAAGACAAAGAAAACTTGTTTGAATTAATTTGGTTCTAGTTTACCCTCTAGAAGGGAAATACCTTTAAAGAAACCATACGAGATATTTTATTTCTTTACTAGCCTTAATTCCAAGGGAATGATTGAGTTGTTTTGAGAAATTAAATTAGTTTTATACAGGATAACCTTTTATATTCAAAACAAGAGTTTGTTTAGTAAAACTTATAGTTTTAAAACTTGGATTTCTAGGGTGTAACGAGGACGTGGACTTCGATTCCCAGCTTGACTTTTGAGCTTCACTTTTGGTGAGTGTCCCTGCCTGTTTTATGACTATTTGGTTAAAGTGCTTTATCGACTCGTTGTGTGATAATTGCCAAAAATGATTGCTGATCCATCGAAGTGAGCAGTGTGAACTTTA
This sequence comes from Coffea eugenioides, assembly GCF_003713205.1. Classification (NCBI taxonomy): domain Eukaryota; kingdom Viridiplantae; phylum Streptophyta; class Magnoliopsida; order Gentianales; family Rubiaceae; genus Coffea; species Coffea eugenioides. The sequence continues at coordinate 26,851,052 of NC_040037.1, forward strand.
TCACACTAGCCTTTCGAGTGGTGACTTGCTTGAAGTGTTTTTCGTGAATATCTTGCTTGCGTTTGCTAAGTGCCAAATTACTAGGCAGGGGAGTGTACCACACCATAAGGGTGGGAGGGCCTCTTATCCTGTCCTGGTAATCAAGTGTTGGACGTAAAGTCATTGGGTGAATCCCTCGATCAGTCTATAACAATCAAGTGCTGGACGTAAAGTCGTTGGGTGAATCCCTCGACCAGTCTATAAATATAAGTGTTGGACGTAATGTCGTTGGGTGAATCCCTCGACCAGTCTATAAATATAAGTGTTGGACGTAATGTCGTTGGGTGAATCCCTCGACCAGTCTAAGGTATACTTGAGTATTATTGCTTCCCTATTTATTTACTTCAGTCGAATCAATACGTGTTAATTGTTTCGAGTGATTGCCTGATTTTGGGGCACCACTGAGTTTTAGCTCACCCCACGTTTATTTGTTTTCCTTGACAGGTCTTGAGGTTTGAGAAATCTGAGCTGCTTATATCTTCTTAAGAATGTATCTACTTCGTTTTGTGACTTGTAATGTATTTGAATTAAACGATATAGTTTTGTTTTGGGATTGAAGCTGGAGATGTGTAAACCCTGATTATAATATTTGGCTTGTATGTGTATATATACTCGGGCTGTATGAAATTTCATGTTTTGGAAACTGTAAGACCTTACTTCTTGAATGTTACGCGTGAGGTGTTTAGGAGCCGCCGATTGGCTAACTTCGGTTGCTGTTATCTTTGAAGTTAATGTGTTTTAGTATTCAAGCCGCTTAAAAGTTGGCATGGTCGGATGGCGGATTGTGTTTTGGTTTAAGTTATACGTGGATATTTGGTCGGTTTGCTTGCGTGAGTCCTGGCGAGAGCTAGGCAGGCGACCCACCAACCTTCTGGTTCGCCTTTGGGGGAAGTGGGGTCGCCACAGGTGGTATCAGAGCTCTTATCGAGCTCAAACTGGGAAAAGGTTCTCGGACCGTGGGGAAAGGCCTATTAAGTGTTGAACTAAGTACTATTGCTAAAGGAATTAGATATGTATGTTGGGTAGGAATCTCAAATATAGGTGATTCATGCTTGGGACTGGCCAGCTTGAGTTGTGAATTATCCTATTGTCGGATTCTTGTACCCGAATACCATATATTTCATTCAATGGTGTGTTTGCAAATTGGGAAGAATTTAGTATATTGCATTACGATGTTACTAGAGATTAAATCCAGAAAAGTAGAACTGAAAGTAACAAGTTTAGCTTTTGAAAGTTAAAAGGTGAAGAGCCAATAGTGAGATCTTGAAGATTAGTGCAAATCTCATATTTTCTTTAAGATGAATAATTCTATTGGTCGTTCAAAGGTAAAGGGAATATATGCCATCTCTTACCCAAAATATTGGTTTAGACCTAGAATTTGAGTGAAATAGCAGTTAAATAAGAACTATGCAGTTGTGAACGGTTTTAAACCCGGAGGAGAGATAAGTTTGATAAATTTGTCACGTGATAAGTATACCATCCTTTGCAAATAGTTAAAGGTGAGCTCTCGATGACATTGTGGTCTTTGAATTTTATTGAAGGATTATTCGGGGCTAATATCCAATGGGATAAAGATACCTAGTTGTTAGGTTATTAGAAAACTTGATGAATGAAATGTTTGAGTTCATTTAGAATACTTAAGAGCCATAGATGTACTTAAGTAATGATCATATTATTTGATTTGATATTAGACGTAGTAGATCTACAATTTACTAAGGAAATTTGATTAGTGTTACTACGAGAGGGTCTAGTGGGATTGTCCAGGACTAAACTAATGAAGGTTAAGTTGAATCTAAACTAAGGGTTAGGCTAATAGCTATGTGGTTATAATAATTTGTGTATTGTTGTATTGTTTCCTTTCATGCTTATAAAGATTGAAGTTTGAGTCATGTATGAAAATATTGAATGTATTCGTGAATTATCTAGCTTTTGAAGTTGTATGAATTTGGTATGCAATGTGACTTATAATGTGAGTATATAATTTGATGATTACGTGTTTAATTTTTGTAACGCTGTAATATTGATTAGTCCCGAGAATTAAATAATTCCTAACCTGAGTGAATTTTAGTGACCAAAGTGGTGTATAGAACTATGAGAAAAAAAAATAATACTAATAATAATAATAATAACGAAATAAACTGAACTTTTGTGAATAAAGGAAGGAATTTCAAGGATTTACCAACTCTATTACAGATAGAAATCAATAGGATGGGATGTTGGAGTCGGAACTTTGCCATGTTTGGATATTGAATGCACTTAAAAAGAGATTTGTTTGATTTCTGATTAGAGTGTATTTGAGCTTGATATATGTTGTAATTGACTTTGTTCCGTGATGTAGTTAAATTGATCATGAGTTTGCTGGGTATTAATGATATATATGGAGTGAAATTAACCGAAATCGTATGTATGCATAATTGGTTAATCCTTATTTTAAATCAACCCGTTGTATGAAATATAGAGCCTAGGGAGTGATAACGTCAGAGTGATAATGCTATCTTACGTGAAAATTTTTAATTGAGTATGACGTGCAGATAAATTGTAAATTTAAGTAGTTGAACTTTTATATACTCTGGGAAGCAGTCGATTCGACACTTAAATTACGGGGAAAACACTAAGACCAAATTCCTTTAGTTAAGGCTTCGTGGCAAACATGAATGATTAGACGAAGTGATGTGGAAATGGAAGATAAAATACGGAAAGAATACCCTTTATTTTAATTGCTTTGCTATTAGAACTATTATAACAAATCAATGGTTTAAGTAAGTGCCTAATTGAATATAATATATATATATATACATACCCCGACCTATCTCTTGAGAAAGTAAGAATTATGAGGACAAAATTCATTTTAAGGAGGGGAGGATGTGAGAACCCTGAAAATGCGTATAAATAATATTTCGTATATCATTTGCACTTCTTTATTCTTTAATAATTCCTAGTACTATTTTTACTTGGTTGCAATTAAGTACGTAAAGACACGTTTATGCGAAATTTATATAATTTTTCTAAGTTATGAATTCCTTGGTTTCGCTAAACTAAGTTAAGATTTTTAGAGCTAGATTAAATCTTTTTCGTATTCACATAAAACGTTAGGTTTATATATATTGGTCAAACTTGATTTTAATAAGTTTAATTAATCAAACAAGAATGTTAAGCGTTAAAGGAAGCTTAATATTAATTTGTAAACAATAAATTCTAGATCAAAATAATACAAATACTCTAACCATATTTAGGACATAAAATTTCGACAACCAAAGTGTTGCATGATTAGCGATTCAATTAGGCGTTCAAATCACTTTTGGGGACAATTTTTGGGGCTAAGTTTAAACCAAGGACTTAAGTGGCTAATTGGAGAGGTAGTGAAAAAATATAAAATACCCTCACAGCTTCACAACATCACCCACGGCCATGACCATTTTCTGCAAAGCCAAACAGCTCCCCGGACACCATGATCACAAGCCACCCAATTCGGCCAACCACAACCTTCACCACTGCCGTACACAAGCTCTGCTAAACACTCAACCTCCTCACCTAAATACCGCAGCAGCACCATCCTTCACAACCCCATTCTGTCTTGGATCAACGACACAAGAGTGAGGGAGAGACTTACCTCGTGAGTATCGACCGAGAGTGAGTGAGAAGCCGAGCTGCAACCTCTTCCATTGCTGTTCGTGAGCCAAAAGAAAGAAAGGGGAAAGCTAGTGGAAGTCGTAGGAGTTGCTGACCATCATCATCTTCGACCAACAACTACCAGCTGCAACCAGATTCTGCTGCGTGAGTGAGAGCCGAGAGGAAGGAACTTTTCAAATTTTCTGTCCGAGAATTGAGTAGCTGTGAGGTGATTTCTGAGCTCCATTTAAATTGGTTATAAGGTTGATTAAGCTTTGCAGTGGTCGAGTGAGCAGGGATTAGCTAGGAAAATTTTAATGGACTTAAAATCTGGTCACCTTTAATCTACCGTGGATGATCGACTAAGTTCTGGAAAATCCTGGCTGAAAGATGTTGTTATTGGAATCGATTTCTAAACTAAAAATGTTAATCAGAGGCTAAGCTGTTGCATGTTGAACTTGAGCATCCAACTCCACGGATAATCCAAAGTAAAACTAGAATCCAAACTACTGGAATTTGTTTTTTGATTATGCAGACTGCCGAGGATTGATTTGGCAATGCAGCTTCACTTGGCTCCAATTTGTTGCTCTGGAACTTGTAGTTATGATTATCTAATAGGGGATGAAGTTATTTATCGATTTGCATGTTGACTGGGTGCGAATAGATGATGAAATAAAATTTGGGAAATTTCTGGTTTAAGGAAAACAGAATGTTCGTGGGCTGAATTTGATAATGCAACTTTAATCTGCTAAACTGTCATAAACCGAGCTTGTGTTGGGAATTAATGAACTAATTATTAGCTAATGAAACTGTTTACCACTTTGCATGTCCATGTTAGATCCCCGGATAATGAATTTAGGAAGAAAGAAATTCTGTTTTGAGGAGAATGATTCTGCCGAGAATAATTTGGAAATGATTTGTTTAACTTACTCAATCGTGATAAGCTGTGGTTATAACCCTGAGTTTTCAAGTGTAGATAAAATGCCTAAGGGCCTGCATGTTGAGTTGCAGGAGTGGATAATGAAATTGGGAACTTGGGAAAAAATTCTGGTTTAAGTGAATTGGGAATTCGTATGACCTGAAATTTCCGAGACCTGGAATTGGACTTTTAGTTCTCAATCTGTGATTATGGGGCTTTTACGAGTTAATGTATATGATTAACTAGTTAACAACATGTTAATTGAAGTTTGCATAAGGTTTTGTAGCTTGACTAACCAGGAAAATAAAAATGAAGGCAGAAAAATTGTTTCATGAACTATCATCCGAGCTTAGTTGATATAAATTCTGGATTTGTGATTAGATGAGTACAATTGTGGTATGAACTTGGATTTGATTTGGAAACCTCTACTAGCTAGCTACGTGTTTTCTAGTCCTAATAGAGTACCAAATTCTGTTTTTAACCAAAGAAAATTCTGTTTTGGAACCCTTGTTATTGCTGGAATTTCTTTGTGAATTGCCGTTAACTTGAACCTGGAAATTTTGAAGTTTATGACAGTGGTTTAACTTCAACTAATGAACGGAAATTGTGCATCGTTTAGCTAAGTGATTGCATGAGGAAGTGAGGATTTAATAGCCTACTTCACCTGAGTAAATAAAGTGAAAACAGAAAATTCTTTTATACAAGATTCATCCGTGGCTTGCTAGATAGAGTCTTGAATTGTTTTGGGGATGTTAGGAATTCGAAATGCATGACTAAATGCACAAGTAGCCTGTAAATCTGTTTGGCAATAAATCATTGGATATCTTGGGAATCCAATTTTTGAAAATAAGTAAAGTGTAGCTTTGGATAAGCTGGAAAATTTTCCAGCCTTGGTCATGATTGATAAAGAATTATGGATGGAATTTCTTGGCTTTGGACCAAATACTTGAGTAGGAGGCTGCTGCAAATGTGGTCTTTGGTTTTAAATAACTGTTAGTAGATTTAAATACTTGAAATATTAGCTTGGTTGTCACATGAATTACTGGTTGGGTGCTAGGGGCTAACGATTGATGAAGCCCTTGGCCATTTAAATGATTTTATAAAGTATTACTGGATGATGGAAGTTAGATTGCTAGAATGTCTTTGGGACTTCACTTTTATTTGACTTGCTTATATTGGGTTTGCTGAAACCAAGTGCTAATGATTGATGAAGCCTTGGTTGACTATTTTATTTTATTCGGAAGTGCAATTGTTGAAAACTAGGGCTAATGATTGACGAAGCCCTAGTAACTTGCTATGTGATTTTTGCCATATTTTGATCTATATTGTGATTTCGAAACGGATTTGGAGCGGGGAAAATTTGTATCGACCTTGCGAACTCGAGTAGCTGTGATCAAAATTAATCAAAAATATTTTCCAGCTAGTATTATATTATAAAACTCCATATCTAGTGTTTTGCCTAAAACTTTCCAACTCGATAATTTCCTTTAGCTCAAACTAGCCTTGATAGCTATAGTAAATAAGTTCTATAGCTTTTGAAAACTCTAAGTCTTATTTTAATTCCTTTTCTTTCCTTAAGCTTTGCACTTGGATAGTTAACTATAGGAAAAGTTCCAAAATACGAGCTTTACTAAGTTTAGTGAAAAGCTTGGGAAACTTGCTCGGCAAGAAACCCTATTTCAGGAAAAATAGTTTTTAAGGATAATTTTTGCAAAAGCCGTAACTTTAAAGAAATGTTCAAAGTAACCTTCTAACTTCAATATTGAGAAGTTTGTCGACTCGTTTCTAGTAAGTAATACTAGTTACCCTCTTCTAAGGATAAAAATAAAGAACATTTCTACTACCTTTGTCAAACTTCGATCTAAATAGATTTTTGAAATCTCTTGAGAAAGTAAACTAATATTATATTAAATAAACTCTTATACGAATAAGTTTAAAAACTGAATAGAAACTTATAGTTTCAAAATTTGGTTTTTAGGATATCGCGAGGACGCGGAATTCGATTCCCAACCTGATATCTGAACTCCACTCTTGGTGAGTGTCCCTGCCTGTTCTATGCTTACTTGGTTAAAGTGCTTTCTTGACTCGATATGTGATAATTTGCAAAACTAGTTTTTGATCCATCGAAGTGAGCAGTGTGTACTTTATCACACTAGCCGTTCGAGTGGTGACTTGTGTGAAGTGTTTTTCGTGAATATTTTGCTTGCGCTTGCTATAAGTGTTGGACGTAAAGTCGTTGGGTGAATCCCTCGATCAGTCTATAACAATCAAGTGCTGGACGTAAAGTCGTTGGGTGAATCCCTCGATCAGTCTATAACAATCAAGTGCTGGACGTAATGTCGTTGGGTGAATCCCTCGATCAGTCTATAACAATCAAGTGCTGGACGTAAAGTCGTTGGGTGAATCCCTCGATCAGTCTATAACAATCAAGTGCTGGACGTAAAGTCGTTGGGTGAATCCCTCGACCAGTCTATAAATTTAAGTGTTGGACGTAATGTCGTTGGGTGAATCCCTCGACCAGTCTAAGGTATACTTGAATATTATTGCTTCCCTATTTATTTACTTCAGTCGAATCAATACGTGTTAATTGTTTCGAGTGATTGCATGATTTTGGGGCACCACTGAGCTTTAGCTCACCCCACGTTTATTTGTTTTCCTTGACAGGTCTTGAGGTTTGAGAAATCTGAGCTGCTTATATCTTCTTAAGAATGTATCTACTTCGTTTTGTGACTTGTAATGTATTTGAATTAAACGATATAGTTTTGTTTTGGGATTGAAGCTGGAGATGTGTAAACCCTGATTATAATATTTGGCTTGTATGTGTATATATACTCGGGCTGTATGAAATTTCATGTTTTGGAAACTGTAAGACCTTACTTCTTGAATGTAACGCGTGAGGTGTTTAGGAGCCGCCGATTGGCTAACTTCGGTTGCTGTTGTCTTTGAAGTTAATGTGTTTTAGTATTCAAGCCGCTTAAAAGTTGGCATGATCGGATGGCGGATTGTGTTTTGGTTTAAGTTATACGTGGATATTTGGTCGGTTTGCTTGCGTGAGTCCTGGCGAGAGCTAGGCAGGCGACCCGCCAACCCTCTGGTTCGCCTTAGGGGGAAGTGGGGTCGTCACAGGTGGTATCAGAGCTTTTACCAAGCTCAAACCGGGAAAAGGTTCTCGGACTGTGGGGATTGACTTGTTAAGTGTGAAACAAAAGTCTATAGTTGGGGATATTAGATATGTATGTTGGGTAGGAATCTCAAATATAGGTGATTCATGCTTGGGACTGGCCAGCTTGAGTTGTGAATCATCTTATTTTTGGGTTCTTGTACCCGAATACCAGATATTTCATTCAATGGTGTATTTGCAAATTGGGAAGAATTTAGTATATTGCATTACGATGATACTAGAGAGTAAATCCAGAAAAGTAGAACTGAAAGTAACAAGTTTAGCTTTTGAAAGTTAAAAGGTGAAGAGCCAATAGTGAGATCTTGAAGATTAGTGCAAATCTCATATTTTCTTTAAGATGAATAATTCTATTGGTCGTTGAAAGGTAAAGAGAATATATGTCCCCTCTTGCCCAAAAAAAAATGTGGCTTTAGACTTAGGATTTGAGTGGAATAGCAGTTTAAATAAAAACTATGCAGTTGTGAATGGTTCTAAACCCGGAGGAGAGATAAGTTTGATAAATTTGTCACGTGATAAGTATGCTATCCTCTGCAAATAGTTAAAGGTAAGCTCTCGATGATATTGTGGTCTTTGAATTTTATTGAAGGATTATTCGGGGCTAATATCCAATGGGATAAAGGTACCTAGTTGTTAGGTTAATAGAAAACTTGATGAATGAAATGTTTGAGTTCATTTAGAATACTTAAGGGCCATAGATGTACTTAAGTAATGATCATATTATTTGATTTGACACTAGACGTAGTAGACCTACGATTTACTAAGGAAATTTGATTAAGAGATACTACGAGAGGGTCTAGTGGGATTGTCCAGGACTAAACTAATGAGGGTTAAGTTGAATCTAAGCTAAGGGTTGAGCTATTAGCTATGTGGATATAATAATTTGTGTATTGTTGTATTGTTTCCTTTCATGCTTATAAAGATTGAAGTTTGAATTATGTACGAAAATATTGAATGCATTCGTGACTTGTTTGGCTCTTGAAGTAGTATGAAGTCGGTGTGCTATGTGACTTATATTGTGAGTATGAAATTTGATGATTACGCGCCTATTTTGTAACGCTGTAATATTGATTAGTCCCGAGAATTAAATAATTCCTAACCTGAGTGAATTTTAGTGACCAAAGTGGTGTATAGAACTATGAGAAAAAAAAATAATACTAATAATAATAATAATAATGAAATAAACTGAACTTTTGTGAATAAAGGAAGGAATTTCAAGGATTTACCAACTCTATTACAGATAGAAATCAATAGGATGGGATGTTGGAGTCGGAACTTTGCCATGTTTGGATATTGAATGCACTTAAAAAGAGATTTGTTTGATTTCTGATTAGAGTGTATTTGAGCTTGATATATGTTGTAATTGACTTTGTTCCGTGATGTAGTTAAATTGATCATGAGTTTGCTGGGTATTAATGATATATATGGAGTGAAATTAACCGAAATCGTATGTATGCATAATTGGTTAATCCTTATTTTAAATCAACCCGTTGTATGAAATATAGAGCCTAGGGAGTGATAACGTCAGAGTGATAATGCTATCTTACGTGAAAATTTTTAATTGAGTATGACGTGCAGATAAATTGTAAATTTAAGTAGTTGAACTTTTATATACTCTGGGAAGCAGTCGATTCGACACTTAAATTACGGGGAAAACACTAAGACCAAATTCCTTTAGTTAAGGCTTCGTGGCAAACATGAATGATTAGACGAAGTGATGTGGAAATGGAAGATAAAATACGGAAAGAATACCCTTTATTTTAATTGCTTTGCTATTAGAACTATTATAACAAATCAATGGTTTAAGTAAGTGCCTAATTGAATATAATATATATATATATACATACCCCGACCTATCTCTTGAGAAAGTAAGAATTATGAGGACAAAATTCATTTTAAGGAGGGGAGGATGTGAGAACCCTGAAAATGCGTATAAATAATATTTCGTATATCATTTGCACTTCTTTATTCTTTAATAATTCCTAGTACTATTTTTACTTGGTTGCAATTAAGTACGTAAAGACACGTTTATGCGAAATTTATATAATTTTTCTAAGTTATGAATTCCTTGGTTTCGCTAAACTAAGTTAAGATTTTTAGAGCTAGATTAAATCTTTTTCGTATTCACATAAAACGTTAGGTTTATATATATTGGTCAAACTTGATTTTAATAAGTTTAATTAATCAAACAAGAATGTTAAGCGTTAAAGGAAGCTTAATATTAATTTGTAAACAATAAATTCTAGATCAAAATAATACAAATACTCTAACCATATTTAGGACATAAAATTTCGACAACCAAAGTGTTGCATGATTAGCGATTCAATTAGGCGTTCAAATCACTTTTGGGGACAATTTTTGGGGCTAAGTTTAAACCAAGGACTTAAGTGGCTAATTGGAGAGGTAGTGAAAAAATATAAAATACCCTCACAGCTTCACAACATCACCCACGGCCATGACCATTTTCTGCAAAGCCAAACAGCTCCCCGGACACCATGATCACAAGCCACCCAATTCGGCCAACCACAACCTTCACCACTGCCGTACACAAGCTCTGCTAAACACTCAACCTCCTCACCTAAATACCGCAGCAGCACCATCCTTCACAACCCCATTCTGTCTTGGATCAACGACACAAGAGTGAGGGAGAGACTTACCTCGTGAGTATCGACCGAGAGTGAGTGAGAAGCCGAGCTGCAACCTCTTCCATTGCTGTTCGTGAGCCAAAAGAAAGAAAGGGGAAAGCTAGTGGAAGTCGTAGGAGTTGCTGACCATCATCATCTTCGACCAACAACTACCAGCTGCAACCAGATTCTGCTGCGTGAGTGAGAGCCGAGAGGAAGGAACTTTTCAAATTTTCTGTCCGAGAATTGAGTAGCTGTGAGGTGATTTCTGAGCTCCATTTAAATTGGTTATAAGGTTGATTAAGCTTTGCAGTGGTCGAGTGAGCAGGGATTAGCTAGGAAAATTTTAATGGACTTAAAATCTGGTCACCTTTAATCTACCGTGGATGATCGACTAAGTTCTGGAAAATCCTGGCTGAAAGATGTTGTTATTGGAATCGATTTCTAAACTAAAAATGTTAATCAGAGGCTAAGCTGTTGCATGTTGAACTTGAGCATCCAACTCCACGGATAATCCAAAGTAAAACTAGAATCCAAACTACTGGAATTTGTTTTTTGATTATGCAGACTGCCGAGGATTGATTTGGCAATGCAGCTTCACTTGGCTCCAATTTGTTGCTCTGGAACTTGTAGTTATGATTATCTAATAGGGGATGAAGTTATTTATCGATTTGCATGTTGACTGGGTGCGAATAGATGATGAAATAAAATTTGGGAAATTTCTGGTTTAAGGAAAACAGAATGTTCGTGGGCTGAATTTGATAATGCAACTTTAATCTGCTAAACTGTCATAAACCGAGCTTGTGTTGGGAATTAATGAACTAATTATTAGCTAATGAAACTGTTTACCACTTTGCATGTCCATGTTAGATCCCCGGATAATGAATTTAGGAAGAAAGAAATTCTGTTTTGAGGAGAATGATTCTGCCGAGAATAATTTGGAAATGATTTGTTTAACTTACTCAATCGTGATAAGCTGTGGTTATAACCCTGAGTTTTCAAGTGTAGATAAAATGCCTAAGGGCCTGCATGTTGAGTTGCAGGAGTGGATAATGAAATTGGGAACTTGGGAAAAAATTCTGGTTTAAGTGAATTGGGAATTCGTATGACCTGAAATTTCCGAGACCTGGAATTGGACTTTTAGTTCTCAATCTGTGATTATGGGGCTTTTACGAGTTAATGTATATGATTAACTAGTTAACAACATGTTAATTGAAGTTTGCATAAGGTTTTGTAGCTTGACTAACCAGGAAAATAAAAATGAAGGCAGAAAAATTGTTTCATGAACTATCATCCGAGCTTAGTTGATATAAATTCTGGATTTGTGATTAGATGAGTACAATTGTGGTATGAACTTGGATTTGATTTGGAAACCTCT